>NC_057393.1:10640943-10952746 GCF_019320065.1 Cervus canadensis
TCTTGGTAAAAATAGCCCACTATGTCTGGACAAGCACTGTTTGGCCAATAAAATACAAGTTAATAAGACAACAGTTGGACTGACTTTATAGAAAGATAGCTTTCTGCTCCTGGACTGGGCTGGGTTGTAAAGTCTCTTACATTTTTGCTCTGGAAATTGTATAGCTCAGGGCAGCAGCTCTTTAGAGGGGCAAGAAGAGGCAAGATTAAAAGAGCTGAGCAGGTCCATCGCTGCCCTGGGGCTCCTGGAGTCAGAAACAGATGCAAGGAGGACGGGAAGTGAAGCTTGGAGAGTGAACACAGCTGGAAGGCACCCAGCAATTCAGAGCCATCAGCGTGGAAGATAATTACCTGCTGACAGGTTTCTGATATGTACCTGAATGGGTGTGTTTGTCTGTACGTGTATCTCTTCAGGGTACTTAGGGGCATATTCCATCCTCCATACCTGGGCAAGAGGGGGAAAGGCTCATAAATAAAGACTCAGAACCCCTAAGCATTGTATTGTGAACAAATCTGCAATTAAGCTTGAAAATGTGGGAGATGTAAGGAAAAACAAAATTTGAAAAATGGGAAGGTTCTGAGAGAGGAAGAGCCAGAGCAGAGCTTGGGGTCAGTGTCTGGCCTGGAGATGTTTCAGAAATGGTTTGAAGGAGTGTATGATAAATTGGCCACCTTGATTGAAGGGAATTCTAAGAAGAAAAGCAGTCAGTATGGATGGCACACCCTTGGCCTGGCTATGGGATTTGGACCCTTCATGGCCCATCTCGCTGTAGACACTTTTTGTGGATCCATTTTCCAGAAGAGCATCCTGAGGCTGTGAGAGGGTAAGTGAGTTGCCCAAGGGTATACAACTAGCAAGAGGAAGGGTAGGGCTTTAAAGCTATATAACCTGACCCCTGGGCTTCCCTGATGGCTCAGCTGGTAAAGAATCCACCTGCAATGCAGGAGACACAGGTTTGATTGCTGGGTCAGGAAGATGCCTTGGAGGAGGGCATAGAAATCCACTCTAGTATTCTTACTGGGAGAATCACATGGACAGAGGAACCTGGCAGGCTATATTCCATGGGGTTGCAAAGAGTCCGAGATGACTGAAGCAACCTAGCATGCACTGCAAACTCAGCCTGACCGCTAAACCTGCCTTCTTAGCTATTACTTTCAGTTCAGTTTAGTCACTCACTTTAGCAAAGGTAAACTTGACCTTCTGGAAGCGACAAATGGGAGCCAAGTGAAGTGGGAGGAGCATTGGAGTAGGAGAAGACTCCAGCTTATGAACCTAAGACTCTTCAAAATGTTGGGCAAAGTCATCATTATTTTGGTATGTTCCTCCTGCAGGATATCATTATTTTGGTATCCTCAGTATAATATCACCACCAATATGTGGAATAGGACAATACAGTTGTAGCATATTGGATTTTATTCTTCAGACTCTTAAAAGGATGTTTATGGGGCTCTGAAAGTGATGCCAGACCGTAGTGATATTGGATAGTTTTCCAGTTCAGTGATTCCAAACATGGAGGAACTACTTGTGATATCTAAAAGTTGTGCAGATTCTCACAGACTGTACTTGTATATTTAGTATCCAATGTTGATGAAATGCATACTATCAAAAACTACTGTAAATTTAGAAATGCCTATAAGTGAATTTATTTGTTATTGTTATGACACCACCTACACATATTTGAAAACATCATGTATGCATGGAAGAGACAAAAAGATTGCTTAGAACACAGACCAGGCTTCCTGAGCAAGGATGGTTAGGAAGGTATGTTTCTATCCTAAAATGAGAAATGAAGGGGTCCTTTTCAAGTAGCACAAAAGTAGTGTTCATGTCTTTTTTTTTAATTAAAAAAATTTTTTTTGTGTGTGTTTTTTGTTTGTTTTTTTGTGTTCATGTCTTTAGCACCAAATGGACCTCTTGACTTTCTGTAAAATCCAACATGATGCCATGCATCCTGAATGATTTGTTCAAGAATGAAAGTTGATTTTGAGGAAACAGTGGCCTAATTTGACCATTAAGGATGTCAGGCTGAGTCTGACTCTTAGATGAAGTAAAGGGTGTGACTTGTTCCATCAAAGTCATCCCAGAAGGCTTGATCTCCAAGTCAGGTAAGGAAAGCCATAAAGACCCATTTTCCACTTCTGGTTCCTATTGTTAAGAGCCTCTGCTGATTCCTTGGTGGTAGCAATTGGGGGAAGTGTGACCTATGGAATAATGAAGCCTTCAGCTCTACTGATAGAGTCTGTAGATATCCCTCCCCCACTCTGCCATTTCCAATGGCAGAACTGGCTCTATATAATTCATCCTTTTTCAGTCCTGATGCCAGAAGCAGCACATTCCACAGGCACTTGGTAGAGTTTTATCTGATTGTCCCTTCCAGGGACTGACAGTGGAACTCATTGCTGATGGAAAGGGAAGGTAACATAATACCGATATTATGCTACTTTTCCATGGAGGCCCATAAGGAAGAATCAGGCTTGTTATCCATTCATCTTTTTCCCTTTCTGAAGTTTTCAAAATTTAACCAGCCAGAACAAATTTGTGTCATCATTTTCGAACTCATGGTACTGGAATTTTCCTAACATACCTGGTATTTTCAACTTGAGTGCCAAATAGACTGCTTTTTCCTTAGAAATGAATGATCTTTTCAATTTGCAGATATGGAGACAGGAGTCCTTATGTCTTCCTCTGTCTTGACACATAAATACCCACCCAGAGAGGATGGAGGTGTTAGTGGTTTCCTCTCACTTCTGCTATTATACAAACTAGCATGAGATTGCATTGTGAGTGGCAACTCTGTCTTCCGTTGCAAGGACAATATTATGCATTTTGCTAAGCTTTCAGAGAGAACACAAGTGGTGAGGATTCAACAGTTATTATGAGGAGAATCTAGTAGGCTTATAGTTCCAACTTGTTTGGGGGCTCAACTTCTGGAAGACAGCCTACAAAAATAGCAATTTACAGGAAGAAAAAAAAAAAGCAGGTCCTGAGGCATTGGGTCGGGGCAGACATTAGTTCTATTTAGGGCTTAAACCAGCCCACAGTTAATTGTAGGTCTCTTGCATTAGCTTGTAGGAGCAGTAAAAGCATGTAATTCAAGCTAATCTGATGGGCAAATGAACTGGGTACTTGGTGCCAAGTGAGACCGTGAAACAAAAGGACACATGTGTTTTCAGGAAAACACACACACACACACAACATAGTTTCAACTGTTGCACACGTGAAACTTTGGAGAATTTTTCGGAAGTTTTGTCATTTTAGGATAGGACCTTGAGGGTACAGTGGATGTACTTCTGAAGCCCAGAGCTCTCAGTTACCTGGACAGTGAGGCCTGTGGCCTGGAATAATGGGGAGGGGGATAGCTTTCAGAGAAGATTTCTTTCAACTGATAGTCAAAGCTTTCTTTAGACAGCACCCTTGTCTGGTCAGTCTTTGCATTCATTTTCCCTGACTGCGCACTAGAATCAGCCCGGGTCCCCTCCTTGAAAATTCTGATTTAATTGGTCTGGAGTGGGACTCAGGGACCGTTTCTTTCTAAAAGTCACCCTGGAGGAGTGTGATGTGATGATAGGGGTTAGAATTCAAAATACTTGTGTGTGCGTGAGTACTCAGTCGTGTCCAACTCTTTGCCACGCCATGGACTGTAACACACCAGGCTCCTCTGTCCATGGGGTTCCCCAGGCAAGAATACTGGAGTGGGTTACCATGCCCTTCTTTAGGGGGTCTTCCCGACCCAGGTATCAAACCCACCTCTCCTGCATTGGCAGGTGGATTCTTTACCACTGTGCTACCTGGGAAGCCTCAGAACCACTGATCTAGTGGCAGATAGGGCTGAAGGAGGGTGAGCTGGTGGTTGAGGTTAATGGCTTTTCTTTTAGCTCCTGCAAGGGAAGTGAGAAACAGCCAACTGTGAGGTTTTAAATAAGTTTTTGACACTGCGATGATGCCATCTTGTTGTCCAAGTTGTGGGATTAGTGTTACTGGGGAATTACGGCACAGGTGATTTTTCTAATGTCATTTGTCCAGAGACTGACTTCTTTAAGCAGAGATGTAACGTGACCCAGGATAAGACCGGTTCTAATGTGCTGCCTGCCAGAGCAAGTCCTCCCAGGATGTGGCCCTGACCTTCTTCCTTTGAACCTGAGCCTCAAACCAGGCTTTAGTACATCCTTTCCCTGGCAGGGCTACCCTCCTGGGGTCCAAGATGTGAATATCTGTTGGTGAGGTACCTTTAGGAGAGTGAAACAAGCAGGTAGTTTAATCATTTAAGTCAGAAATCGTCCCTTTCAGCAAACATGTGTCAAGCCAGTAGTTTAAGAAAAATATGTTAAAACAGTAGGCAGTGTGCTTTGAATACATTTTGCTAATTTAAACTAATTATATAAAAGTTTGTGTTAAAATCAGTTTGGTTTTTACCATTGAAAGAAAAACTTTAGAAGGCAAAAAAAAATTTCATACCAAAAATGCATAATTTGGACTAAACTCCAGGATTAGAATCCTCAAAAGCTGGAGGCAGAAAGTTAAATAGTAACTCAAACATAAGCTATTAAATGGCTTGAAAATGAGATTTTGTGAAAAACATACTACTGATTAATAGGGTTCATCAGAAAGGACACTACAAAGAAAAAGCAGTCTTGTCTGTTGCAGACTAAATATTAACTCCACATTAGGGAAACAATGGATATATTGTTTTTATCCTCTAGGTGTTTATATATATACTCCAGAGTATAAAACAATGGCTATAGTGTTCTATACTCTAGATGTTATAAGTGGAAATTGATGTAATTACTGTGACTTCATATTGGGTTAGCAAGTCAACATAAAAATCGTAAGCATAAAATTGTGATCTCACTGGAGGGCATAACAAGCAACATCATTTGTGTCCTCAGGTGTGCAGGTAAGATTTTATTAGATCAGGTAAACCAAGTATGGGAAGGTGGATTGGCAAAAATGACTTCTTCACAAACATTTAAAACAGGAACAAAACATTCACATATAGACAGGAGCTGATGAGTGGGTAACTTTGATGATTTTGCTAGAATTTTAATGTACGTGAATTTCCCAGAAGGATCTGAACAACAGACCTGAAAAGGCTCCATTGCAGGGTCCAAGATTAGTTCACTCCTCCCTTCATTATCCCATCACTATCCTACAACGTGTACTCTGTGCCAGGTAACTCCACAAGGAACATTTATGGATGTGGGATTCTAAGTCAGCATTGTCCATAGGATGTATGTCTATCTCTGTCTCCATATCTCTTGCTATCATCAAGTATATTTATGTATATAACACTATATATTTGTGTGTGTGTGTATGTATATATATATGAGAGATTTTAAAGAATTGACTCTTGCAGTTGTAGAGATTAGCATGTCTAAAACACTCAGGGTAGGTCAACAGGTTGGAAATCAAGGAAAGAACTGATGTTGTAGCTCAAGTTTGAAGGTCATCTGCTGGCAGAATTTCCTCTTCCTTAGGGATATCAGTCTTTCTTCTGTTAAGACCTTTGACTGATTGGATGAGGTTCACTCACATTGTGGGGGGGTAATCTGTTTTATTCAACGTCTGCTGGTTTCAGTCTTGTGTGTTTGTTGTGGTTAGTCACTCAGTTTTGTCTGACTCTTTGTGACCCTTTGAACTATAGCCCACCATTCTCCTCTGTCCATGGGATTTTTTTAGACAAGAATACTGGAGTGGATTGCTGTTTTCCTCGCCCAGGGTTTTTTCCTGACCCAGGGATCAAACCTGCATCTCCTGTGTCTCTTGCATTGCAGGCAGATTCCTTACCTGCTGAGCCATCGGGGAAGCCTGGTTTCAGTGTTAATGTCATCTGAAAAATACCTTCACAGAAATGTCTACAATGATGTTTGATCAAATATCTGGGTACCCTGATCTAGACAAGTTGACACATCAGATTAACCATCACAGACGGACTCCTTGTGTGTAGGATGAAAGAATCAGGATTCTGAGTGGTGGACTCCTAGGTCTATCTCTGGAGTCCTTGCTTACTCCCCTCTCTGTGTCATTCCCAGGGAATATTTAATGATGCTCCCTGAGGTCCTGTCAGCTTGCTGGATGGATGTTACAAAACGAGGTTCAGTAGGCAAGGAAAGAGGCTGATCTATCTTACACACAATTACCTCCCAAGAGATAGAATGGAAATCTAATGAGAAAAATTTAGCTGTACATGTATGGAGTTCAGAAAGCAGGAGGAATCTCTTCTGTTACTTCTCTCCCATAAAATTTTCCTCATCACTAAGTTTATAATGCAAACATATTTTGACCGTCAGCTGAAACACTGTGTTTCCTTCCCCTGCTTCTTGAGTCTGGTGGACATTTGCTGTTGTTGTTTAGTTGCTAAGTAGTGTCCAACTCTTTGTAACTCCATGGACTATAGTCCACCAGTCTCCTCTGTCCTTGAGACTTCCCAGGCAAGAACACTGGAGTGGGCTTTTTGCTATTTCCTTCTCCACTGGTGGCCATTATTTTAGCATAAATAGGACAAGTAAAAGTGTAGCTGGAGGTGCAAGTTGGTTAATGAAATTGTTTACCATAATAGTTGTATGATGGACTTAATTTTTCTCATCTTTTTTATATGATAACATTTCAGCAACTTGGGAATATGGGGAAAAAAATAAGTGGGCCCACCATAACAGCATAATGATTTATATTTTTGTGTGTTCCCTTTTAGTCCTTTTTCAGATACGTACATTTGCTTGCATGATTATTATAGAGTCCGTATATTTTTATCCTTTCCCCATTAACATTTTATCATATGTACATTTCCATGTCTTTTGTAGCTAGTCTTTTTGGAGCCATAACATTACATCAAAGTGATGTAGAATAATTTAATTAACCAACCCTTATTGTTGCTTATTGAAGTTGCCTCAAGTCTTTTCCTGTTACAAATCATATTGCTATGGTTTGCTTTTATTTTCTTTAGGATAAATTCCTAAAAACAAGATCCCGGAGCCAAAGGACATGAACATTTTATAGCACTCAATGAGTACTGCTTTTGTTTGATTTAATTGGACTGTGTGCATTTTTCTAGGTTTTTGTTTTGTTGTTGTTTGTTTCTTCCCTGTTTCTTTGGTAATGACCTTACATTACCACCTCTGGTTTCCACCAGTGACCTTTGTAAACAAGGCAACACGCAGACGGCCATCCCAACTTCCTGATTCCTTCACTCATATCTTTCTGACAAAAATAGCCTTTGAGGCTAAAAATGTCCATACCTTGTCCTAGCTCAAGAGAGATTTATAGCTTGGAAAATCTGAGTACAGTCTCTGCAGCCATTTTTTAACTGAGAGTGGAAAAAAACTACATTTCACACTTAAAAGCAATTTGGGATTTATTTTTGGTTCTTTGATAATTCAAGGAGTCTTGGAAATGCTTCATGTCTCATTGCTTCTAATATAATTGAAGACGAGCCCCAGGTTGAGAAGTTTAAGGAGCAGTAGTTAGAATTTGGAGCAAACATTTTACAAGACAGAAGTTAATGGTGCTACTATCTTTGTAAAGAGTTTACTTTTTGTTGCAGTCTTTGGAGCTTCGTGTTAAACATCAGTGTTAGTTCTACTTTCTTTGGTGTAGGTCTCATTTTAGTATACCCTGGAGGAGGAAATGGCAACCCACTCCGGTATTCTTGCCTGAAAAATTCCATGGCCAGAGGAGCCTGGCAGGCTGCAGTCCATGGGGTTGCAAAGAGTTGGACACAGCCAAGTGATTAAGTGCTCATACATCTTGGTACAAGGAAGTAATGTGTTTAAAGCAGTCAATTTAAAAATTGGTGTTAGGCATGGCATGAAACTTAAGTACAAGGAATGAATTACTTGTATTGTGGGAAAACTATTTATACTGAAACCCATGTCTTTTTTTCACATCTTATATAAATGGAATCATACATGAGGTGGCCTTTTGGGACTGGCTTCTTTCATTTAGCTTAGTGTTTCTGAGACTCGCCCATGTTGTAACACGTAACAGATCTTTGTTCCTTTTGATAGATAAATAGTACTCCATTATATAGATAAGCCACATTTTATTTATCTACCCATCAGCTGATGGACTGCTTTTGCTTTTTGACTATTATGAATCATGTTGCTATAAATATTCACGTCCAAGTCTGGGGTGAATCTATGCTTTCATTTTTCTTGGATACATATCTAGAGGTGGAATTGCTGAGTCCAGTGGTAAGTCCATGTTATCTTTTTAAGAAACTGCCCATTTGCTTTTAAGAAACTGCCCCATATATGGAGCTGGACGAGGTAAATTGGAGACCTGTTACTGTCAGCTTGGGTGAAGGGAATGATCCAGGCTGAGGGTAAGAAGGTGAAGTGGTAGAGGACGGCCTGAGACCATGGAAATTTTAATGAGGCTGATTATCCGTAATAACAGTTCATTCAGAACAACCTTCTATTCAGTTTTTAAGCATATTTATATGTGTAATAGTGAAGTTGTAGGATACTAATGATCTGGAAGAGTTGATTTGATCCCTGTATAAAACTTCCTAATTTTAAATGTGTAATTCCCTGGCAGGTAAGACAGTAAACAGTCCACCTGCCATGTGGAAGACCTGGTTCAATCCCTGGATGGGGAAGATGCCCTGGAGAAGGAAGTGGCAACCTGCTCCAGTGTTCTTGCCTGAAATATCCCATGGACAGAGGAGCCGGGTGGGCTATAGTTCAGAGAGTCACAAAGAGTTGGACATGACTGAATGACTTCGCTTTCAATTCACTTTTCAGGAATTGAAAAACAAATATCACTCCCCAAGTTTTTCTCAATGAATATCCTGTTTGGGCCTTCTACTAAAAACAGTCTGTGTGCTTGCCTTCGGTTAATACACTAATGTTGATTTCTTGACACTTAACGAGGGAAACCAACAGTTCACCAAATGTTTGAACTCTCCCTGAATTCCTATGTGTTTGTGAAGGTTGTAGTAAAATTGGTTTATTTTACACAAAATCCCTTTAACAACATGGGAGACAGTGTTTGGGGAATGTTCTGAAATGGCCATTCTATACGTTTAAGAAGATATACTCTAAGTATGTTAATGTTACTTCTGTCAGATGCTTCGTTTTTCACTTATAAACATCTGAATATGAATACCTTAGGAATTTGATATTAACCTCAGCATTAAACCCAAGATGGTTGATTCACATGAACGTCTGGCCATGAAGATCCCTTTTCCTCTTCTTTAGTAGAAAGATGATATTTGTGTAATTATATCCCTAGGTGGCATTAACGACAGAATTGAAGGTTTGGCTTCCTTCTGGCAAACAAACCTCGGTTTTTGACTTGACGCCCGTACCGCTTGCTTGTATAATCACACTACATGTGAAGGGTGGAAATTAGGGTGTAGGGTTGCTGATTTATATTCCACAAACTGAGTTTTCCTGTGCCAACCCAGAAAAATCTTACCATTGCTGAAGTGTTCAGTTTTCTTGTGGCTTCTCCAGGCTCTGTAAGTGATTCAGGAGGCAAATTTTGGTACATTCCAGCACAAGGTCTAATTATGGATATAATGATTGGTGAACATTTAAAGCAAAAACCTGAATACTAAACCTGGACCTTCTTGTTCTTAGACGAAAAGGTCAGTAACCCGGTGTCAACAGTTTGAGACAGCTTGGGTTATAACTCGAAGAAATAATCGAAGTCAGCAAGAAAAAACAAACCCAGACCATTCTGTTGCTTGTAAGTGAAGGAATTCAGTTGTCTTATGTGTTGTAACTGACACGATTTGACATGCTCATTTTTTTTTTTTTTTAAGTCTTTGGGTTTTGAATAATTGCTTCTTGCCGAAAGCCTATATTTTCTGTACTCTGTGGTTGCCAAGCTGTACTCGACTTTTAAAAGAGAGTCAAAGGAACGTATCCTTGTGAGAAATTGCTGCTTTGTGGAGTGCAAATGAGAGGTTCCATGATCTTTGAAGCTAGGAAGGCCAAATCTGGCTTAGAAACCCCATTGCCAGGCTGCATTTTATATTCTTCATTGCTTTACTAAACTGAACTGTCCTTTTGTTGGAAGTGGGGGAAAGAAAGAGGTAGTGGAGAACTGGGGTTTAGATAAGTGATTCTTCCCATCTGGCTCTGAAAGCAGAAAGTTCTTCTTGACCATTCCAGTCTAGAAGTCAGAATGTCAGAGTATTCTCACTCTAGACCAGTGCTTCTCAACTAGGGAAGCTTGTGTCCCCAGGGGCCAGAAGGCAAAGTCTGGAGAGATTCTTGGTTGTCATAACTGCAGGGGAGTGTGCTTCTGACATGTAGTGGCTAGAGACCAGTGAAAGTGAAAGTGTTAGTTGCTCAGTCAGGTCTGACTCTTTGTGACCCCATGAACTGTAGCCCGTCATGGGATTCTCCATCTGTGGGATTTTCTAGGCAAGAATACTGGAGTGGGTTGCCGTTTCCTTCTCCAGGGGATCTTCCCCACCCAGAGATCAAACCCAGGTCTCCTGCATTGCATGTGGATTCTTTACCGTCTGAGCCACCAGGGACACCCCGGCTCGAGACCAGAGATGCTGTTAAACATCCCACATCGCACAGGACAGCCCCCGACAGCCAAAGGTATTCAGGTGGGCAGATGCTGACTTGGAGAGATCACTCTTAATGCCGGGTGTGAAGTCTCCTGTTCTGCTGTTCACAGTGTAGATCCAGTGTCTTTTTTCCAATAAAATGTTTGCTTTCATTTGGCACTTTATTTCTTGAGACTGTTCTTAAGGAGAGCGCTGGAATAAGAAATTGAAGCAAGCTCCCCAAGTGCAGAATGAAGTGCTGCAGAGCTGCAGGACACACAGACACACGGCTGGTGTCACGTGACTTCAGCCTCCCCCTCCACTGCGCAGGGAGCCATTGGCAAGATGCTACAGGCCTGGATTTGTTTTATGCTTTTATTTGCAAATGTTTCATAAAATGCCTTTGCCTCAGGTTAACTCTCTTCTTTGTTGAAAAAAAAAAAGAAGTTTGTTTTTCTTTTTTTTGGTGAAGAATTACTCTTTAAGCTTTCACCTTTCTTGGATGGAAGCACTTTGACAAACAGATCATAAAGCCATCCAAAGTCACCATAACCTCTAGGCTGTTGGGAACTTCCCTGAGCCGTGTCTGCAGGGAAACAAAACCTCTTTTGCCAGTTTTCTAGAGTCAAAATGTCCAGGTATTCTGGGGGCCAGTTGTGGTCTGTGAACAAACATGGAACCCAGGTTGGCCTCCTCCCCAGTTTCCGAGCCCTGATCCCACTGTACAAACACGACCGATTCTTGGGGTTACTCCAGGCAGGAGAAATGTGAATGAAGCACGTTCAAACTTAGAGGTTCATTTCTCATTGACTTCCCTCCTCTACTTTTATTTTTCTTTTTTAATTTTTAGTAAAAAAAAGTTTTTGGCCATGCCACATGGCATTCAGGATCTTAATTCCCCAGCCTGGGGTCAAAGCCATGCCCCATGCAGTGGAAGTACCACTGGAGCATCAGGAAATTTCCACCTCCTCCACTTTTAAATGAAAGGCTTAAGGAGAATGATATAAGCTAAAAAGCTGATTGTCTGCCACAGTTGTTTCAGAAATTGTTGTTGCTGGTTGGGTGAGGGGTTCTGCATCTCCTTAATATTCCTAAATCAAGCTAACTCTACTGAGCATTGTCTTTATCAGCAAATACATACCCTACTACCCAGTGCCAACACTATGAAAAATGGGAAAATGAATTGTGTTTTCTACCATGTGCTTTGTTAGGATTATTACCTTATTTAATTTTCAAAGAAAGCCTTATGAATGGAGGACTTTTATTATTTTTTGTTTTGCAGATGAGGACACTGAGGCTTAAGAAATTGAGTAATCTGTTGATGTTTATAGAACTTCTAAGTAACTAGGTTAGGATTAGAAGTCAGGCAGACAACTTTGTATTTCCTAGATTCTGCCGAAGAGTAGGAGTTCAAGGGATGTCCTCTGAGCTGAAATTTTGTCCACATACCAAGTGAAAGCATATCATTGTTCAGTCACTCAGTCGTGTCCGACTCTTTGCAACCCCATGGACTGCAGCACGCTAGGCTTCCCTGTCCTTCACTATCTCCCAGAGCTTGCTCAAACTATTGTCCGTTGAGTCAGTGAGGACATCCAACCATTTCATTCTCTGTGGTCCCCTTCTTCTCCTGCCTTCAGTCTTCCTACTATCAGGGTCTTTACTAATGAGTTGGCTCTTTGCATCAGGTGGCCTAAGTATTGGAGCTTCAGCTTTGGCATCAGTCCCTCCAATGAGTATTCAGGGTTGATTTCCTATATATATGTGCATTTAACTTACAATTTCAACTACATATGCTGAGGAAACTAATGATCAAGTCTCAAGGATCTACAGAGGGTCTTAGATGGCCAAGGAGACACTGTCCTTCTCCTTTCTGTCCAGAGATGTGTCTTGGAAGTGAGAACATCTTGCTCAATGAATGATTCTGATCCTTAAGGATGATTTTTCATCTTGGACCCTAAATGCAAACCTTCTACTTTACTGTGCTTCTCAATAAGAGAATTAGGAACCTGACTTGGGTCAACACTGGATGAAATCCTGGTTGGGCTGCCCTTCTGAAGACATGACCTGTCTGTCTCCAGTAGACACAAGGATGCTTCAGAGCCATGTTGCCTAGTAGTTCAGTTGTCTACTGGCCACTTGAAATGTGGCGAGTCTGAGTGAAGATGTGCCGTAGGTATAAAGTACACACTGGACTGTGAGTGCTGAGCTGTGCTTAGGCGCTGAGTTGGGTCCGACTCTTTGTGACCCTATGGACTGTAGCCCACCAGGCTCCTCTGTCCCTGGGGATTCTCCAGGCAACAATACTGGAATGGATTTCCTTGCCTTTCTCCAGGGGATCTTCCCAACCCAGGGGTAGAACCCAGGTCTCCCGCATTGCAGGCAGATTCTTTACCATCTGAGCCACCAGGGAAGCCCAAGAATGCTGGAGTGGGTAGTCTGTCCCTCCTCCAGGGGAACTTTCTGAGCCAGGAATTGAACTGGGATCTTCTGCATTGCAGGCAGATTCTTTACTAGTTGAGCTACCCAGGAAGCCCTGTATTGTGAGTACCTAGTACCAAAAAAAAAAAAAGTATACATATATGTCAAATCATTATGTTGTATACTTAAAGCTAATGTAATGTTATTTGTCAGTAATATCTCAATAAAACAGGGGGAAGATCGCCCATTTTTAAAGCTGCCATTTCTTTTATGCTCCCTAAACTTCATGAAGAAATGAGAAACTGAAATTTTTCATGAAATCTGGGTTAACTGAAGACCAACTAACTGAAACCCTCAGTTCACTGGAATTTGTACCCCTTTTGCATTTAAGTAAGCAGCAGTGATAAGAAAACTATCAGGAAACTGGTAGCCACATTCCCTCCCTTTTTACTCTAGGTTCATTTCTCACAAACTACAAGGGAAAGAGACCAGGGCTGAATTCAAAGACAAGAATTCAACTCCCAATACAACCACTGCCAGTTGTAAGAATTTGCCTTAATAACCTAATCTCACTGAAACACTGAATTTTCATTTATTTAATAGTCTCTATCACCTCTGATGTTGCTGTTCGGTCATTCAGTCATGTCTGACTCTTTGCAATCCCATAGACTGTAGCATGCCAGGCTTCTGTCTTCACTGTCTCCTGGAGCTTGCTCAAACTCATGTCCATTGAGTTAGTGATGCCATCTAACCATCCCATCCTCCCCTTCTCCTTCTGCCTTCAATCTTTCCCAGAATCAGGGTCTTTTCTAATGAGTCATCTCTTCATATTAAGGTGGCCAAAGTATTGCAGTGTCAGCTTCAGCATTAGTCCTTCCAATGCATATTCAGGGCTGATAATACTTTAGGATTGACTGGTTTGATCTCCTTGCTGTCCTAGGCTCTCAAGAGTTTTCTCCAGTACCACAGTTGGAAAGCATCAATTCTTTGGTACTCAGCCTTCTTTATGATCCAACTCTCACATCTACGTGTGATTATTGGAAAAACCATAGCTTTGACTCTGTGGACCTTTGTTGGTAAGTGAAGTCTTTGTTTTTGAATATGCTGTCTAGTTTTGTCATAGCTTTTCTTTCAAGGAGCAAGCATCTTTTAATTTTGTAACTGCAGTCACCATCCACAGTGATTTTGGAACCCAAGAAAATAAAATCTGTCACTGTTTCCACTTTTTCCCCCATTTATTTGCCATGAAATGATGGGACCAGATGCCATGAGCTTATATCTGCAATTCATCCTCTGTGTATACTTTAAACTTCGTCAGAGAGGACTCTGTTTTAGGAACTGTGGATCAATCTCTGTTTTGTTCCTGGGGCATTTGGAAGTGAAGCGGGATGTTCAGCTGACTTGGTCATTCTGCCACCATACCCTGCTTCAGGTGTGTGTCTACATGGCACAAAGGACCGCTGAGATTAGGCGGCTATCACTTTCAATGATATGGACCAAGCAGGTGGCCCTTCTTTTTGTTTATTTGTTGTTTCTAACCTCCAGCTAACTGTGAATGGACACTAGCATTTTGTTCTATCTCATTTTGGAATCTTGACCCCCAACTGGAAGATACCCACCCAGCAGCCCCGTTCTGTCAGTGCTCGGTTTATTTTATTGCTATCCACTGCTCCGATTAAGAACTGTGTTCTCTACCCAGGTTATCGGAGCATGGGGATGGTAGAAGCAAAGCCTTCTCATCCCTTCAGGATATGCACATTTTTTATTTTAGAACCATCAAAATTAAAGACTGGAGAACACGTCTGAGCATGAGTAGCTGAATTCTTAGTATAAGAGGTGAGAGAAGGCCATGGAAGCAGCTGGCAGCAGACGAGGGACCAGATCCCAGGGCCTACTGCTTTCTACACTGTCCGTGTTGGCGCCACTTACAGAACAGGTGGTTCCCGGTTGGCCAGCTTACAGCTGGGGCTGACATGTAGGCATGATGCCTTTATCTTGGTATCCGTGTCTGTGGCAATACAAAGTAAATAATGCTTGTCACCCTTGCATATGTCGCTTAGCTACAAACTTCTAAGGACAGATGATTGCATAAGAAAGAGTAAGAATAAACTCTGTATCTCTAGTCTTGCCTGACTTCCTCAGCCCCAGACTGACATTTTCAGCCAATTGACCTTCCTGTCTAAAAGTTTGGTAATGAGAGAAGCACTGAATATATGCCAGGTATGGCTCTAAATGTTTCATGTATATGAACTTATATCATTCTCAGAATGGCCCCATGAAGTGTCTCTATCAGTATCCCCATTTTATAGATGGAGAGTTGAGGCATCAATTCAGTTCAGTCACTCCGTTGTGTCTGAAGCTTTGCGACCCCATGGACTGCAGCACACCAGGCCTCCCTGTCCATCACCAACTCCCGGAGTTTACTCAAATTCATGTCCATTGAGTCAGTGATGACATCCAACCATCTCATCCTCTGTCATCCCCTTCTCCTCCCACCTTCAATCTTTTCCAGCATCAGGGTCTTTTCAAATGAGTCAATTCTTCACATCAGGTGGCCAAAGCTTTGGAGTTTCAGCTTCAGCATCAGTCCTTCCAATGAATATTCAGGACTGATTTCCTTTAGGATGGACTGGTTGGATCTCCTTGCAGTCCAAGGGACTCTCAAGAGTCTTCTCCAATACCACAGTTCAAAAGCATCAATTCTTTGGCGCTCAGCTTTTTATAGTCCAACTCTCACATCCATACATGACTACTGGAAAAACCATAGGTTTGACTAGACGGACCTTTGTTGGCAAAGTAATGTCTCTTCTTTTTAATATGCTGTCTTGTCTGATTGTAATTTTTCTCCAAGAAGCAAGCATCTTTTAATTTCATGGCTGCAATCACCATCTGCAATGATTTTGGAGCCCAGAAAAATAAAGTCTGTCACTGTTTCCATTGCTTCCCCATCTATTTGCCATGAAGTGATGGGACCAGATGCCATGATCTTAGTTTTCTGAATGTTGAGCTTTAAGCCAACCTTTTCACTCTCCTCTTTCACTTTCATCAAGAGGCTCTTCAGTTCCTTTTCTCTTTTTGCCCTAAGGGGTGGTGTCATCTGCATATCTGAGGTTATTGATATTTCTCCCAGCAATCTTGATTCCAGCTTGTGCTTCCTTCAGCCCAGTGTTTCTCATGATGTACTCTGCATATAAGTTAAATAAGCAGGGTGACAATATACAGCCTTGACATACTCCTTTCCTGATTTGAAACCAGTCTGTTATTCCATGTCCAGTTCTAACTATTACTTCCTGACCTGCATACAGATTTCTTAGGAAGCAGGTCAGGTGGTTTGGTATTCCCATCTCTTTCAGAATTTTCCACAGTTTGTTGTGATCCACACAGTCAAAGGCTTTGGCATAGTCAGTAGCAGAAGTAGATGTTTTTCTGGAATTCTCTTGCTTTTTGATGATCCAACGGATGTTGGCAATTTGATCTCTGATTCCTCTGCCTTTTCTAAATTCAGCTTGAACATCTGGAAGTTTGCAGTTGACTTACTGTTGTAGGCTGGCTTGGAGAATTTTGAGCATTACTTTGCTAGCGTGTGAGATGAGTGCAATTGTGTAGTAGTTTGAGCATTCGTTGGGATTGCCTTTCTTTGGGATTGGAATGAAAACTGACTTACAAAAGTAGAAGACATTAAGAAGAAGAGACAAGAATACACAGAAGAACTATACAAAAAAGATCTTCATGACCCAGATAATCACAGTGGTATGATCACTCACCTAGAGCCAGACATCCTGGAATGTGAAGTCAAGTGGGCCTTAAGAAGCATCACTACAAATAAAGCTAGTGGAGGCGATAGAATTCCAGTTGAGCTATTTCAAATCCTAAAAGATGATGCTGTGAAAGTGCTGCACTAAATATGCCAGCAAATTTGGAAAATTCAGCAGTCAGGACTGGAAAAGGTCAGTGTTCATTCCAATCCCAAAGAAAGGCAATGTCAAAGTTAAGGCATGGAGAAGTGAAAATTGCCCAAAGTGACACAGGGAAATATCAAAGCCAGAACTGTGAGTGCAGGCAGAGGCTGGTGTGTGTTTTAACCACTACTCTGTGCTACCCAGTCCAGGAAACCCTCCAGTGTATTGGGTGAAACTAAACACCGGTCTGTACACCCCATTGACTCCATTTCTTTGAATGGTTTTGTCTCTGTCCTTGCCAGGGAGACGCTAGGGGCTGAAGGGAAGACCTCCTGCTACCTACATGTACTCGAAATGTTGTCAAGTCTAGTGGATTTGCCCCTTAGAGTTTTCCAGTTCTTTCTGTCCCTTCCCTTCACATCAATGCAGCCCTGGAGCTCAGGAGCTGGTTATGGCTCTGGATTTTAGAGGATTAAGGAGGAGGTGCTTACAAGGGCATCCAAGCTCTGTCTCTCCCTTCCCTGCTGAGAGATCTGGTCTCCAACCCTGTGAGAGCCTCCTGTCCAACCTGCCAGCCTCCTGTCTCTTTTCACCCCAGTCCCTCCTATTCTAGGCAAAGAACTGGCTGTGTGAGGCACACCCCATAGTGCTTATGTAAAGGCAGACTGTGGGTCCCACTCCAGCCATGCAGAAGCAAAACTCCTCAGTGAAGCCTCAAGTCTCCATTTTTAACAAGTTCCCCAGGTATTCTGAAAGGCAGCTTGGTTTGGGGACTACTTCGCATTTACTCTCCCATCAGGCCATTTCTGTCTTGCGTCGACACCCTTAATGTCTCTCTCTTACCGTGTAATTAACATACCCCTTTGCTTACCTGCCTGGCGCTGTTTCCCTTGTGGCCTGGGCAGCTTTTCCAGTGTCATTTCCAGCTGCTACCCCACTTTGTAGCTTCTACTCCAGCTGCATCAGATCATACACCTGGAAGGATGCGCAAGGTGATGGTTAGCAGTTGGAATCATTCAGTGACAGGGGACCTTCGCCAAGCTTGGGAGCTTCCAAGCAGAGACCTCGTGAATGAGTGAGGGAGAGGTCTCCTTGGTCAGGCTAAATGCTGTCTGGGAGCTCTCCAGGGCTCACGAAAGCTTGTGCTGAGCATAACCCCCTCTCAAGTAGTGTTTAGACGCTGATTTTGATGACTGTCTGTGTTGTTTTTGCTCAGGGCCCAACTCCCGAAGTGGAGGGCAGAGTTTGTTTTAAATTCCATAACTGCAACATTGGGGTGCTACACTCATAGGCTCGGAATCTCCAAGGAACAACATTCCTCTCTGTTAAGCCCTGTTCCTCGTCCTCATAATTGGACTTGTCTCTGCCCTGGATGTTGGCTGCCCATGGTGATCTCCCTGCTTCTGGAGCGCAAGTGAGATTGGCTCCTGGGTGCTTCCTGCAGCCTGTTCTTCAGTCTCTGCTGTTGTTGTTTAGTCGCTAAATCGCGTCCGACTCTTTGGTGACCCCATGGATGTAAACTGCCAGGCTCCTCCATCCATGGGATTTCCCAGGCAAGAATACTGGAGTGGGTTGCCATTTTCCTCTCCAGGGGATCTTCCCAACCCAGGGATCAAACCCGTGTCCCCTGCATTGGCAGGCAAGATTCTTTACTGCTGAGGCACCAGGGAAGCCCACGTGTCAGTTACTCTGGTATTTAAGTATAATAATCCATTGAAACAGATATTATTGTGCCCATTTGACCAGGCAGGAAATTGAGGCTCAAATATTGAGCAATCCCCCTTGAGTCATATTCCTGTTAACCAGCCAAACTAGGATTTGAATCCATGTCAGTCTGACTCTAAATCTCTTACTCTTTACTGAACACTTGGCTACAAAACAAGTTAATCCTGTAAACAATATTGCAAAAAGAATGCTTAATCTGCTAAAGAAAGCAAATGCTTCGGCAGCACAGAAACAAAATTTACCACTGGCCGATTGATATATTAGTTACAAATCAGATTACGTTGTCCATAAAGCATTTCCTAAAGGAGCTCTATGTGGCAGTGATGTTAGCAAAGTATGAATTATTTTAGTACTTGAGAGTTACTTAACTATTTGTCATTAAAAATAATTACTTATTCAGACTTTCTTCTAACTCAGACTGGCAGTTTCCTGGAAGTAGACTGACTTAGCATTTCCTACCATTTGCTAATTCACTGGGCCACAAAAACAATCAGTTTGACTTGCCAATGTACTTAGTCCTGGCTCTGTTTATCAAATATGCTGCTGTCTTTAGCTGTCCCCACCACTTCCCCACAATCAAAATTAAACCCTTCTCCTTCCAGCTTAATCTCATGCACTGGTTTGCTAAATTTTGTCTCCTAGGTGTCTGGCACAGAGTTATGTGCTCAGTGAGTATTTGTTGAAGGGATGAAGTAATGTGCTTCTTTGTTGCATTAATCAAATTGTTGAACAGGACAGGGCTAAAATGTGCATCCCAGTTATGTCTTGGGTCTGCATCGTTAGCTACCCACAGGCTTTGCTGCAGTGACCAATGGCTTCCTGATGGCTAAACCCAGCTCTTTTCACCCCACCAACCTTTCTCATTGATTAACTTCCAGGACAAAGCTGTCACTTTCTTTTTAAACCATGTCATCTTTTTTTGCTGTCTGTCTCCTCTGTCTATCCCATAAATGCTAGTGTTCTTCCCAGCTCCAGTCTTAGCCCCCTTCTCTCCATGGGGTCTGATCCACTCACGTGACTTCTGGAACTACATTTAGGGTGATGACTTCCAAATTCATCTCTCTTCCAAGTCTTGGAAACACAGATCCAACGACTTATTGAATGTCTTCTCCTGATTGGAAAGCCCTGCAAAAAAATATATATATTTTTTTCTTTTCGAAATCAGTTTAGGATTTCTCCCCCACCCCAAACTTGAGCTTCTGTATTTTTTTTTTTTTTTAAGCTTTTTAACTTACTGGGTGATATCACTCTTTTCTAATCTAGAAGCTTCATATTATTCCTCTCTGCTCTCCCATCATCTTCAAGTTAGTCACTGAATCCCAGAAGTGTCCCACAAAGCCAGCCTTCATCATCCTGGACTCTGCCTCCATTTCCTTCATAGTCAAGTTCATCTTCACACAGGCTGCTAGACTAGAGCCTCATGTAACAGCAGAGCCAGCCATCTCAGACTTCTCCTGACTGTAGGCAGACAGTGGTTGACTCTGGATGTCCTCCAAACTCGTTAGAGATTGGAGGAGTTACTGCATCACACATGCAGACTGACCGGTCAGGAAGAGGCTTCCAGCTGGCCAGAAACAGCCCAAGACACAGACATAGGTTGGTATCCCTGGGCTGGCTTCTCACCTTCCTTATGTGCTGTGGTCCTCAGGTCAGCATCCAATAAACACTGTGGACAGAGGAGGGTCCTAGCGATGCTTGCAACCTGCCACATGGAACCTGTTATTGCCGGTTGTGCAAATGGTCTTCCTGGTGTAGCATTGTTTTCTCTTTGGTAAAAAGTACTGTATTTGGCCACCTGATGAGAACGGCTGACGCCTTTGAAAAGACCCTGATGCTGGGAAAGATTAAAGGCAGGAGGAGAAGGGGACAACAGAGGAAGAGATGGTTAAATGGCATCACCGATTCAATGGACTTGAGTTTGGGTAAGCTCTGGGAGTTGGTGATGGACAGGGAGGCCTGGCATGCTGCGGTTCATGGGGTCACAAAGAGTCAGACACGACTGAATGACTGAACTGAACTGAACTGATTGCCACTGTGTGCGTGTATGTGTGTGTGTGCAAGCTGGCATATATCAGTATGAGAGTGTGTGTGCATGTCTGACTGTGGGTGAGGATGTGTTTTAATCAGCAAATTCATACTAAGGAATCTCTAACCCACATGGCCTGGAAGAAAAAGACTAGGTCAGAACAAGACCAGGATTGAATCTATTAGCAAAACCTTGTGCTTTTAAACTAGAACCACTGGAAAAAAAAAAAACCAAAACACTCTGCTTAAAAAAGCCTCGGTTGCCTTAGTGTTGTCTGTAGGGTTGAGTGTGACCTTTTGTCCTGGGGTCCAAATCTCTGACACTGGACCTCACCCCCCACCCCCTACACCCGCCCAGCCTGCCCTGCCCCCACTCCACCCCTGCAGCCACAGCGCCTCTTGGACAAGGAAGGGCTCTCGGACTCCATGCTGTGTACACACTTCATCCTGCCCTTTGTCCCCTCTGCCCTTCTTTCTGGCATCCTTGTTCACCTTCCCACCAACATCCACCCTGTTGGGCATATCCCCAGCAGGTTTCTTGTCAGAAAAAATGTAGGATGTCATTTAAATTCAAATTTCAGATAAGCGACTAATAATTTCTCAGTATATGCTCCAAATAACTTAGCCACTGTTTATCTGAAATTTAAAATGAACTCTGTGTCCTGTATTTCCATTTGCTCCATCTGGCACTCTGACATTCCTTCTCCCTCCATAGAACATTGTGCACAGATCTCCCATAGCTCTTCTTATAGTATGATGATTTGTTATTATTATTATTGAATCAGCCATAGGCATACATATATCCCCTCCCTCCTGAACCTCCCTCCAATCTCCCTCCCCATCCCACCCTTCCAGGTTGATACAGAGCCCCTGTTTGAGTTTCTTAGCCATACAACCAATTCCCATTGCCTATCTATTTTACATATGGAAATGTAAGTTTCCACGTTACTCTCTCCATACATCTCACCCTCTCCTCCCTCTCCCCATGTCCACAAGTTTATTTTCTATGTCTGTTTCTCCACTGCTGCCCTGTAAATAAATTCTTCAGTACCATTTTTCTAGATTCCGTATCAATGCGTTAGAATACGATGTTTATCTTTCTCTTTCTTACTTACTTCACTCTGTATAATAGGTTCTAGGTTCATCCACCCCATTAGACCTGACTGAAAGGCATTCCTTTTTATGGCTGAGTAATATTCCATTGTGTATATGTACCACAACTTCTTTATCCATTCATCTGTTGATGGATGCTTCCAAGGTTGCTTCCATGTTCTAACTATTATAAGTAGTGCTGCAGTGAACAATGGGATGCATGTGTCTTTTTCAGTTTTGGTTTCCTCAGGGTAGATGCCTGGGAGTGGGATTGCTGCAATGCAATCCCTATGAAATTACCAATGTTATTTTTATTTTTATTAATTAATTTATTTTAGTTTGGATGTCCTGGGTCTTCATTGCTGCACAGGTTTTTCTCTAGTTGTGATGAGCTGGGGCTACTCTCCGGTTTTGGTGCTTGGGTTTTTCACTGTGGTGGCTTCTCTTGTTGCAGAGCATGGGCTCTAGGATGTTTGGGCTTCAGTAGTTGTGGTTTCCGGGCTCTAAAGCACAGGCTCAGTAGTTCTGGCACACGGGCTTAGTTGCTCCACCGCATGTGGGATCCTCCCAGACCAGGGATCAGACTCAAGTCTCTTGCATTGGCAAGTGGGTTCTTCACTACTGAGCCACCAGGGAAGCCCATGATGATTTCTTATTTTGCCAACTGTTGTCCCTTGCTGTTGTTCTATTGCTAAGTTGTCTCCAACTCTTTGTGACCCCATGGACTGAAGCACGTCAAGCTTCCCTGTCCTTCACTGTCTCCCTGAGTTTGCTCAAACTCATGTCCATTGAGTTGGTGATGTCATCCAACCAGCTCATCCTCTGTCATCCCCTTCTTCTCCTGCCCTCAATCTTTCCCAGCTTTAGGATTTTCTCAATGAGTTGGCTCTTGACATCAGGTGGCCAAAGTATTGGAGCTTTAGTTTCAGCATCAGTCCTCCCAATGCATATTCATGGTTGATTTCCTTTAGGATTGACTGGATTGATTTCCTTGGGACTGGATTGATTTCCAAGGGACTCTCAGGAGCCTTCTCCAGCATCCCAATTCGAAAGCATCAGTTCTTCAGCACTCAGCCTTCTTTGTGGTCCATCTCTCACATCCATACATGACTTTTGGAAAAACCATAGCTTTGACTAGATGGACCGTTGTGGGCAAAGTGATGTCTCTGTTTTTTAATACACTGTCTAGGTTTGTCATGGCACTAGTGGTAATGAATCCACCTGCCAATGCAGGTGATGCAAGGCACACAGGTTTGATTCCTGGGTCAAGAAGATCCTGGAGGAGGGCATGGTGGCCCACTCTAATATTCTTGCCTGGAGAATCCCAAGGACAGAAGAGCCTGGTGGGGTATAGTCTACAGGGTCTCAAAGAGTCAGACATGACTTAAGAGACTTAGCATGCACACACACATATATGCTGTCATCCCTACCAACATACATATCCTTGAGTCAAGACTATGACCATCGACTTACTCAATAAACATTTCTCAGTCATGTCCCATCTGTGAAGTACTGTGATAGGTGTGAGTTCCAGGACCACTGAGATCAGTCCTTGAGCTGGAACAAGGATTAGCAAACTGCTGCCCTAGCCTGGACCCAGCCCACCGCCTGTTCTACAAGGGCCATGGAACCTGCCAGACTCACTCAAGTATGTATTGTCTGCAGTTACTTTTACGCTACAATGGCAGCGTATGTGGCCTCTTGGCCTGCAAAGCCTTTAATGTTTACATTTTCAGGCGCTTTACAGAAAAAAATTGCCAACCTCTGGTCTAAGGATCTTACCATCTAGAGGAGAGAGACAGACATAAACAAGTAAAAGCAAATTCATCTTTCATCTCTGAAGCCTCATATACATCAATGTGTGGTCCGGGACCACCTATCTTAGAGTCACCTGGAGCCTCACCCAGTTGATGCTGATTTCTGAGCCTGGTGATTCTGCCCTTTTAACAAGGCTTCCTGGTGATTCTTCATACCAAAGTCCGAACATCACTGTCTTTGTGCCTGATCCCGTCTGCTGTGTGGTCAGCCCTGATGAATGGGTTGGCAGAAAGTATTTGTCTGTTGATTACATCTCAATTCTGTTAAGGAAAAAAAAAAAAAGGCCCTTGGCATTGTTTGTTACATAAAGTAATCATTTCAGCCTGTACTGTTGTAAGTTAACTTAGCACAATTATACCATCGATTCAGGTGTGGTGTGGCTGGTCTTCCTCCAGAGAAAATGCATGTCCAGACCATCCTCCTCGACTGTTCTGTGCAACATCTTACTCATCCCAAGGGGTGGTGGCTGCTGTCTGCTCCTGAGCAGTGCAGGAGAGCATCCTTTACTATGACCACCGTCTTCTGCCTCAGGGTCCCTTGCCGGGAACCGACATGGACAACATCATTCACAGTCAAGTAATCAAAATAAACTAAATGGTTCCTTCATGTCCCGAAGCTCAGAAAATGCTCTGTCTCCTTCTGGTGCCATGTGAGGGGCTGACAGAAGATAAATAAGAGTGAATTCAGCCCATTAGCATTTGGAAGGCAAATGTTTCCGAGTGAAAATAAAGTCTGTGACTATATGTTGAGACAGATGTTCACACTTGCTACTCTTGTTAGAGTCCTTAAGAAAATAAATTCCAGATAAGAGAGTCAGCCACGGGCATTCCTGAGGCCTGCATGTTCCTGGTTCTTCTAGCTCCTACAAGCAGCATGCGAGCACAAAGGGAATAAAGGATGAAAGTAATCTTCCTGGTAATCCCACTTAAGTTTTCTTGTGATAGCCAAATAATTGGGGCAAATGCATTTAAAAGAAAAACTTGGATTATCTGTATAATGAACAACTTTAATGACTCGTTATTTCACAAAGAAAAATCCAAACTAAATGTTCTGATGTGTTGGTGAGAGTGAAAGTATTTCAACCACACCTTACATGGATGGCAACGTGGAACGTAAACTGAACCAGTTCACACTTGTTTCTGCTGTTTGTGTTGAGTGCAGCCACACAGAGGTTTAACTTCAGTCATCCTAAGATAATGGAAATGTCTGGGTCTCACTGAATGCTTCATTCCCTGGGATGGACATCAACCTTCCTCCTCCATTCTTTTTGCTTGACACATGAAGTTATCAGTGGTAGACATGTTTATGTGAATGATTGTTTAGACATATTTTAAATAAAATACCATTGTCTGAACAATTTGGTTTTTGAGGGTTCAAATAAATGAGAACTGCTTTCTCTCTGACAAGGATTTAGACTAAAAAACAACCCCTCAAATATCACTCTATTTACAATCTTTGGATCTTTTTTAAAAATCCAAACAACCTAGGTCATTCTGAGCTTTATGATTTCTTTGCTTGATGTATCCCGTGTTTGTTAAATTTATTATATTCCAAACAGTTTATGCTATACTACATCCTGTACAGGATTTAGTTTGATGTAAAAATGCTTCTATGAGGACTTCCTTGGTGGGGCAGCAGTTAAGACTCCATACTTCCACTGCAGGGGCACATGTTCCATCCCTGACCAGGGAACTAAGATCCCACAAGCTGGGAGTTGCAGCCAAAAAAAAAAAAAAAAAAAATAAGAACTCTTCTATGCTTAGTTATATTTTCACATTCAAGGGCCCGAGGTGATTTTTTTTCTTTTAATATATTCTTAATAACTTAATACTTTTTTTTTTTCTGTGCTTCAGTCATTTATAGGGAGTCATTTACAGAAATACACCAGGGAGGGAAACTTGAGTTAAAAACTGTCTTCTCACATTTTTTTAGAAAGGAGTCTTAGAATTGGTTACTAATTGCACCAGCATGGGGCTTATTAGCTGGTTGAAACCCTATGGACGTAAATCATTAAAGGAGGCCAAATAAATTTTATGTGCAAATCTGAGGTTTACCAAGAAAAAAAAAAAATCCTCACTTATGTAATCATGCCGAGAAGGGATCAGGTGTTGTTATACATCGAGGACACAAAATAAATATAAAAAGTAAGTCCCCCACCATTCAGCTGTTTTTTATTAATAAACCTCCATCCATCATAAGTTGCTGGGAAAGGTGGCCAGATGTTAGAAACCCACTCCACTTGTCACCTAGGTCACTCCTGCAGGAGTTGTAATTTAGTTAATTTCACTACTACAGTAGCTTGATATAATTAAAGACTCTGTCGGGTGTGTTTTAAACGCTATTAAGTCATTATGGGTTTTTTCGGGGACCAGGAATGTTCCTTCATTGCAGAAAAGAGGGCCACGTTCTCAAACAAAGCAGTCAACAATCTCTATTTCTCTATTTTAAGAGGTTGAAGTTAAAGTACTGAGGGGTGAAATGTGATTCTCTGACATCAATTATGGAAATCAATAAAGAAGCTGCAACATACACGTGTCTTCTTTGCCCTCCCTTGATTGAAGGAGAGACCGTGGAGGGCCAATGAGACTGTGCTTGGTTAATAATCAAAGCAATAAATTCTCTATGTCAGAATTGCATTTTTTAAGTTGCTCTAAAATTTCTCTCGCTTTTTTGTTTTTTGGTGCTGAAGACTGTGTCTGAACCCAATTTACCTAATTCTTGAGAACAAGAAAGACATAGGAGAAAAAGTTTCCCACTGAACCAGTTTAAAATAACATAGGTATTGCTCCACAGATCTTTCAACAGGTCCAATCCATGAGCAAAACAGGAGGCAATTGGAGAAAATCAGGGGCTGAACAGGAATCTAGGAGCAGTCAAGTGCTAAAGAAGCTAAAATAATTGATAATAGCACCAAATGCATCTAAATGGATTGAGTAGATGAGCTGGTGGATCATTCTGAACCTCCTTTGCTGAGAATAAACCCCTTTCAAGTAAGTCTCTTTTGGTTCAAACAACCTGTGACCTGGATGCTTTCCACCCTGCTGAGTGGGCCTGACATCATCTCAGAGCTCCCCGGGTGCCAAGAACCCTTTCAACAACCCCTCTGGGGCACCAGGGAAGAGTGTCCGTGAAATCTTCCACGTGCTTTGTGATCATTTATTTGAGTTTGGTTTTACTGTGTAAGCACTACAGCAGTTAGCAATCAGATTCCCAGACAAGTCTCATAAATCAGGACAACAACCTCGAAATCCTCCTCACCTCCCCCCCGACCCCCGCCCCTGCCCCGTTCGTTCTGGAAACAGGAAGACAGGGCATCAAAAGAAGGTGCTGGGTTACTCTCTGGAACTGCCCGGGGACCCCTAGAGTTGCCTCTGAGGCATTACAGTGAGGTGTTGACGAGGGGTGAGAGTGAGGTGGTTGTCAGAGAGTTTGGAGTTGGTCTATTGTGGGTGTCGAATGACGCCAGATTATCCTGGGCAACAAAACACTTGTTTTGCCCAGATCTGCAATGTTTGGGGCACTTTGAGAAAGTCCCAAGGGGAGAAAAAGGTCCAAAAGAGAGTCACCAAACTGTTCTGAAGGCTTCAAGAGCAATAGGGCTGTGCTCCTTCAAGGTCAAGGATGTGTACTAGTATGACTTGGCCAAAGACTGGCTTATAGTCACCGTTGGCGGGGAGCATCAGAGGGTCCAGGTCATTTGGTTTTGACCCAGGGGAGGGGAGTGGTGAATACTATGAATTACCTCATTAGACCTAGGAGGCTTTGGCATAACAACCCCCAAACATATCTGAATGAAAATTCAACTGGACCTCAGACTGGCTTAGCCAGAATAAGGAAATCGTGTCCCACGGGAGCTGATCTAACATTAACTCCTCCTCATGGATATGCCTGTTGGAGGCTGTCATGAAGAAGAGAGGCCTGATCTAATTGGAATCTTGATTTCCAACTTGATCCAATTAGCATGCCTAGTTCGCTGAGGTCCTTTGGGGACTGAAAGGAGTCCAGTGACCAGCGGCAATGGAAAGTTCCTGTTTGGAGCTGGAAGTAAACCAGATGTTGCATGTGTGACTGGCTGTCAGTGTTGATCTTGGTTCACATGAGGATGGCTCCTTTAAGATGTGTGGGCTAATCAAAGCCAACTGGTTGTCTGGTTTTAAATAGATCTGGCCCACTTGCCTGATCCCCAACCCCCCACCATAACTGATTCAGCCTTTACACAAGTAAAGCTCAAGTTAAGGATTCGTCCATCTTTTACTGAGCACTTACAATGTGCCAGGCATCCTGCCAGGCACTGGGGACACACAGACACAGACTCCACCCTAGCAAGGACTTCAAGGCATGATCTGGCCTTGACCTGCTTCTCCAATGAGACGGGGGGCCACATCACACCTTTTGTGCTGCAGTTACACTGGCCTCAGGGCCTTTGCACATGCTGCCCCTCTTGGAATGTTCTTCATCCTCCCATCACGTGTCCCTTCTTTCAGGCCACAAATGTCTTTCCTGACCACTCCTTCTAAGGAGTAGACTTTCTACCCAGTGATCCAACAGATAGCCATAGTAATAGTAGCCATCACTTATTAACTGTATTCATCTTATTCTTTTTCTTTATAGCCTTTACTGCAATTTTAAATTATTTTATGTTTGTTTGCCAAGCAGAGCATTGTAGCTTTTGTTCAGTTGCTAAGTCAGGTCCAACTCTGCAACTCCATGAACTGCGGCCACACCAGGCTTCCCTGTCTTCACTATATCCCGGAGCTTGCTCAGATTCATGTCCATTGAGTCGGTGATGCCATCCAACCATCTTATCCTCTGCTGCCCTCTTCTCCTCCTGCCCTCAATCTTTCCCACCATCAGAGTCTTTTCCAGTGAGTTGGCTCTTTGCATTAGCTGGCCAAAATATTGGAGCTTCAACTTTAGCATCAGTCCTTCCAATGAATATTCAGGGTTGATTTCCTTTAGGATTGACTGGTTTGATCTCTTTTATGTCCAAGGGACTCCCAAGAGTCTTCTTCAGCACCCAATTTGGAGCATATTGGATAAGAATGTGCCCTGGGTAAGACTACCTGGGTTCAAATCTTGACTTTGCTACTCCATGACACTGTGTCTTCACCTCAGTGCCTGAATTTCTTAATCTGTAAAATGATAATAATTTTTTTAAAAGGTCAGTTTAATTAAATCTTTTAGCTAGTGGTACCACATTTCCCTGTTTTACTTTGGACTATTTGCTTAATAAAACATTAATATAGTGATGGGATAGAGACAGACTACATTCATGCACAGACGACATTGAACTAAAAAACTTGTATTTTTAGACTATGATTATTAAAATAACTATATATCTTTATTAAGTGGAGCACTTGACACCTATAAAATTTGAGGAGGAGATTTTGCTTGCCTGTAAAATATATAAAAATAGTTCTGAATTAGGAAAAGACAGTTACCTTCCAAGCTCACAAAGTGTAGCCTGAGATTTCTGTGGTCAGTGGATCCATAAGCGTAAAACAACTGAACTCAGATGGTTCAACTTAATCTCAAAAAAACTGGCCATTTCTAGGTTTTAATCATTTGCTATTAATAGCTCAACATAATGAGAAGAGATGAGGTAGTTAACACATCTAAAATATAGTAGGTGTTAATGACATGCATAGATTATTGTAAACTGTAACGGGAAGTATGATGAGTAACTTAAAACAAAAGAAAATAATATTTAAAGCATTACAAAAGAAGTGTAACAAGTTGTTGGTGATAGGTAATGTTTTACAAGAGAAGGTATATGTTTTGGAGCATTTTTGAAAGGTGGATCTTGTGGTGAAAAGAAGCCTGTTAGTTTTAGAGTCAAGTACTAATTGATGTGGTTAACATGTGATAATATGGAAGCTGTGATCATGGGAATGATATGACATATTTCCAGTACTTTAACTAGCAATCTAGAACTTCTTTTGTTTTCTAACAAGAGCGCTTTAAATAATCCACGAATGGTGTGACTCCTGAGTGGTGTATGTATCATCACAGTGTCGATAACGAAGAATTGCTAGCATTCTACCTCCATCACACCATGAACTCTCTGATAGCTGATACCATTGGCAACTGGTGTCCTGCTGAATTAAGGGGTTTGGTTAACTGAATTACTGTATGTAGCCTGTATAAATTCTGAATATTCAGGCTTGCACCCAATAAAATTCACGGGACATTAATGTGCTGCTGAATAGAATTTCATTTTTCATTCAAAAATTATGTAAGATGATTATAATGTTTTATATTCACCATTCTGAGCACCAGTGATTATTCTGATGGTGTCAAACTGGTTGGTAGGTCATTTCAGCTGACGTCTCAGACAAACATATTGTTTCTAGACTGGATTTAGATTTAAGTGATAGAGTAGTTCACACTTAGAGCTTTTTGTGGGTCAAGGCTTGGCGTGGTGTGGCATGCATGCCCAGTCATGTCTGACTCTTTGTGACCCCATGGACTGTAGCCCACCAGGCTCCTCTGTCCCTGGAATTTTCCAGGCAGGAATACTGGAGTGGGTTGCCATTTCCTATTACAGGGAATCTTCCCCACCCAGGGGTGGAACCCACGTGTCCTGCATTGGCAGGCAGATTCTTTACCACTGTGCCACCTGGGAAGCCCCTTCATGGGTCAGGTACTGACCTAGGTCCTTTAGAGTTTAATTCCGTTAGTCGGCACAGCAACCCATTGGAATAAGTACTACTACTAATCTCATTTTATGCATGATGAGGCCGGGGCCCCCAGCAGTGAACTTGTGTAATGTTTCTCTTAATAAGTGGAGGTGCTAGGATTGGAATCCAGGCAGTCTGGCTCCAGAATTCATGTTTTGGAACCTTTACACAATACCAGTCTTTGGTTGGTGTGGCCGTTTCTGTGGCGGGCGGGCGGGGGAGGGGGGGTGGGTATGTGCATGGGAAGGAGCCTGATAAATTACTTAAACATTGAAAAATGTGATGATGATGTCTGTGTATTCCTATTTTTACATGATATCTACATGTATATGTGTATGGTTTGCATAGGCCAGATTTTCACCTCAAATGGATAAGATTATTCTTTTACTTTCTGGCTGGAAATCTCATATTAGTTATCAGAGTCTTGGGTTAAGATTTTCTCTCCTCTGGTAATCTTTTTAAATGAAAATACTGTTGGCAGAGAAATAGTTTGTTGGGAATTAAAACATCAAATGCCCCAAGATAATTAGGTTCTGAATGGAATTTTTTCCATCTGTGAAGCACTCTCTAAAGCAGTGGTATCTTGAGGCCTTAGAGAAACACTTCTTAACTCATTAGACTGACTCTCATTGTGAACTTTAGAACTATAATTTAAAAATTAAAACAAGTATAAGTTATTTAACTCTCGTGAGCTATAGCATATATATTGCAAAATAAAGGAATAAAAAAAATCTATTCTCAAATGCTGGTTTGCAAATGTTTGAGAAATTATAATGTTTATAGATTGTTAGCACAGATTAAAAGTATTATTATTTCATAAATGAGGGCTATTTGTTTATATTTCTTGGAGTGTTTTTAAGTACATTTTTACTGAGGTAGAACATATACAAAAAGTGAATAAATATTAAGTATATAATTTGATCAAACTTTACAAAATAAAGACATCTGTAAATGAGCACAGCTATAAATAGCATGCAGACTGAAACATAGATTACTGAACCCACAGAAGACCCCCCTTTTGCCTCCTTACAGGCATACCCTCCAAAGGTCAACTACCCTGACTGCTGCCAGACCCAGTTAATTTTACCTGCTTTTAAGCTTTCTATAATGAGATTCACACAGTGTATGTTATTTTGTGTATGACTTCATTCTGATTGTGAAGTTTATTCCTGCACTTGAATATAGCAATATCTTTTTGTCGCAGTAATGTAGTCCATTTGGGGATTCATTTTATAAATGTCATTTAATGGGCTTCCCTGATTGCTCACATGGTGAAGAATCTGCCTATAATGCAGGAGACCTGGGTTCCATCCCTGGGTCTCGAAGATCCTCAGGAGAAGGGAATGGCTACCCACTCCAGTATCCTTGCCTGGAGAATGCCATGGACAGGGGAGCCTGGCAGAGGGACACTGTCCATGGGATCACAAAGAGGTGGACACGACTGAGTGGTCAACGCTTACAATTTAAATGAGGACTTTCTCTCCTCCAGGCAATTCTAGAATCTTTGAACTTTTCTACACTCTGTTTATCCCTTTCCCTCCTTTTTATTGTTGTCATGCATGTTACTTTCCGATTTTTATATTTTTATAGATTTATTTGAACATATAAAATATTTTTATAGGTTTTTGTATTTACTTAGGACTATCCACGTGACACCAATGACCTTTTTCCATTTCTCTTTATTTCGTCCTGCATTGCTGGCTTCCACCTGGGATCATTTTTCTTCTGTCTAAAAGCAAAACAAAATGAAACAAAATTCCCTTCAGTATTTCCTTTAATACAGGTCTGTGAGGGATTAATTCTCTTAGTTTTTGTTATTCTAGAAATGTCTCTATTTGCTTCCAGTTTTTGTTTTCCATTTTTAAATCTTTTTATTGAGACATAACTTACGTACAGTAAAGAGCACACATCTTAAATTTATAGCTTAATTCATTTTTATATATGTACACGCCTGTGTAACTACCACCAAGATCAAGATATGAAACATTTACAGCATCCCAGGATACTTTTGTGCCATTCCAAGCCCAAGCCTGCCCAGAGGTAATCACTACTCTGACCTCTAGATTAGTGGGTCAGATTAGTTTTACCTATTTAAAAAAATTAATGCAAATTGAAATCATATCAGGTACTCTTTTATTTCTCCTCTCTTTTGCCTAACATTATATCTTTGAGTTTCATCTATGTTGTGTGTATAGTGTATAGTATATTATAGTATAATAGTATAGTATAGTATAATACTATAATACTATAGTATTATGCTGTATAGTATTCCATTGTAGGACGTTACCATATTTGATCTGTTCGTGATCATTTGGTTTGTTCGCAGTTTTTGGCTATTGTAAAGAGTGCTACTTCCAACATTCTTGCTTAACTCTTTGGAGGACATAGTGCAATATTTTTTAATACATGCCTGGAAATGAAGGTGCTGAGTCATATATATATATATATGTGAGTGTATATATATTTAGCAAAAAAAAAAAAAAAGGTAATGTGTATTTTTTTCCCCTGTATGCTCTAAGAGTTTTGTCTTTGGCTTCAGCTATTTTACTGTAATGTGCCCAGAAGTAATTTTTCTTTGTTTGTCTGTAGTTTGATGTTATTTTTCAATTTTGGAAAATTCTCAGCCATTTCTCTTCAAATATTGCTTCTGCCCCATCCCTTTCTTCTCCCATTCTGGGACACTAGTCACATATATTTTAGACTTTCTTGTCACCCCCTGTATGCCTCTGATGCTGTTTTCTATGCTTCCCAACTCCTTCTCTCTTTGTTCTTCAGTCTTGACTGTTTTCTACTATGTTCCTCAGTGGTCTGTGTCTCTCTTCAGCTGTGTCTACTTTTCTGTTAAAGTGCTCTGTGGAGTGCTTAGTTTCAGCTATTCTGTTTTTCTAAAACTTCCATTTATTTCTGTTCTAGAATTTCTACATTTTTATACATTTCAGTTCTATTTTCTTGAATGTATTAATTGTAGTTATATTTTAAAGCCTGATAACTCTAGTATCTGGGTTAACTGCAGTTTGTTTTCATTGCAAATGTTTTGTCTTGGTTCTTGGTATGATCAGGTAATTTTGCACCTTAAGCTAGGTACTTCTGTATGAATTTTGCAGGAACTTGGCATAATGTTTTCCTCCTGCAGAGAGAACACACCCTATCCTTGGGCAAGCAGCAGAGAGGCAGATCATTTCAGTCCTGTAAGGGACCAAGGGGCCCCAAGCCTAGTTGAGCGCTTTTGCGGTGTCTAGTCCTGTCCTGTTTGCTTTTCCTCCTAGGATGGCATTCTCTCATATTTCCTGGAGCCCCAACTCTTTGGTGGGTCTAGAACTCTTTTTTTTCTGCCTTTCCATCACTCTGAGATAGCCACAAATTCTGTTGCATTCTCAAGCCCCTTTCTGCTTGGCTTCTTAGCTTCTCTTTCTGTGCTACTTGCGAGAAGAAGCTTCTAGGAGAAATCCGAGTGTTGGGCTCAGTGCTCTCTACCTTGCTTTTCTCTATATCTTGCCCTTCAAATTCTGGCTGCTTGGCAACTCTGAACTCCAAGTTCTGTCTCTCCAACTTGAGGGGTTGCCTAACTTCTGCTGGCTCCTCTGCATCTTAGTAGCCTCTTTCCACTTTGCCTCTCAGATTTTTGCTTCATGCCAAACACTGGCAAATGCTCCAAGGAGAAAAGAGGTGTGCAGAAACTTGTGCTCACCTCAGTGAACTTTCCTCCTCTGGGACGTGCCTTCTCAAGTCCTAGATACCTTGGCAGTTCTCTGATGCCTTTAGATGGACGGTTTCGCTATTTTATTCAGCCTCTCTCCTGCTGAGATCTACCACAAGTTACTCCATCACAGTGGTGAAAAGCTTTTTACCACTTTTAAATTTGAATAAACACATGCTACAGTCTCCAACCAACCTGAAGTTAGACAATAAAATAGAACATGGTGTGACTATTTTTATAATTTCTTCACTATTTGCTGTGATGCATAATAGCTTCTGGAACGCCTTAAAATAAAATCACTGAGAGTACAGATTTTGGTTTTATTATTGTTTAGGTTAAGATAGAAGAGGAAAGGTTACAATGTGACTCAAGTATTTATCTGGTGAAAGATCCCTGGCATCTTGGGATCCTGGTGTAACTACAGTGAGGTCACTGGATGCAGGAAGGGTTAGCACTAAATAAATGGCTGGTCTAAATAACTAAATAACATCTCTGTCTCAGTTTCCCGTAGGAAAGTCTCCTGAGGTGCAGACACTGATGTCATTTATAGGCTGAGGTGAGCTCCATTGCTTGGAATTAGCATCGGCCTTCTTCCCGGGATGTGAGTATCTCAGTGGCCCAGGAAGGCTACAGCTGTCAATCACTCCTGCTGTCATCAGAAAGAGAAGCCCCCTTTTAAATGGACAGCATTTTAAAGGCTGTCAAATAAGAGCAAGAAGGCCAGGAGTCAACTCTGTCTTGCTCAGAGGGTACCTCATCTTTAGAAAAATGCGTACTTCAGGTTTTGCAAAGGAAAAATAAGTGGCCGTTTCCCCACCCTTCATTCTTTTGGTAAATATTACGTCCTTACTATGTGTCCAGGTGCTGTGGGGAACACATAGGGATATAAAACATTATCCATGGCAATTCCAGCAACTTCACACTCTAGGGAGTAGCCAAGATTTGGCTCACAAGTCAAAGCAGCCTGCTGTGTAGGGTGAGCATAATTTCTATGGAAGGTGAATGCGGTCGGAAGTTGCCCGAGGGGATCTATGAGACACAGAGGGATCCAGGAGGGCTTCCTGAAGGAGGCAACTCTCACTGATGCCACTGCTCAGCAGCTCTTAGCCACTGCTTCCTGAGATGACATGATGCCCAGCTCTGCTTCATGCTTTCCACTGGCTCTTTCTTCCTTTTTTGGTTCTGTGGTCTAAACAAGATTTGACAACAACTGCCACTTTAGCATTCTGTGGTTTATTCCCGGGCAAGTCCCTCTCCAGGGCAATTGGTGTCATGGGACGTCTTCCCAGGCTTTCTTCTTTGAACCTTTGCCATCCGGATTGAACACTCCCCTGCCGAACACTACACCGTGGCTTCTCCTTCACCGTCAGCAGTTGCCAGGGGGTGAATGAAAATGCTGGGCGATCAGAGAGAGAACCAGAACCCGGCCTGCTCAGGCTCCATGGCTAGAGCTTGGAAGGGGCTTCAACAAATTAGTGGCATTGAGAGAAAACTCTTTGTAATCATTTCCTCCCTTTTGCTTGTTGGCTCCATGAATTTTCCAAAAGGCTATGGCCAGAACTTTATGGAAACCAAATGATATGGTATTTGAGAGGCATAAAAGATAATTGGTTCAGAGTATCAATTCATCTCTTCCCTGTAGCTCAGGAGAGAGGGTTTCCCAGCCCTCATGTCCTTGGAATCCAAAAGGGGTTTATTATTCAAGGCTGATGTAAATTTGTCAAGTCATTTAGCCTCAGAAGTAGTTTTTGTAAAAATAGGTTCAGGCTCCAGCATGGAGGCATCCTAGTCATAGAGGGGGAGCAGTGAACAGGATATGGAGGAGAAAGGATGCTGAGCCCACGTGGAAGGCAGAGACCAGGTGGGGCCCCACACTGCAGATGGGATTCTCCGAGGTCAAGTACATTACTGAGTACCCAGCAGGGATTCATGTGGTTCAGTCGAATTGATTATTGGAATTGAGTTGCATCCTTGCGCGTGCTGGTCCTATACTCTCACTTAGACGTCTCACTTGCCTGAGAGTGAATGTCTCCTGGGCTATTCCCTGCCTTGGGGAGTGGTTAGAATGAGGGCTGCAGCACTCAGGAAATTCTCAGACCCCATCACCTTGACCTCCTGGGTTTCAGCAGCCTCCCATGCGGCCTTTGTGGACGTGATGGAAAACAGAGCCCAGTGCGGTCTGAGCGTCCAAATCCAGTTGAAGGAGGCCCAGTGGTTGGTAAAAGTGGGCTGAAGTCTACTGCAACAAGGCCTCCAAAGTATATACACACCGCTCAAACGTTAGTCCTTGCCTTTGTTCTGTTTAACATTCTATTTTTTAAATTGATTTTTATTGGGGGCATAGTTGCTTTATAATGCTTTATTACGTCCACTGTATAGCAAAGTGAATCAGCTATACATATATCCCTCTTTTGGGGTATTTCCTTTGCATTTAGGTCACCAGAGGGCACTGAGTAGGTTTCTGTGAGAAGGTTCTCATTATTTATCTGTTCTACATCTAGTAGTGTACAGATGTCAATCTCAATGTCTCAGGTCATCCCACCCCTTCCCCATCCCCCTTTGTGTTTTTTTAAATAAAGGTTAAAAGGAGGATAGTATGGTGTGAATGGACTAGAGGTGCTCAAACTTAGTCTTTAAAGGGCCTCATGGTGAATATATCAGATTTTCTTGTCTCCATGGCCTCAGCTGCATCTTCTCAACTCTGTTGGAGCTGTTGTATAACCCTGTTGTAGTTTAGCCACGGATAACGTGTAAAGAAGGAGCGTGGCTGTGTTCCAGTACAATTTAGCTTTGGAAGCTAAAATTTGACTTCCACATCATTTTCAACTGTCATGAAATATTGTTCTATGGGTCGTCCCCTCCAACTAAGTAAAAATGTTAAAGTCATTCTTAGCTCGTGGGTTGTACAAAAGAAAGTAGTGGCTGGACTCAATCTGTGGATGTAGTTTGCTGTCCCCTACAGCAGTGTAGACAGTAGGATGCTTGGAGTCAAGATCCCCAGGAACTGTGAACTAGTTAAGTGATGGACCAAATATACCATAAAGTGTGATGGACTCATGGACTCGGTGTTCATTCAACAAGTATTCATTGGATGTCTACTGTGTCAGTCAGTGTTCTTGTTACTGGCAACACAATAGTAAACCATATAGCTAAGATCCTGCCCTCAGGAGCTTACTTGTGCATGCGTGCATGTGTGTGTGTGTGCACTCTGAGGATAACTGGTGATCACAGTCATTCCTAAAGGAAATCAGTCCTGAATATACATTAGAAGGACTGATGTTGAAACTGAAGCTCCAACACTTTGGCCACCTAATGTGAAGAATGAACTCATTTGAAAAGACCCTGTTGCTGGGCAAGATTGAAGGTGGGAGGAGAAGGGGATGACAGAGGATGAGATGGTTGGATGGCATCACCAACTCGATGGACGTGAGTTTGAGCAGGCTCTGGGAGTTGGTGATGGACAGGGAAGCCTGGTGTGCTGCAGTCCATGGGGTCACAAAGAGTCAGACATGACTGAGTGACTGAACTGAACTGAACTGAACTGAGTGATCACAGATCAGCCTGGGCCTCTAAGAGCTAAGCACCTATTCCCTTAGGAGACATGGATAGTGTTCTACTCTTAGGTTCAGAGGACCAAATCCACAAATACAGGACTATGGCTACATCTTGTCTGGAGTCTCTGTTGACTCAATGTGAAGTCAGTAATGTGTTGTGGCAGAATTAAAGGTATAGAAGAATGAGAAGTAGAATGTTTGAAGTCAAGACTGGATCTTCCATCTTTTCTCAGGCTAGTCAGGTCCTGCTTTGACTGTTGGTTTAGACATGATGCAGTCCCTTATCCAACAGCTATTTATCTGTGCCAGGGGCTTCCCTGGTGGCTCAGCCGGTAAGGAACCTACCTGCAATGCAGGAGACCCAGGTTCAAGCCCTGTGTGCAGAAGATCCCCGGGAGAAGGGAATGGCAACCCACTCCAGCATTCTTGCTTGGAGAATTCCATGGACAGAGGAGCCTGGTAGGCTATACAGTCCATGGGGTTGCAAAAAGTTGGACATGACTGACTAACACTTATCTGTGTCAGACATGAGTTTGAGCAATAATTTCTCAGGAATGCTGGAGTGAGTGAGGTGGGGCTGGGCTAGAGGACTGTTAATGCCCCTCCCTTTATTAAGGGTGAGTTGTGCAGCTTTGAGGAAAAAGTGAATTCATAGAGATCTGGAAAGACGTATGGGTTCTGAAATGGTAAATAACTGCTAAAGATATCCATGCTGTGCCTCTGTGATCAAGGCTGATAGAAGGGCAGAGCTGGGTCTTCCCACCAGGAATATCTCAGGGCTAATGCTGGCAACAGGATATTGAGCTGAAAGATCCTGGGTCTACCAATTTTGGCAATTTCTATTTTCTGATGAGAACTTCATTGAAATAGCATAGGGTCTCAATTATCCTCTAATAAAAATATTATTTAATATTATATATGTGATAATATATAATTATATACTATTTAATAATTCTTACTTTTAATTTTCACTATGTAGTGAAATAGTATTCATGATTGTGACTTTGAGGCATTAAATTTTCCATTAAAGATATATAACAAAAAAGAAACAGACTCACAGATATAGAAAACAAACAAGTGGGTACCAGTGTGGAGAAGGAAGTGAGGAGAGGCAATATGGGGTAGGGGTCTAGCAGATATAAACTCTCAGGTATAAAATAAGCCAAAAAGATACATTGAACAGCATGGGAATATAGCCAATAGTTTATAATAACTATAAATGGAGTATAACCTTTAAAATGTGAGTCGCTATATTTTATACACCATAATTTATATAATATTATACATTAACTATACTTTAATTAAGCAAGTAAATATATTATTAAAGAGTAAATAGGGTAAAGATCATATCGATATTAAATACTAGGTACTGTTTCAATTGTTTGATAAACACAACTCTTTATTGACCAGAATGTTTAATCACCGAGTACCCATTTAGTCTCCAACCAATTCAGGTCCACTTTGTACAGCTGTAGAAAAAAAGTTACTAGTAAGTAAGAAGACAACCATTGCTTGTCTTGGAAGATCTGAGATACAACATTTCCAAATTAAAAGTTTTCTGAAGGAACTGGTGAAGTGTAGGTGACTTTGGAATATCTTTCATTTGAAAAATCTATTTTATTAATTCTGAGATATGCTCCCCCACTCCACTTTTTAACATTTTTGGAATTATAATGTATCTGGTCATCAGTGGCATCTTTAATTTTCATAATTGTCTTTCTTCCTTCCTTTTCCTTCCATCTTTCCTTCCCCTCTTCTTCCATTCCTCCTGCCTCTCTCTTTCTTCTTTCACATAAAAGTATATCTTTCAGTTCATAGCATTCTACATTGTTGCAACATTTTTAAGTAAAAGATCCTAATCTCATTGTTGGTAACTTGGGGTGACTTGGGAGGTGAGGTCTGATGTCCACAATCTCTATCACCCTCTTCCCAAAGCTACTGTGTGCTGTGCTGTGCTTAGTCACTCAGACGTGTCCAGCTCTTTGCAGCCCCATGGACTGCAGCCTACCAGGCTCCTTTGTCCAGGGGGATTCTCCAGGCAAGAATACTGGAGTGGGTTGCCATGCCCTCCTCCAGAGGACCTTCCCAACCCAGGGAACAAACCTAGGTCTCCTGCATTCTTTACCGACTGAGCCACCAGGAAAGTCCCTAAGCTACCTTAAGTAAAAATAATAATATTCCTTAACACAGAAAATGAGTGTTTTCTCTTGATTTTATGTAAAATGCAAATGAAAGCTTCTTTATTTTTATTTATTTGTAATGAACGCTTCAGTTAAAAAGCAAAACACTATGTTTGCTGTTGCAGATACAGCTTTAAGAAAAGTTTCTGTCCCAATCACAGCCAAATTGCTGACCCAATGCTTCTCATGTATTGGAAAATCAATGGTGTCACTCTCAAAGGGAGGCAATTTTATTTCAAGTGTGTCTTTGCATTTTATAATGAAACAGCCTCTAAATCCCTTTTTCTTCATCATCACACTTCCTTGCAATGCCTAAAAGAGGCTAAAAGCAAGTTATATATATATATATATATATATATTTATATATATATTTCAAGATGAAGGTTATTTTTTTGGTCAATTGCAAACCCAGGGACTCAGTGGACAAGAGTTCCCTGCTACTCTTTTCATCTAAATCGAGACCAGGAGACTCACTGATGTGCCTGAACTTGTTAGTAAGAAGATTATTCTGCACTTGGGCTGGAGGTGGAGACCTCATTTCCCGTGTTAGATCTCTGGGAGTGAACAGTGTGGATGGTGTGACTGGCGATTTAAATGCTTTTGACACTTCTTTCTTCTGGTTTTCATTCTGGGTAGTTCTTTTCAGAGTTCAAAGACTCTCTCTTCCAGGACTAGAAACTTGGTGATATATGACTGTCTCTAAGTTTGTCCTACTTTCTGCTTTTAACAGTAATCAAACCTCATTTCTCAATTTAACTTGGCTAAAAGGGCTTGGAGTCTAGCTTTCAGAGATTTCTTGTGATGTCAGGGAACACAACTGTGGGTTTCTTAGCCTTCACAATGGATAGAATAAAGAAGTTGACAGGCTTTTATAGAAAAGATTCTTTTGTCTTTATGTTTGAGGTTATTTTGTGCAATTTAATAATCATCTGCTTTCTTTTCTTCATCCTTGGTCAAAAGTTTTGGTAGGAGTAAATAGAAAATAAAAGTATACCCATGGACAGTTCTGCTAACTATGTAGGCCTCAACCATCCATCAATTTACTATACAGCATTTCAATGTCCAGTCTGGGGAAAATGGCAAAAATCTATATTTTTAATAGACTAAAAATCTATTAAATCAGTTTGTCAGTTCTTCTAGCTCCAGTTTTGTTATTAGGTAGTCCTGCACAATCACAAACACAGCAAAAATGTGCAAGGAATTCAAATGGAGACTCTAGCTTTGGTTTTGATGTTGTTTTACTAAGCATTCCAGGAAAAAAAGATATTTGTTTAATACTTAAAAGAGGTTTTGGGGATATCTGATTTTTTTTTTTTCTTTTCAAAACCCAAAAAGAACACTCTTGTTCACCCTTTCCAAGAATCTTCAAGGTTACCCTAATCTGAGAATATCTCCAGCCTGGAGAGCAGTGAGAAGTCAGCTCACAGACCTTTACTTCCATCACCTCCATGAGAAGGTCCTGCTCATGTACGTGGGACATCTTCTCCTGAAAACGTTCGCTCAGAAAATATTTCATCTCTACTGGAAACTGAAATGGCATTTGTAGTAAGCAGAGAACCATATATCCTAGGTCTTTCTCCATTCTTTCCTCCCTCTTTCCCTTCCTTCTTTTCTCTTCTTCCTTCCTCCTTTCCTCCCTCCCCCTTTCTGTTTTAATTTGGCAGCTAATGGCTCAGCAATAAGATTATTTTATCTCAAGAACAACTTCTCCCACTAGAATATATAGTTTATGAACTCTTAACTTAATTCTTATTCTTAAAATAAATGTTTTTCTTTTCACAAAAGTAATATTTATTGTTGAAATGGCCTTTAAAAACCCTAAAAGTATAATGAAGAAAAGAAAAAAATGTGATCCAAATTCCCACCCTAATGTTTGGGTGTGTTTTCATCTGGTGATTTTTCTCTGTAAAACAAATTTTCTTTCTTTCTTTCCTTCCTTCTTTCTTTTCCTTTTTTGCTTAGTAATATGTTTTGTATTCTGCACATTTCACTTAAAATATTATGCCTTCTATATGCTGTTAAAAGATTTATAAATGTGATTATTGATGGCTGCATACTGTTTGACCCAATGTTGACCACATTGCCCCAGCCATTCCACTACTGTTAATTTTCTAGGGTGAATCTAATTTTTACTTTAGTTTATGAATGAATACAACGACCACCTCTGGGAATAAGTCATTGTCAGTATTTTACCTCTATCTCTTACCCTGTGCAGAAGTCTGAAAAATTTATGGTAAAGGTCTAGGTAGTTAATTTATAATTTCTTTACTCTCCCATTGCAAAACAAAAGCACCCGTGACAATATGCAGATACCTGGACATGGCTGGTTTCAATAAAACTTTACTAAAATATGATTCAGCTCTTGAGCCTGTGGTTTGCCAACTCCTGCTCCAGTGTATACAATTTTAGGCTTACAAGTCTCAAAACTTTTTTTAGAATCAAGTATATAATTAATCACAAATCAATTGCACTATTCTCTTGCACTGCGGCCTTTAAAGTTAATATTTAGATCCAGCCCAGCTCACTGGCAACAGTCCATTGCCCGTCTCCAGGGCAGAGGAGCGGTTTGCTGACGGCAGCTCTCCTGGCAGGTCCAATGGGCCATCTCCCAGACTGGGAAGCCCGAGGGAAACCATCAGCTGGCCTGGTGCAATGACACTGTGACATTATTTACCCACATGTCAACTCTGTTTACAGAGTGACTCCAAAGGGCTTAGCCTCTGTTTGTACCTGCACTTGCCAGACCATCACTGGTTCTAGCCTCCAGCCAGCCAGGTTACAAGCCAGAAAAGTCAACTGAAAGGAAAAATGCAGTGAAACTAGTCTTCACAGGGCTCAATCCTCCCATACTCCGTGGCTAGATGCACTTCCCTAAACCCAGCTCCTTGGAAAGTTTGAAATAAAACCAGCTGAATGTGGGAGTCACTGAAACACTCTCTCGGATCTGGTCATTTCAAGCCTCTCTGTAGCTGTTGTGTAGAGTGTGGCCTCAAAGGGAAAGGATTCTGTTATGTCTCTAGGCAGTGTCAAAAATACATATGTGTGTGCAGCATTGTGGGCGATTCTCTTGCTCTGGGAATACTCAAAAGGGAGGTCAAGAATAATGGTGTCTGTATATTTCCATGGAATCAAGAAGTGTATATAGCTGGCATTAAAACATCAATCAGCTTGCTTCCTTCCCTGAATCAACCCTAAATATCCATTGGAGACACTGATGCTGAAGCTTCAGTACTTTGGACACCTGATGCAGAGCCGACTCATTGGAAAAGACCCTGATGCTGGGAAACATTGAAGGCAGGAGTAGAAGGGGGCGATAGAGGATAAGACGGTTGGATGGCATCATTGACTCAATGGACGCGAGTCTGAGCAAACACCGGTAGATAGTGAAGGACAACCAAGCCTGGCAGCCCACGGGGTTGCAAAGAGTCAGATACAATCGAGCACCTGAACAATAACAGAATAAGAACTTTTGTGTGACCACCCTCTCAGTTAAGGTCGAGTGCAATGTTTCTTGAAGCACTAGGAGGTAGTCTCTGAACACATACTGAAACTAAACCAACCATAATATTGAGTAAAAAGTAAGACTAGGCTTTCATTTTGTAACTTGAGATGTGATTTTTTTTTTTTTAAGCCAGTATCAGGGTTGTCTCAAGTTCTCTGGCTGTGAACTCTAACTTCTTTATAATTTATTGCTAATTTGGGGGGGTTATTATATTTTGTCTCAAAACTGATATTTGAAGGAGCAGTGTATAGAATCATGGCCCACCCACTCTAGGGTTTGCCAGCAACAGATTAGCTTCTTTATCCTTCAAGTCAGTGGAGGAATTTTAGAGCAGAGAGAAGACAAATGCCGGTAGAAAAATGTTAACTTAATAAAACGAACTAAGATCAGATTTCCCTCCCCCTGGCCGCCTCCCTCCTGGAATCTTTTTGTTGACTTCTTGAAACTTCCTGTGATTTATGGGACCCCTTTCCTGTAGGCTGAATACCTTTTGATTAAGAAGTGAACCACAGTTCCAAAACCACAGGGACAGCTGTTGTTTGAATTAACCAGAACACTTACTGCCGTTGTCCACTTTATTGTGCAAAGACAGCATCTCAGTGACAGCAGTTGCCCCCAGTGCAAGCAGGCACTGCATTGCTGTAGAACACGATTGCGTCTCCTCCTTTTTTAAACTCCTTTTGATCAACAGAGGTCTTAAAGGAAAGAGTCTTTGGATGTCATAAATAGATGGTGGGAGGGATGTGTGCTAGGTCGCTTCAGTTGTGTCTGACCCCCTGCAATCCCATGGACTGCAGCCCGCCAGGGTCCTCTGTCCATGGGGATTCTCCAGGCAAGAATACTGGAGTGGGTTGCCATGCCCTCCTCCAGGGGATCTTTCTGACTCAGGGATCAAATCTGCATCTCATGTTCAACTCTGTATGTCCTGGATTCCTTCCCACCCTAAAATGTTGGGTGTATTTAAGGCTCTGGGATCCTGTGAGTAACATCTCAATGACCCAGAACAGTGATTCTGGGGGAGAGGTGGGGGAGAGCTCTCTCCCTAGAGGGTGCTATCACCCTAGAGGGTCTGGAGTGGTTGGGGGGCGGGTGGAGAGGATATATATTATGTGAAAGCAAAGCACGATGACTCCTGTTGGTCAGATGTTTGATGTAGTTTTAATTTCAAATAGCAAGACAAGAGAGCATGGAGTTTTCATTTGTCAAATGGGAAGCAGAGATGAAGATGAGAGGAAAAGCTGTCATGTGGATGATGATGGACAAGGTCCTACAGGCTGGGAAAAGAGATGGTTAGCTGTGACTGTGACTGAGCGTCTGTGCCCCCGGCCTCACTTAGGTCTCTAACGTGCCTAGAACTGCCAGGATGGGAGCCCTTCAGATGGGCTGGACAATCAGAAAGACCCTATACCTGTGGCACCTGGGAGGGGAGACAGATTGCTTCACTCAAGAAGGCGAGAAAGGCATCATTACCACTGGGCTTAGAACACAGATCTCAGTCACCAGGGACACAGGGCAGGCGGGTTTGATGAAGAGGGAAGAGGTTGTCTAGAGTAGCAGTTAGCAAGCTAGAGCCTGTGGGCTGATCTGGCCCACTGCCTGTTTTTGTAAATAAAATTTTATTGGAGCACAGCCATCCGTTCATTTACACATCATCGTCGACCGCTTCTGCTTTCCAAGGGCAGAGTTGAGTTGTTGTGACAGAGACTATGTGTGCTAGTCACACAGTCGTGTCCCACTCTTTGCGACCCCATAGACTGTAGCCCACCAGGCTCCTCTGTCCATGGGATTCTCCAGGCGAGAATACTGGAGTGGGTGGCCATTCCCTTCTCCAGGGGACCTTCTCAACCCAGGGGTCGAGATTCTTTACCATCTGAGCCACCAGGACAGAGGCTATTCTGACCTGCAAAACTGAAAATAGAACCTCCTTGGCCCTTTGTGGGAAAGACTTGTCATCTCCTGCTCTAGGGTGTGGGTCCCTCAGAGGAGGATACCCCCAAGTAGTCCTTAAGTGGGAAGACCAGGCCAGGCATAGAGGGATGAAAGCACTGTGTCCAGGGGCAGGTGGAATGAAAGAAGGAAGCAGGAGGAGCCTGCTGTCGTGGCTGCTGATTTTCACTCCTTTGAATTCTTCCCCTGGAGCTTTCCTAGTTGCATTTTGTCCAGTTTGTGGGCTGAGTGATGGTGGGCAGATTCGCCCCCTGTCTCCTTATTGCTACTTGCACATCTTTGGTCAAGGAAGGTGGAATCCAGTTTGGTTATGTGCATATAACCCTATGATTAACTTGACCTCGGTGGAGTGTAGAGACACATGCTCGGGTGATTCACGTGCTGACGTCATCGTCCTGTCCGCAGAGAAACAGAAGGGAAGGCGCACCTGAGTAAGGGTGTCCTCTGCAGCTTCCATCCAAGCCAAGAGCCCCGGTCAGGAGCCGCACACAGGTGCTCACCTGCCCGGCCCTGTCCGCAGCTGGAGGCCGCCGTGGGGTGCCCGTCGGCTCCAGCCGGCATCGGGCGGAGAGGCAGGTTCACAGAGAATTGTGGCCTGGAGAGGGCGTTGCTCACCTGTTGGAGCTGAACGGAAGGCTTCTGGAATGTTCCTGGACCTGGTGTGCCGAGTGCTCAGAGACTCTCTTCCCACGACGCCAGCAGTGTGATCAGCTCAGAAGATGCGCTTTCCTGGGGAGGGCTCTTGGTGGGGTACAGCACAGCCAGCAGAAGCCTGTTTGCCAAGCCTACCTCCTTTTCATTTATCTTCCGATCTCTTGACACTTGGCAAATCTCCGCAAGCGAGAGGCAGTCATTCTTCTCTTGCTCCCACGGCAGGTGAAGTAACTTGGCACTCCTATGCCAATGGCAGTGAGTTTGCTGGGGGCTCCTCCTTCCTGACAAAACCCGGGGGCCCGAGGGATGGGGGTGAGGGTGTAATTTAGAGCGCTTCAGGGTTGAGCTAGCCAACAGACATTTTCCAACCCAAAAGTCTGGGGCGAGGGGAATTTATTGGTAAAACGTAATTTTGCCAGTAGCTAGCCCTCCCAACTCCACAAAGTGTAAGTTTGGTTTTCTGTAACACAGAGGCTGTGCTATCCATCCAGTCACAGGCGATTCCTTGAGGTCGCCTTGTAAAGTCTGAGACCGTATCATCATCTTTACAGCGTCATCTTCCCTGCTTTCCTTCTGACAAATTCTCTTTGGGGATGTCATGATCCTGACTTTTTTTTTTTTTTCTGTTAGAATTTGCATGCTGCTCTGTGTAATCTATGTTATCTGGCTGCATTAAAAAAAATAATTCTATTTATTTATTTTTTGACTCTGCTGGGTCTTTGTGGCTGCGTGGGCTTTTCTCTAGCTGTGACAAGTCGGGGCTACTCTCTAGTTGTGGTGAGTGGGCTTCTCATCGCAGTGGCCTCTCTTGCTGCAGTGCCTGGGCTCTGGGGCACGCAGGCTTGGCACGTGGGCTCAATAGTTGCAGCTTCCGGGCTCTAGAGCACAGGTCAACGGTTGTGGTGCCCCAGCTTAGATGCTCCCAGGCTTGTGGGGTCTTCCCAAATCAGGGATCGAAACTGTGTCTCATAAATTGGCAGGCAGATCTTTTTTTTTTTTTTTTAACCACTGAACCACCAGGGAAACCCTGGCTGCATTTTAAAAGCATGATTTTGCAGACATTGTATTCTCCTGGGATTCATTCTCAGGCTGGTTTCTGGGCCATTTGGGGAACATATCAACCATCAGTGAGGCTCTGCTTGGTCCCGGCGTGACTGACTCCATGCAGATCCTGCTACTTTGCTTCCCCCACTTCTTCTGTGGTGAGCCCTCGTGGAGTGGAATATAGGTCCTCTGATCCAATAGCTCACAAACCAAGGCGAGTTCCTAGGACACAGGTCCAATCACTAGGGCACCATGGTGGGCTGAGGAGTTCCTTATGGCCTAGAGAGAAGCAACTCGTATTCTCTGAGATCCCCCTTCTAACCGTTAGAATTTAGAATGAGTTATATTTTTCTCGTCTGCCAAATGGAGATGTGGGTGCCCCCCTGGCCTATTCCACAAGATTTTCAGGCAATAAACTTTCTTGGAAAACACATTGGTGATGGAATAAACTAAAGGGAAACATGGGAAGATGCATAGAGAGTTTCATGGTAATGATAAAGGAAGTTAATTCCATGTGAGCCTCAAAGAAGGATCCATAAAGGGAGACATACGTCAAGAGCCAGATGCTGCTCTATCTGCGTGAGATTATCACTCCTTGAAATAAGTGGGCAATATAGTTAAGCACAGTTGGGGCAGAACAGGTAACAGGTGCTCGTTGGCGCTTTTATTGTTTTGTTATGTGTGTAAGACTCTTCATCCAGAGCAAAATAAACATATATCCTGGTTATTTAATAACAAGGAAAAGGCCACACACTGAATCAGGGTGAAAAGACAAATAAACGGAGAACGAATCCTCTCCTTTGACAGGTGGCATGTACCAAAGAGGGTGGGGCCCAGAAGGGTTTTAAGGTGAGGGTTTGAAGGGCAATAAGGAACTTTCCAAAATCGAGGTCTGGAGGCAAGGGTGTTGCTAGGTGTAGAACCCAATCCTGGAGGTTGGGGGGACTGGCAAGCCCACCCTTGAAGGGATGGTGGACCTGACCATCCTGTGGGTGGGTGGTGGTCAGGTCTGCCGGAAGGAGGGGAAGTTCGAATGAACTTCAAATGGAGGGGACTGTCAAATGCGAAGGGGTCAGAGGGCACCTCCAAGTTAGGGCGTTACAGGTTACAGAGCAGAGCTCTTAGTTCCAGGGAGTTGGGGTGAGTCAGGAGAAAATGGGGGTGGAGCTGGGGAAGAAGGCAGCTGAGAAGAAGGTGACTGCTGCCTTGAGCCTCCGCCAGATTCCTGACCTCCTTTTATGAGCCAGCTGGGCAGGGAGCAAGGGTCGCTGGGCACAGCCTTGGGGGCCGGGCTGAGCGGACCCGAGGTCTTGAGAACCCTCTGCGTTTCTGTGCGTTTGCTTGAGCATCACCAATGATTATTGGCCTGAGAAAGGGCTGCCTTCTTTAGGGAACTTGTTTCAAAAATGGTTTGGTTGGATTTTTTTTTCCTCTGTGATTTGAATGATTATGAAAATAGATAGCCTTTTATACTTCCACAGACCCCAAAGCCCATGCAAGTAGGGAATGGATGAAAACCCTACAAGTCTGTCTTTCTTTTGCACTTATTTGTCAAGGAGCTGATAAAATCACTTCCACTCGCAGATGGATCTCTATTTTTCTTTGGCCTTTATATTTCCTTTTGATGCAAATCTTTAGAACAGTTTACACTGAGGGTGTGAATTGTTTGAAAGCTTGGTAGGAATGCAAGCTCTTTCAGGTGTTTGCCCCCAACCTTTGTCTTTGGAGTAACTGGAAACAGTTTCTAGAGACTCATGGAGAGAAACGATAAGTGGGAGCTTCCATCCCGTTTAAATACACAGAGGCCGAGGCTCAGGGAAGTCTGTGCCTTGCCCCCTCACACACAGGGATATGGGGCACGTTTGAATCAGTTCCCGCTGCTGTGGGGTTTTCCAGGCTGCACAGTGATAGGTGGAAACGTGATCTAGAAACTTCTGAAGGGCAGAGAGCTATCCTCCATGAAGGATCATAGACTGAGGAAGGACAGAGCCTCCCTGGCTATCGGAACCCAGATATTTACTGACTTTCACAGAAGGTGAAATTGGAAAGCAAGGCAGAGCCTCTGCATGACCTGATTAATAACCAACCAACTGAACTATCTCCTGACTACTTTGCTTCCCCTCAGAGGAGGGGATCTGAGAGGTCGGGTATTTAGATAACTTCTAATCCAGTCTGGGTATAAAATCAGGATCAGATTAAGTTGCTGCTAATTTGATAATGAAGATGGGCAACAGTTAAGGATTAGTAAAATAGATACCAAATCGTACTCAAGGATCAGTCTTTCTTCAAAAGTTATTGCAAATCACCTGGTGTTTTTGCTTAAAATACAGTTTATTTTTTTCTTTTCTGAGTTTTAACACTGAAATAGAAAATAACAGCAGTTATTATACACAAACTGGTGGAAAACGCACAAATTACAAGTATGGTCCAGGGTGACAAAACTGCCCATCTTGCTCCACCACGTGTATTCGCAAACATTTGTTTCTTTATGTAAGAGTTTGTCAGGAGTAGCAGGCAAGCCAGAACATTTTCTTGTTCTATTTCCCATTCCTACTTTTTGGAAGTAGATTTCTGTCTGGAGTTTAACTTCTTGAGGCTCTGTAACAACATGTTCTTTTATGCTTTGGATCACTAAAAGGAGCCAGTTAACAGTTCATTAAAAATGACATATTATTCTTTTTTACTTCAGAACAATGACTATAAAAAATTAGGGATGTAGATTGATTTACCTTTATATAAAATAGCTTCCAAAGTTAGTGAAAGAAGCTGGCAGAGTATGTTTTAGATCATAGAAATGGACAATAATTTCTCGTATGATCAGATGCTGGTTTTGTCCATGTTCAGTCGCTTCAGTGGTGTCTGACTCTTTGCGACCCCATGGCCTGTAGCTCACCAGGCTCCTCTGTCCAAAGTAAGAATATTGGAGTTGGTTGTCATTTCTTTCTCCAGGGGATCTTCCTTACCCAGGGATGGAACCCGTATCTCAGGCTTCCTGCATTGGCGGGTGAGTTCTTTACCACTAGTTCCACCTGGGAAGCCTAGATGCCAGTTTCAAGAAAGCTCTAATGTTTCCACCATAGATAGGTACTCTGATTTTGATCCTTTAAAAACTGAGTTTGGGAATCTGTCCTTTGGAGTGTAAGTGTGGTTAGGAGGTGACAGAAGTTCTGGTCAGTTTTGCATGCTATTGCATGATGCTCAGGCAGAATCCAACACAGAATCCCCATCTCCACCTTTCAACATCCATGGTCCTCCCACTGGCCTCAATGCTTAGATCACAGACCTGACGAGCCCTGCTCTGGGACCCATCTCCTACCCATCCCTCCTGAGTATGAGCTTACCTGTGCTTATTTGGTCTTTATCATAAGCCTGGCTTTTTCACCTTTGAACATTATTTCCTCCTGCCATCCACAACCTCAGCTCCTTGTTGGATTCTGAAAACCCTCTTACCTTGATACAATCCTAATGATTAATCTGACCCTCATATGAATTATGGTTCTATCAAAAGAATCCCCTGCTCCCCAGGCATGCCTTTGTGCCTGATGGGAGTGGGGCTTTTTTCTTGTCCTCCTGTCTCTGTGGGTTGGACGGGGAGAGATGGACTCAGGCCAGATGGTGTGCGCTGGGCTAGGGGCCGTCCTCTGAAGGTGCGGCAGTTAGTGGCTTTGAGAGCCATCACAGAGAGGTTAACCTAAGAAACTGAACACTTTATCCCTTGGCTGGTTCCTCTTCCTTTCTGAGCCTCCCGTCCCTGCCACTGTCCCACCCTTATGGCTGGGAGCTATAGACCTTGACCAAGTCCCAGCCTTGTGTTTGGGTAGATGGGTGGCTGTGGAGGTGAGGTCCAGGTTCCAACCTCAGGACCCCACTTCTCCAGGAGACGCTTTCTGCCTTATTTCCCTACTAATGTACGGCCCCCATGGGAATAGTCATCCGACCTTTGACCTGAAATATTCAAATGAACCATTCCCCTCTGCTTCTATACCTGCTTGAATGACTGACCTTCTCGAATAGACCCTCTGAGACAGAGTTTGGATGTAGGCTAGTAATACACTGTGTCTGGTTATTAGTAATAAAAGTGAACTCTAGTTTACATATAAATACAAAGTAGTTTGTGCATGATTTTAATATCTACGGAACTTTCAAGAAATGCAGTTAACTAATAAAATGAGAGGTAATGGTACTTTGCTTTGTTCAGGACTCTCCCAAGGGTTGTTCACCCTTTCTAAAAATCACATCATCCAAGGCTACACTGTCTACAGTATCTGAGGCCCCCAGACCACACCCTGCATAAGTCTTGCATCCAGGCCAGTTCATTATATATTTATGAATATATTTGTTAAGCTCTTATTTTTAGATGCTAAATATTAATATAAAGGAAGCCTATTAGCAACTTCTCTTAAATCCAAATACATTCATCATGTAAGCCATTGGTTACTCATTACATCTTGAGGGTAGAAGCACTCAGCACTTACATATTAAAATACAGGTTACTTTGTTATAAATTATGCAACTTTTGATTTCTCTTTATATTGTAGTTAGAGCATTATATTGATTTGATTTGTTGAAACTGTGTGTGTGGTTATGTTATATAAGCAATGAAGTTTATTACAGGCCCACAAGGAGAATGTTATAAAGTATTTATTTTTCTAGTTAGGCTTCAGCGTTTATTTATTATTGCAGTATAATTGCTTTACAGTATTGTGTTTCTGCTGTACAACGTGAGTCACCTGTATGTACACATATGTCCCCTCCCTCTTGGACCCGTGGCCCTCCACCCCCATCCCACCCCTTTAGGTCATCACAGAGCACAAAACGGTGCTTCTTGCACCATATAGCAGCTTCCAGATCGCTATTTATTTTACACGTGGTAGTACATATACGTCAACCTCAGTCTCCCAATTCACCGCCCCTCCCCACTCCGTCATGTCCACACGTCTGTTCTCTGGGTCTGACCTTGACATTTGTCTGGCCTTCCCCTGTCTGGCCTTTCAACTGTAGCAACCTGGCATCTGACTACCCCCTTGAAAGAAAGCCCTATTCTAACTGAGACCTTTTGGAAACCCAGTGTCTTCAATCTGATTTAAAACACACACTTTTTCTTCTATTTTTTTAAAAAATAAATTCTTTCCAGTGGTGGTCCACTATCGTAGGTTGCTAATCATTGACTGTAGTCCTAAAAAAGTCTTGTGAAAATGTTATGCCCTATGTAACAGCAAGGTAACATAAAATAAAATTACATTTTATGGAACCAAATAAATAAATTAAATAAATTCTTTTCAGAAGCATACTTTCTTCGACATAGCATGCCTGTGGAGTCTTTACAGAACTCTAGGCTGACCTTTGACCTTGGCATCCTGGGATGAGACGTGATCTCTCCTAGCCGATGGACAGGAACACGCCCCCCTCATTGGTCCTCTTGGTGGCCCCCTGGCTGGGGAGGTCAAGGGGGTCTGCCCTGCTTCTTGCCAGATTCCCGCATCTGCCAGACCTTCTGCTCACGTAACACTGTGGGAACTTGGAGACATCTCAGCACCTCTGACACTGGGGAGAATAATGGGGCCCTTGATCATTTGAAAAAGGCTGTAGATTATCTCTTGCCAAAATTACCTCGTGAGAGGCCACCCTCTAGAATACACTGTTCTCTCAACCCTCTAAGTGCTGCCCCCTTTGACCTCACATCCTAGTGGCAACGTGCCACCCCTTGTCCCTTCCCACCACAACCCTGCAATGTTGCTGGGAGTCCTGGTCTCCCAAGAGAGGCAGAAGGACAGGACTGAACAGAAGGAAGGATGGGGCAGGTGGAAGCCAGGGCCACGTTATGGCTCCATCCTCGACGGATGGCTCCAAGCCCTGTGTCCGGGGCACTTACACCAAGTGGACGGTGAAAACCTCTCTGTACCTTTCACCAGCCTGCCTTGCTTTTCTGATACAGAATCCAAGCATGAGGCAGCAGCTGTAACTTGTCAATTGCACTGAGGCTCAATGTCCCTCCCAGCGGTGGCACGTCATGAGTTTATGCGCCCAGTTCGCAACTGGCATCTCTGCGTGTGTGTTCAGAGATGATACATTTGTTTGTTCGTTTTCTTGCTCAACCAAGGTTTGTACAGAGCCTGTTCTGTGCCAAGGACTTTTCTAGCCTCTGGAGGTACTGTGGTGAGTAAAATCATCATTTTCTTCCCTGGCAGCTTTAAAAAATGAAAAAAATAAAGCAAATGATTTAAAACGTCGACCAACAATAAAAGGGGAAATATAGGAAGCCATGAAAGAAAAATAACAGGTGACTTGCTTAGATTGGGCCAGGTGAAGAGGTGACATTTGGCCTGAGATTTAGGGACTGGGGAGGGCCCGGGCAGGTAAGAATTTGAGGAGCATGTTGCAAGCAGAGGGAACAGAAGGTACAGAAGTGCACGATATGTCTGAGCTTGAGGAGAACCAGTGGGCCTGGCGCGTGGCTTATCCAGGAGACAAGTGAGGTCAGGTGAGGTCAGAAATGTGGGTATACTTCACATCATGCAAAGCCTTATGGGAACTTAAATATGTCCCCACAAGCTCTTTGCTACTCATCCTTTCCAAACCTGAACCCTAATTCCCCTCCCTCCAGCACAGTGTATCCTTAATGACTAAAATGTGGTGGAAGGGATGGTGTATGATGCTTGATATTAGGGCAGAAACACACACTGGGCTTCTTCCTCACTCTCACTTGGATCATTTGCTCTAGCAGAAGCCAGTCAAACAGCCCTAACAGATCTACGTGGCTGAAATCTCCTGCTAGCAGCCATGGGGAGTGCCATTTCGGAAGCAGATCCTCCAGTCTCAGTCAAGTCTCCTCGGCATCTTGAGTAACCTTAGGAGACACTCTGAGCCAACACCTCCCAGCTAAGTCACTCCTGAATTCTTGATCTGCAGAAATTGCAATATAATAAAGATTTGTTGTAAGCTAATACATTTGGGAGTAGTTTGTTATGCAGCTATTGATAACAGATACAGCTTAGTAGATCAGATTAAGGGACTTAAATTTTTGTAAGTGGAAAGAGAAGTCACTGAAGAGTTCTGAGCAGGACAATTGTGATCATTCTGGTTGCTGCATGAAGAATGGCTTGGAGATGACCAAAAGAAGGAGTAATAAACACTCCTGAGGCTGAAATAGTCAAAATGCATTTGGCAGCAAGTATCTGAAATTCCCAACCCCAAATAACTTAAACAATAAGGACATTTATTATCTTATTGTTTAAGAAGCCCAGGTGCAGGGTGATGATCGGGATATGTGATCATCAGCTCACCAATATCATCAGGACCTCAGCTCTTTTTGTCGCTGTTCTGCCTGTGCTAGAGTGTTGGCTTGTCTCCATACTCACTTCTCTCATGGGAACCAGATGACTGTCAGGATTCTTGATGTCATGTCTAGAAATGACAAAGATCAGTTGAAGCAGAGGCTATTTCTTTTAAAGTGTTGCTTAGGAATGTGGGAACCTTTCCCAGAAGTTCTCACATGTCGTTGATAGGAATTTCATCACAGGCTTCCAGCTAATCAATTACCAGCAAAGCCATCATGGACCACCATGATTGGCTCAGGCTACACGTGACAGTCCAAATCACTGTGGACGGTGACTGCAGCCATGAAATTAAGACGCTTGCTCCTTGGAAGAAAAGCTATGATGAACCTAGAGAGAGTGTTAAAAAGCAGAGACATTACTTTGTCTACAAAGGTCCGTATAGTTACAGCTAAGGTTTTTCCAGTAGTCATGTACGGATGTGAGAGCTGGACAATAAAAAAGGCTGAATGCCAAAGAAGTGATGCCTTTGGACTGTGGTGCTGGAGAAGACTCTTGAGAGTCCTTTGGACTGCAAGGAGGTCCAGCCAGTCAATCCTAAAGGAAATCAACCCTGAATATTCATTAGAAGGACTGATGCTAGAGCTGATGCTACAATAGTTTGGCCACCTAATGTGAAGAGCTGACTCTTTGGGAAAGACCCTGATGCTGGGAAAGATTGAAGGTAGGAGGAGAAGGGGGTGGCAGAGGATGAGATGGTAGGGTGGCATCACCAATTCAATGGACATGAGTTTGAACAAACTCAGCGAGATGGTGGGGGAGCAAGGAAGCTTGGCATGCTGCAGTCCATGGGGTCGAAAAGAGTCAGACATGACTGAGCGACTGGACAACACATGAAGGTGACCTGGAGTAGGAGTGTAGCGGGGGGATGGGAGGAAACAGATGGATTTGAAATGTATTCCGTAGAAACCAGGAGAGAGAAAATAATTATGTCTGGCCCTCAGGCTTTTGGCATGAGCAACCAGGGGTATAGAAATACCAGTTTCTAGGATAAGAAGCCTAGAGGAGGCAGCTCTCTGTTCAATAAGGGAAATAAAGTATTTGCTACTTCTATGGGCAGGGCTCAGCAGGCTCATCAGATCCTCAGGGATACTACTTTTGCTTCCAAGATGGATTCATTGTTGTGTAGTCACTAAGTTGTGTCCCATGTCTTGTGATCCCATGGACTGTAACCCACCAGGCTTCTCTGTCCATGGGATTTCCCAGGCAAGAACCCAGGAGTGGGTTGCCATTTCCTCCTCCAGGGGATCTTCTTGATCCAGGGATCAAACCCATGTCTCCTGCATTCGCAGGCAGATTCTTTACCACTAAGCCACTTGGGAAACTCTAAAGATAGATTCACCAAGGATAAATGTCTAGCACCATAGCAGACTGGTTTAAGGAGTACATTTAGTGCGAGAGGGCTTTCTAACTAAACTACAAAGGCTATAGCAATTTCCTTTTATTACTAAGGTTTGCTTTAATGATCATTGTTAAAGATATTAATTGATACTGTAAATGGTAACACGGACTTCAATGGTGTCCTTGGATCATTTTCTCTGCAGTGGACACTTTCATTAGTTCTCTTGGCAGCCAGATGCATTACCTTACAACTTCCATGAATAATAATGACATGAGCATTTGCCTCTAGGTTGTACTTTCTATTTTTAAAGCTCTTTGCCACATTAATGGATTGTTCCATAAATGTATAAAAGTTCTAGAAGAGAAACATTCTTATCACGTTTTCATACCCTGCATGTGTGCTCAGTTGCTAAGTCATGTCCAACTCTTTGCAACCCCATAGACTGCGGCCCATCAGGCTCTTCTGTCCACGGGATTTCCTAAGCAAGAATACTGGAGTGGGTTGCCATTTTCTTCTCCAGAGAATCTTCCTGATGCAAAGATTGAATGAACATGCATCTCCTGCATTGTAGGTGGATTCTTTATCACCAAGCCACCAGGGAAGCCTTTTTCCTATCCTGTATTAGTTGAAATACAGTTAAGACCAAAACTTTTTGTGACAAGTTAGTTTGACAAACATCTCTGGACTCTCTCTTGTTCCAGGCACTGTCCTAGGTGCTGAGAGGGCAATTATGATAGGTGTTCAGTCAATATTGTTCACTGTTCAATGAATAGACTTAGATGCAGTTAGCCAAGGAAGAGATAAGAGAAGCCTACCAACCATGAAAAGCTGGCATTTTTTTTTCTCTTAGGTAGAATTTCTGCTTTCTAGAAATGATGACAAAAACATCACCCTGGCCCTTGAGTCTTGGGATTTTAAAAGAAACTGCCAGAGCTGAAATCTGGTTGGATCTTATTGGGCTCATGTCATGCTTCTGTGTAGGACTGAAACATGGTCTCTACAAAAATACAGAATCTTTAAAACAATTTAAGATTTGGGTTCCTAAGGAGGAATTCCTAAAACCTAAACATAAGTTATAGTGACATTGGATTTTCTTGTCTGGAAGTTTCATCTTAGGTCTGACGATCAAATATACTCTCCCAATCTTTTTTTAAAAATCAAGTTAAACTATAATTTATTTATTGTATTTGAAATTAATTTGTTTATCCATTTGTTTTAATTTTTATTATCTTTTTCCTATTGAGAGACTAGCACTTAGAATAGTGCCTAGCACAGACAATGGAATTAAATATTTATTGTATGAATGAATGAAGCTTCTCTCCCTCTTGAAGTTTTTCTGGTTATTTATCTCTCCTTTCCCTGTATTCCAGGCTTCCCAGGTGGTGATAGTGGTAAAGAACCCACCTGACAATGCAGGAGATGCAAGAGACATGGGTTTGATCCCTGGGTTGGGAAGATCCCCTAGATTAGGAAGTGGCAACTCACTCCAGTATTCTTGAATGGGAAATTCCAGGGACAGAGGAGCCTGGCAGGCTACAGTCCCTAGGGTCACAAAGAGTCAGACACAACAGAGCAACTGAGCACTCCCTGTATTCCAATTACTCTACATGTTATAGAGTACATTTTTGTTGCTCAGAACTTGACTTTAAAATTGGCAGTTTAAATTAATACCTGACTGTAAGATCCTTGAGGCCAAGGACCAAGTCTCGTATTGATACTTCTCAGAAAGCCAGCCTCCCAAGCTCAGAGTCCATAGATACTGGTTGGTCACCCGGCCAAGGTATGAGGCAGGTGTAATTCAAGGACAGCCCTTCCTTTATCTCTCAAGTTCCCACTAGCAGCAGAGACTCGTGGCTCACGATGAGTTGCAAGTCTAGTTTTCAAAAGAAAACTCAGCAGCGTCAGGAGGTTAATTCGCTCCCAGGCAGAGGCACTGAGCTCTGAGCTCTGTGGCTTTGTGTGAGACTGAACAGTGTCATGAAACTGTCAGTTGTGTATGTGGCTTGGAACTGAAATCTGCTGCCAGTTCACACCCTCAGGAAATGCATAACAGAGCTAGACTTGGGTATTTTTAAGAAAAACCAACAACCAAAAAAAGACACAAGAAACATTAAGTTATAACATGTGCTCTCCACCCATTAAAGATGAGAACAGACACTGTGACAAAGAAATTACAGGGTGGACACAGTTGGAGTCAGGAAGTAAGGACAGATTTTACCATGGCAGAATTCTGGTTGTTTTGCTCTTGAAGTTGTGTGAGAAGAATCAGAAGAAATGTGACCAAAATTAGGAAGATGCTTTTGTTACTAAATATCTCTGGGGCTATTTGGCTCACTCTTCCTGCATTCAGTAAAGACAGAGCTCACATTGTCTCCAAGGAGACATTGAGTTCATCTGTATTTGCCATTGATGAGTGGTCCAGAGTGCAGAATGGTTTCTAATAGCCGGATTGTCAGCAAACTGGCAAGGTCAAAACGTGGTTTTGGGGCCCCTTGGATCTCACTTTTTTAGAGAGACACACTTTGCATCAAGAGCCAGGATGGATTTTACAATTACTCTGGCTATCTTGGGACAGTTCATTTACTTTTTGACATGGATGCTCAGAAAACTGTCAGAATGGCTTCTGAGGTGTCATTAAGTGGTTTCAACTGATTTTAGACTTTCAGAAAAGTTGCAAAAAAAAAAAACCCAAAAGAGTGAGTTTCCATATATCCCTCATCCAGTTTCCCCTAACATCAGCATGAAGTGAACTGTTAGTCACTCAATTGTGTCTAACTCTTTTATGACCCCATGGACTGTAGCCCACCAGGCTCCTCTGTCCATGGAACTCTCCAGGCAAGAATATTGCAGTGGGCAACCATTCCCTTCTCCAGGGAATCTTCCTGACCCAGGGATTGAACCTGGGTCTCCTGCACTGCCGGCAGATGCCATCTGAGCTACTAGATCTGCTGGTTTTATCCACCATCTTTTCCCTTGAAGTTAATACACGTCTTAGGGGAGATACTATGAGACTAAGCAAATTCTGTTTCTCCTCCTACTTTCACCCTCCAATTTTAGCATTCATAAGAGTCTATTGTCTGCAACAATTATGACTGTGGAGTGTGTCTTTTATTGTCATGATGTTTTCTATTTCCCTTTGTCCTTCTATATTTATTAATTGGAATTTTATTCTAAGAAAAAGCCGCCTTTTCTCCCCTAATCAACTGATTAATAAGTTAGCATGGACTCAAGTTATTTATTTTATTCAAGAGTTATAATCCAGTGCTGTTATTATTGGGTTTCCCCAGTGGCTCAGACAGTAAAGAATCTGCCTGTAATGCAGGAGACCTGAGTTTGGTCTCTGGGATGGGAAGATCCCCTTTGTGCATCAGAGTGTTTCAGCTTAGACCATTAGGAGCTCCCCTGATCTGGCTTTTCTGTTCCATCAACAAGCCCTTATCATTTTTGAGCATTCCTTTATTTTCTGGCAACAGAAGATGTTCCTGGCTGCTCCAGCCCTATCATCCCTGGGTAACTGGGAGTGACTATGGAGTCATCATTCTGGCCTTGAATGATGATTGGATATGAATATCCAATTTAGGTATCTAATTAGAAATCATGAATGATCAAGAAACTTGATGGTCTATCATATGGCACCTGAAATCTGTCAAGGCGTCCCAAAGATACTCCTAATAATGTGTGCTAAATCCTGGTTGTGGGCTTCCCTGGTGCTCAGACTGTAAAGAAACTGCCCGCAATGTGGGAGACCTGGGTTTGATCCCTGGCTTGGGAAGATCCCCTGGAGGAGGGCATGGCAACCCATTCCAGTGTACTTGTCTGGAGAATCCCCATGGACAGAGGCGGGCTACAGTCCAAGGGGTCACAAAGAGTCAGACCCGACTGAGTGACTTAGCACAGCAAACCTTGAATGCAGTTATGAAGGGGGGAGAATTATTTCACATCACAGATAAAGGGGGGAGTTTGTGGCATGGGGAGACTTGGTTTGGGGGCATCTCTGCCACTCCATCTATGACCCCCCACGTGTCACATCCACAAAAGGCCCAAGTCTGACAAGCGCACTACTCACAGATTTCCTGTGCATATTAAATAAGCCATGCCTAAAAATGTTTATGAACTGCACAACGTTATAAAAATGTAAGGTGTGAGTGCTATTGCTTCTATAAACACTTATTCATCACAATTGTGGTGGAACTAGAAAAATCCTGAAAGATCATCCTGTCCAACACCTGTGTTTTACAGGCATAGACACAGAGCTCGGGCAAGTGATTTGTCCAAGGCTCCAGGGTGGTAGAGCTGAGGCTGAAACCCAGGTCTTCTAACCCCTCATTGCATGTTCTCTCCATTACAACATCTGCTATGTAAACAATTTTTTCATCACCCACACTGGGAGGAGCTACCATGCTTTTTTTCTTTTTAATACCTCCTTCTGAAATAGAATTCAAGTAGACTAGAGAAACAGAGTGCCAGTTTTACCTTGGGGAATGTTGTTACTTTAAAATGGTCTCATCAAGTGCTCGGGCCTGGTGCACTGGGAAGACCCAGAGGAATCGGGTGGAGAGGGAGGTGGGAGGGGGGATCGGGATGGGGAATACATGTAAATCCATGGCTGATTCATGTCAATGTATGACAAAAACCACTACAATATTGTAAAGTAATTAGCCTCCAACTAATAAAAATAAATGGAAAAAAAAAATAAAATGGTCTCATATTTATTTTCATCCTTTATTCTTGGCTATCTAGTTAGGGCAGGGTCAATTCTTTTCTGTAGGCAACAGTACAAGATAAGCTATCTCCGTTCTCAGAAAACTACTATCTGAACCTGGTTCTGGGAAGTGATTCCAGTTCTTCTGCTGAAAAAGACTCCGACACACTGTGGCAATGACTAAGTGATGCCAGACATCTGAATATTTAGAAACACATAGATGATTGTCTACACGTTTTCTCTGTGTTTACCCTAGATGTTTGGAATCATGAGACAAAGTCTCTGTGTCCAGAATGTCAGGGAAGAAAAGGTTTTATTTTTAAAATTATATATATTCTCAGAGTATCTCAGAACAGGGCTTTATGTATTTTTTTCTTTCCTGGAATATTTGTTGAGCAGGAACTTGGAACTTCAGAAATGTATGCACCACAAAGTCCCAATTCTTTAAAAATTTCCTGTTAAAATCAATAGCAGACACTTGCAATTTGGTGCCCAGTACCGTTCTTTCCTTTGGGCAATTGCTTTCTCATCCCACATGCATCTGGATAATTGTTTGTTGGGATATCCTGCCTGCTCTTCAGCTGCAGATATAAATATGTGAACAGATCTTGCTAATCCTGGGTTTCATCTCTGTCTATGGTAATTGTGCAAACTGACCATCATATTTATATTTCTGGATCCAACTCTACTTGAGCCAGACTCTAGGACTTCATGGTCCAGTGAACCCACAAATCCCTTCTTACCTTAAACTAATGGAGTTGGGTTTCTGTCTCTTGCAACCACAAGGGTTCAGATGAATTCCAAGTCCTTGTCTCAGGGATGTTCCATTCTACGTGCCCATGGCAGGCAATCAAGAGATGCGTATTGAGTAAGTGAGCACATTGGGGATAAATATAGTGAGTATGTGAGTTTGTCATTTTGACCTCTTCTTCCAACAACCATTTATCAGGGTACAAAAGAAAAATGGGGAAGGAACATTATTTTTGAATTATCAGTGAGTAGGGACATAACTCAAAGGACAAGAAGAAAGACAACCAAGGTATCTGAATAATTCACAGCCTGGATAATTAGCTGGAATGCTTAGCATTACCAGAAATTCCACTGCACAGGATCCCTTTGTTCAGCCAATAGTCACAATCTGTCTCATTTCATTACATCAGATTTTTTAATGAGAAGGGAAGGAGAAAGAAAGACCCTCACTTGTTAGAGCTCTAATACATGCCAGACTCCAGGCTGGGTGGCAGGGCTGACTCCCTGGGTGCAAGTTGTGTGGTCCCACTGGGCCCCATGCTCAGAAAGGTCCTGTATTTGGTTTACTGCCTTACTGTCAACAGTGTGAAGTTCTTAGTAGCTTTTGAACGAGGGGTTCCGTGGCTTCACTTCTCCTGGGGCTTTGCAATCTCTCTGCTTTCCTGGTGGCTCAGATGGTAAAGAATCTGCCTGCACTGTGGGAGACTGGAGTTCAATCCCTGGGTGGGGAAGAGCCCCAGGAGAAATGGCAACCCACTCCAGTATTCTTGCCTGGAGAATCCCAAGGACAGAGGAGCCTGGTGGGCTACAGTTCACGGGGCACAAAGAGTCCAACATGACTGAATGGCTAACACTTGGAAAACACAGCCAGTCCTGCTACAGAGTTAATTTTCCCTCTATTAATCCTCATACCAGCTCAGGGATGTTATGCCATTTACCCCCTCTTTCTAGAAGGAGGACCTAGATATATGTCCAGCCCAAGATCATATTGCAAAGCCAGAATCTGCCCATGTCTGAGAGCCTCTGAGCTTTCCTCTGCCTCTTCTCTTCACCTACAGGTAATAAGGATGAGTCCTGCTTCCAAGGGTCCTAATCTAATCTTCAGCAGGTAACATGGAAAGCATGAGACTGGGTGAATTCGAGGATTCTCCAAACATCATATATGTGATTCGACTAGAAATTTCTCAAGTTCTTTTTATTTGTTTGTTTGATGTTTCTTAAAGGCCAAATATTGGTCAAGCGCTTTACATGCATTTGTTCATTCAACAGCAGACATTCACTGAGCTCCTGATCTGTGTGACGTCCTTGTTTGAGGCTCTAATGCTCAGTCACTGCAGTTGTGTCCGACTCTGCAACCCCATGGACTATAGCCCGCCAGGCTCCTCTGTCCATGGGATTCTCCAAGCAAGAATACTAGGCTGGGTTGCCATGCCCTCCTGAAGGGGATCTTCCCAACCCAGGGATCTGGAACCGCTGTCTCTTATGTCTCCTGCATTGGCAGGTGGTTTCTTTACCACTAGTGCCACCTGGAAAGCCCAACAGAGGAAGAAGCTCTAACAGCTGTTAGGGAATAAGCAGTTTATCTTTTCGGGTATTATTCTTGGGTGGATATTAATGAAAATGTCCTTTACAAAACGTCGTGTGTCTACAAATATGTGATTCAGTTTGGACTTTTGAAAGATAGAAGAGGTTTGTGGGTAGATAACCCCCAGTTGATTATCTTTTTATTGAGTTCAATCAGTGGTCTGTCTTTGGGAATGAAGATTTCTTCTTTTTGGCCACATCTCATGGCATCTGGAACTTGTGGGATCGAACCCACACCCCTTGCAGTGGAAGCGCAGAGTCTTAACCACTGGATCCCCAGGGAAGCCCAGGAATGAAGATTTCTTGAAGTTGTGTTGTGGATGAGGTCCTCTCTACAACTCTTCTAGGGGGAGTGGCATGGGTAGATGCTCAGAAGTAAATTTGTTATTCTTTTACAATCCCCTCCTATCCCCACTGATACATTATTACTGTTTTTTTTTTTAATTTTTATATATTTTCTTATTTTTATTTTGGCTGTGCTGGGTCTTTGTTGCAGCACACAGGCTTAGTTGCCCTGCGGCATGTGGGAATCTTAGTTCCATGATCAGGGATCGAACCCCTTGCATTGGAAGGCAGATTCTTAAGCTCTGGACCACCAGTAAAGTCCCCATTATTACTATTAGATCCTTTGCTGTGCAAGCGGAGGCCTGAAGAAAGATTATGTAGAACTCGCTCTTCAGTGAAGTTATCTGGGCACCTGCTCTCAGCGTGATACTGGCCAGTTCAGGAGTGATGCCTCCAGATACATAGCAATCTTATTATTTCCCTTCCTTCCTGCCTCCTGTGGGTCCCTTTAAGCCCTTCCAACTTTACCCTTACTGCAGCCTATGTATTCAGTATTTAGATGCGACACTACTTTTACTTTCCTCCGTGTTGATAATGCCACAGTGACCTTCTTGCAAATTAGCACTCCCCACTTGACTCAAGCGTCAAGTAGTTGTACTTAGTTTAGCTACAGTCCTGGGCGCACTGCAGATTTAATGCCTTACCCGAGCTGTCTGGAAGCACTCAGATTCGTGAGGGGTCTACTTGCTGGGTTTCACGTGTGAGAAGAGGCTCACCCCACCCCCAGCACCCCCCAAGGATCACTGCTAAGGTATCATAAACAACAGGCAACCAGAGGGCAGCGTCCTCTCAGCAGTCTGCAGCGCGCGGCCACGCTCTGAGACCGGACCATTCTGCTGAGTTTGCCCAATGAGCCGCTTCGGGAGGCCAGTTGGCAATAACAACAAATTGGGTCAAAAATAATTCCCCGCCTGTTTCTTGAGTTTCTTTTCTTTCCCAGAGAGATGGAGGCGGTACGTGCACTTAAAAATGAGGCATCTTCTTTCTGTGAGCACATAAAAACACACTGAACTTCAGGGGCCGTGAAAAACGCTGGGCTCAGCACCCTGACCACAGATCCGGAATACCTACGCGCTCCATGCCTTTGTAGAATATCCCAGCTCATTCTTTTCAGATAATCCCAGCCTGAATCTGATTCATACCCCGAGGGATTCTTTCCCATGGACTCTGCTATTATTGGGGGAGCCCTGGTTCAGCCACCCGGCAGTCAGATCTAAGGTCATTCTGTGGTGTTGGCATACACACATCCATAGTACCCAGCGTGCTTTCTGCTCCAAAGACAACAGTTTTCTCTGGTTGAATCCTGTTCCTTTTGTTTCACAAGTTAATGGTGGGGGAAGCAGCCCCACTCCAGGCAGCGGAGGGATTTGAGTTTCTGGGTCAGCGGGTGATGACTCCCCTTTGCCATGCCTGGCAGGCAGCCTTTGGAGGAGGCTGCCTTAACACTGACATGTTTGGTAACTTGAGGAGGGGATGGAGCAATCCGTTATCTGTTTGCATATCGCTGAGCAAGCCTCAGACTCAGAGTGGCCATCTTGAATTGATTGCTCTAGCGACACAAGTCAGAGGCGAGTTCTGTGCCAATCCTGCCTGTCAGCAGATGGCTCCAAATGAGGTCATTGTTTTGACAGTTTCACAAAAGAACCTCAAACAGTCTGGACAAACCCTTACACATGTTGGATCATCCGGAACAGTTGTGAGATTAAAAAATGAACTTGGACCATAACCTTGGGAAGTGGTGAAACGTCACCGAAGTTTCTCTCTTGACTTCTCACAGGCAGGGAACCCCTGAGCTGGGCTGGAAAAGATTGGTCTCATTCCTCTCCCAGCCTCCTCCAGTTTTGGGTGTTAGAACTGCTTGGGTGGCAGGGATGATCTGATTAGAGGAGGACAATTATCTCAAACCTCAGTGATTGTAAGCTCCATTGAAAAGCATCTTGGCAGCCTGGACGCTGATATTCTTGGAACGCTCTGTATTTTTCACCGGTTCCAAGAGTGTATGTGTAGCACATCATGTGACCCCAAAGTAACATTGGAAATTCATAGAGTTGGAAGCCTCCACTGGGACTACTTATCATTTAGGTTGGGAAACTGGGCAGGCATATATCTTTCTGAGTTTTTTTGCGGGAGTGACCACTATTACCTGGCTTCTACATTCTGCAGCCCTTGACAGCAACATTTGAATCCTTAGCACCGATCTAGCTTAACTTAGTCCGTCAAGCTTGCACCTGAGGGAGGGACATTACCCTGTTTTAGATTTGTGTGCTCATCAGAACTGCAGTCAAAAGTGATCACACTGCCTCCCCCTTGATCTGGCAGAAAGAGCCCTGGGTTTGAAGGATGTCTCCTACCTGTAGTTTCTAGTTCTAGAAACTCACGAAGGCAAAAAGTTGTGTTCTGTGTTTGTATTGGTTTTCTGCAGCTCCCATAACAAAGCATCACAAACTAGAAGGCTAATAAAACAGAAACTTATTCACTCACAGTTCAGGAGACTAGAAGTCTGAAATTGAGGATTTCGCAGAGCTGGTTCCTTCTTGGGGGCTCTGAATGAAGGAGAATCTGATCCATACCTTCCTTCCGGTGGCTGCCAGAAATCCTTGGTGTTCCTTGGCTTCTGGGGGCATAACTCCAATCTCTGCTCCCACTTCATATGGCAATTGCTTTGTGTTACTTGATGTTCAAATTTCTCTTCTTATAAGGACACCTGTCACTGAATTAGATCCCATCATAATCCAGTATGGCCATCTGCAAAGATTCTATTTCTGAATAAGGTCACATTCACACATACTACTGGGGTTAGGACCCAAAGATGTCTTCTTGGAGGATACCATTCAATCCACTGCAGGGTCGACTCCCAAGTCCATCCCTAGTGACTCTTCTTGTCACCAGTAGGCCTTTGGCAGATCAAGGAATTTTTAGATTGGAGTTTCTTCATCTGTGGAATGAGGACCCTGAATTAGATGATCTCTAATGTCTTGCCCTCTGCTTGTATGCACATGTTCCTGGGTGTTATTGCATATGTTCTAGGGCATCTTCATCTGCATAGGGATAAATATCAACTCAGGGGGGACTCAAATTTTAAATGTGAATTTCTATGTGGAATCTAGAAAAATGATATAGATGAACCTATTTGCAGGGCAGGAATAGAGATGCAGATGTCGAGAATGGTTGTGGGGGTGTGGGTCGGAGGAAGAGGGACTGGGATGAACTGGGAGGTTGGAATGGACATGTATACACGATCATGCGTATTGACATGTATACACTACCATGTGCATTGACATGTATACACTACGATGTGTATGAACATGTACACACTACCATGTGTATGGATGTGTACACACTATGATGTGTGTGGACGTGTACACAACTACCGTGTGTATGGACATGTACACACTATGATGTGTAAAAGAGATGCCAGTGAGAACCTGCTGTCCAGCACAGGGAGCTCAGCTTGGTGCTCTGTGGTGATCTATGGGGGTGGAGTGGGGGCAATGGGAGGGAGGTCCAAGAAGGGGGGGTTATATGTACACATATAGCTGATTCACTTCATTGTACAGCAGAAACACAACATTATAAAGCAACTATTATTACTGTTTAAAAAGCAGAGACATTACTTTGCCAACAAAAGTCCATCTAGTCAAGGCTTTGGTTTTTCCAGTAGTCATGTATGGATGTGAGAGTTGGACTATAAAGAAGCTGAGCACTGAAGAATTGATGCTTCTGAACTGTGGTTGGAGAAGACTCTTGAGAGTCCCTTGGACTGCAAGGAGATCCAATCAGTCCATCTAGAGATCAATCCTGAATATTCATTGGAAGGACTGATGTTGAAGCTGAAACTCCAATACTTTGGCCACCTGATATGAAGAACGTACTCATTTGAAAAGACCCTGATGCTGGGAAAGATTGAAGGCAGGAGGAGAAGGGGATGACAGAGTATGAGATGGTTGGATGGCATCACCGACTCAATGGACATGAGTTTGGGTAAACTCCAAGAGTTGGTAATAGACAGGGGGGCCTGGAGTGCTGCGGTCCATGGGGTCGCAAAGAGTCGGATACGACTGAGTGACTGAACTGAACTGATTATTGTTTAGTAGCTAAGTTATGTCTAACTCTTTTGTGATCCCATGGACTGTAGCCCGCCAGGCTCCCCTGTCCAATTATCCCATCAAGAACACTGGAGTGGGCTGCCATTTCCTCCTCCAGGGGATCTTACTGGCCCAGGGATCGAACCTGCATCTCCTGCCCTAGCAGGCATATTCTTTACCACTGAGCCATCTGGGAAGCCCAAAGCATCTATACCCCAATTAAAAAAAAAAAAAAAAGTTTATTCCCGAACTGCTCGGTATTGGTGAAGTGAGCGTTAAAATGAAAACCACTCAAGTGTTAGGTCTTCAATGCACATGAGGAATTTCATTAGAGGCATTCACTACAACAACATTTTGTCATGGGCCAGCCAACAAATATTTTCATCTTTCTTCTTGGAGTGGAGGGCTTGTAGAAAAACTCCATGATTTTAGAGCGACGTGCTAGAGGGATGCAACACTCACAGGTGTTCTGGGCATAGGACTTGGCCTTACTGGTGTGCCTGGTGAGGAAGTCAGAACTGCAAGTTCATAACAAAGATGAACAAAGCCCAGTGGTGCAGTCACTCCAGCTTCTGCGAAGGGTGTTTCTGGTTTTTAACTCTGTATAGTGATGTTCGCTTCATCACTTTAGCTTTTTCTTACCCCCTTTCACAGCCCAAGGTGGTCAAGCCACATCTAAAATCTCTTAAAGTGACTTCTTCTCCTGCAGTCACTTCCCACTCCTACTCCCATCACTAGTGCATTACTGATCATGGGAAATGGAGCAGGACCCCATGGTCATTGTCCCTCATGTCCCCCAGCTGCATTTTTTTTCCTGTGGAAAAACCTTGGCCAAAGAAGAAGTTTCATCAGAGAAGTGAGAACATGCAGAAATAAAGGAAAACAATCAAAGGAGACCCAATGATAATAGTTTGGTCATTAAGCATAGCTCCTTCTCAAAGGCTATGGATAATATTCTCAGCCCTATCCTCTGAGCTGTCTTATAGACACTGAAACCCCCACCAGGTGGAGAAGTTAACTACATGATGACCAGGCTGTAGCCATGATATAAACTGCCACAATTCCGAGAACTGGCCCCAAGAAATGGAAACAAACTGACCCTGGAACTGAAGATTCAGCTCAGTTCAGTTCAGTCGCTCAGTCATGTCCGACTCTTTGCAACCCGATGAACTGCAGCATGCCAGGCCTCCCTGTCCATCACCAACTCCCAGAGTTTACTTAACCTCATGTCCACTGAGTCGGTAATGTGATACAGCCATCTCATCCTCTGTCGTCCCCTTCTCCTCCTACCCCCAATCCCTCTCAGCACCAGGGTCTTTTCCAATGAGTCAACTCTTCTCCTGAGGTGGCCAAAGTACTGGAGTTTCAGCTTCAGCGTCAGTCCTTCCAATGAACACCCAGGACTGATCTCATTTAGGATGGACTGGTTGGATCTCCTTGCAGTCCAAGGGACTCTCAAGAGTCTTCTCCAACACCACAGTTCAAAAGCATCAATTCTTCAGCGCTCAGCTTTCTTCACAGTCCAACTCTCACATCCATACATGACCCCTGGAAAAACCATAGCCTTGACTAGATGGACCTTTGTTGGCAAAGCAATGTCTCTGCTTTTTAATATGCTATCTAGGTTGGTCATAACTTTCCTTCCAAGGAGCAAGCATCTTTTAATTTCATGGCTGCAATCACCATCTGCAGTGATTTTGGAGCCGCCAAAAATAAAGTCTGCCACTGTTTCCACTGTTTCCCCATCTATTTCCCATGAAGTGATGGTACCGGATGCCATGATCTTAGTTTTCTGAATGTTGAGCTTTTAATCCAACTTTTTCACTCTCCTCTTTCACTTTCATCAAGAGGCTTTTTAGTTCCTCTTCACTTTTTGCCCTAAGGGATGGTGTCATCTGCATATCTGAGGTTATTGATATTTCTCCCAGCAATCTGATTCCAGCTTGTGCTTCATCCAGCCCAGTATTTCTCATGATGTACTCTGTATATAAGTTAAATAAGCAGGGTGACAATATACAGCCTTGGTGTACTCCTTTTCCAATTTGGAACCAGTCTGTTGTTCCATGTCCAGTTCTAACTATTGCTTCCTGACCTGCATATAGGTTTCTAAGGGGTAGGTCAGGTGGTCTGGTATTCCCATCTCTTTCAGAATTTTCCACAGTTTATTGTGATCCACACAGTCAAAGGCTTTGGCATAGTCAATAAAGCAGAAATAGATGTTTTCCTGGAATTCTCTTGCTTGGAACTGAAGATTAACTGGACCTAAAACAATCAAGATGATGCTGGTTAGACCACTGATGACCAATTTCAAGACGACTGTCAGAGCTGATTGTGCTGTTTCTGCATGTAGTCCTTTCCCCCAGCCTATAAAGGCTCTAGCCCACTGATTGTCGGTGGGGGGAGTCAGCCTTTGGACAGTCATCGCCACCCCTCTCCCCCCTGCCGACATACACACACTCATTGCCGGCATCCTAAACAAAGCAGACTTTCTTTTCCACCAACCTTATTGGCTTTGGAGTGGCAAGAAGCTGAAGCCCACTTCCAGTTACAGTGGTGCTTCACTTATTCTAGGAGCTACTATGTGGGGTGTACACAAGCCAGGCCCACTCATGTGGGGTGCTAGCCACTCAAAAATAATGCTTTCTTCCAGAAACTCACAGTCTAGGAGGAGAAGGCAATGACAGAGGATGGGATGGTTGGATGGCATCACCAACTCGATGGACATGAGTTTGAGCAAGCTCCAGGAGTTGGTGATGGACAGGGGAGCCTGGCGTGCTGCAGTCCATGGGGTCGCAAAGAATCAGACACAACTGAGCGACTGAACTGATAGACTGAAAAGCAGAAAGTCAGAGCACAATATTCTGGAGACAGGCTGGGGCAGCTATGGGAGCCCAGAAGACTGGCACCTAACCCGGCCCAGGACCCTGGGAGACTTCCAGGAGGCCATGGATGATTTGAGGGGACGGGGAGTCATGGATGGGTTTGTTCGGATGGGGAGGTAGCCCAACCAGAGGGGAGCCGCGCGGACGAGAGGCAGGACCACTAGCTCAGTGCGGTGTGTGGCTTGTGACACAGCTACTTCTGCACTGAGTCCACGGTTAGTGAACCTCTGGGAGAGCAGGAAAATTTGTCTTCTTTCTGCCGCACTTCCTTCAGATTAAGTGTTGTCTTAGAGCTGATTGTAAGGGGAGGCCAGGCCAACTCCCAATCCTGGTGGGATTTACTCTCTGACTCTCATGATTCTCTAAAGTGTACGTATCGCATGAGACGGTGATTCGTCCTTCTCATTCTGAAGACACTGGACACAGTGTGGGTTTGCTTCTGATCACCATCATGGGGGCGGTGGATGGGGCAGGCTGGACCTCCCGAGCGCCCCCTGGAGGTGCACTGCTTGGAAATTGCGGCAGCCAGGGGTGGGGGTTGGGGAAACCTTATAATCCTCCACCAATTAAGACTCTGCTCAAGGCCTTTGTCTGCTCAGCCAGCCTGTAGGGGTCAAGCCTGTCCTTGACCCCATCTCCTGGCAGTTAATCCCATCTGGCCAGAAGCCCCTCTCCCTTGAAGAAACTTTAGCTCTTCTATAAGGTGGTGCTCATCCCAGTCACCCTCTGTGAATCCCTCCAAAACCCTCCAGGAAAAATTAACGACCACAGGCCATGATTGATATTCTTTGGTATTTTGTTCACTGTCATAATAATAACATCTCACCATTGACAAAGCTGGTCAAACGTGCTTGATGTAACTATAACTTTCATATTAAGTCATTTATTGATCACTCCTCTGCCTTCAATGGGAAAAGGTGGGGGTAAATAAAGAATATTTATAGAGCTTAAAATTTAGCCAAGGTTGTCAAGCACATTTGCTGGACATTCACAGACTTCAGATACTGATCTCAGAACAGAATCCTTTTTTGTTTGCTTGTTTGGAGGATAATTGCTTTACAATGTTATGTTGGTTTCTGCTGGACATCAACATGAATCAGCCATAGGTATATAGATGGCCCCTCCCTCTTGGAACTCCCTCCCACCCAGGACAGAGTCCCTTGTATGGCTGGGTTCTCTCTCAGTATGGTTTTTTTTGGAAGTGGGCGGGGGGGGTGGGTGCAGAAGAAATGGAGCCAATCAAGTATTCCAGGAATGAAGGGCTTTCATCTAGGAATGAGGGCTCATTAGAGTATTGGAAGAGCTGGTACTGCCAAGGCCTGAAAAGTTACTGCAGAAAATCAAGGAGGTGGCAGCCAGACAGTTGGGGAGGTAGACACTGAGAACTGAGGCTTCTCAAAATCTTCTAGGGAAACTGCTAGAGTTCTTAAGAATTTCTGAAGAAACTGCTACCAGCTGGCTTAGTCTGCAGTAGCAAAATGGGTGATTCACAACACTGGCTGAGGAACAACCAAGAATCTCATCTCTGCCCCTGTGTCTGCAGAACTGATCTCTAGGGAAGAATGACCTGTGATCCCGGCCCCCCAGGCAGGGCTCACTGGCAAACCTGACATGGAACCATAAAGGGGGAGAGGTTCTGGGAACGACAGTTTCCTAATCCTTAGAAGGGTGTGCAGGGTGATAGCTTGTTGACAAAAAGACCATTCATTCCACGTGGTTCCCACTTGGGCTTTTGTGCCACTATTCCTTTTTTTTTATTATTTTATTTTTAATTGGAAGATAATTGATTTACATATTGCATTGGTTTCTGCCATACATCAACATGAATCAACCACAGGTATACATGGGCCCCCTCCCTCCTGAACCTCTCTCCCACCTCCCACCCCATCCCACCCTTCTAGGTTGTCATAGAGCACCAGGCTGAGCTCCCTGTGCTATATATACGGCAACTCCCCATTAGCTATCTATTTTATGTAGGTAATGTATATGTTTCAATGCTACTCTCTCAGTTCATCCCACTCTCTCCTTCCCCCACTGCATCCACAAATCTGTTCTCTGTGTCTGTGTCTCCATTGCTGCCCTGCAAACAGGTTCATCAGGGCCATCTTTCTAGATTCAGATATGTGCATTAATATACAATATGTGTTTTTCTCTTTCTGACTTACTTCACTCTGTATAATAGGCTCTAGGTTATCTCAGGTAAACGTGACTTACACACGTTCAGCACATCTAGAACATTCCTTTCACCTGTTACTTTTCTGTCTCCAGGGCCGTGATCATCCCTGAGAATTCTTCTTCCTCCTTAATCCTATCATCAGGAGTTCCTCATCTACTTGCCTTGAGTTTTGTTTAGCTCTGAGATGTGGGCCGATTCATTAAATGGTTACCCATCTCTTCTTCTATGAGGACGACAGATGCCTTGTAGAGTACATAGTGTTGGTCACATAATTAAGCCCCCAGTAAAAGTAAGTTTCTTTCTTCCTTCTACTTAGTGTTTTTGTCCTTCTATTATCCATGCATCCTTCTACAGGTCACAGCAGCTCAGTTTACCTTGGAAACCATCCCTCTCCCATTCCATATATATCTACCCATGTGATTTGGATGAGGTTGATCACTGACTGACTTCCTTTCTATCCACCCCTCCACCTACTCTCGGTGTGGGCATGTGACTTGGGTTTGACCAGTGTTTCCCATTTCTCTGGTCCTCATGAGTGGCTGAGAGGTGAACACACACTCAAATTGGTCCTGTGAGAACGTCGTTGAGTCCATAAAGTGAGTAAGTTGAATCTAAGGCTTCTGGACATTCATGCTCCAGGTTAAACTTTCATTCTTGACCCTCAACCAAAAGTGAGTCTGGAACCAAAACAAGACATTCTGAGAAAGCAAAGCAGAGAATTTCAAATCAAGGGTAATGCAGTTGCCATCTGTATTAGGAAAGAGGGCAAGGGAATGCTTACAAGTTGATTGAGACACGAAGTTCCAGCACCAAGGAGCTCTCACGCTCTTCTTGAACTTCACCAGAATCTTCCCACATTCTGTCCCTAAAACTTTAGCCACTTGCTTTGATAAAATTTTCTTTACCTCAAATATTGGAGCATAATATAAGTAAAACACATTATATTCAATATCTTTCTCTAATAATTAACAGTATAAAAAATACCAAGAAATGACTATGCATCTACTAAGACTATTTGGTGTTTTCCATGTTCAAATGGCATTTTTTTTAAAAAAATTGAGGTATCATTAACATATAACATTAAGTCAGTTTCAGGCATACAATGTAATGATTCAAGATTTGTAGTTATTGGAAAATGATCACCATAATAAGTCTAGTTAATACCTGTCACAATACAGAGTTACAAACATTTTTTTTTTGTGCCCCAAACTTTTAAGATCTATTCTGTTAGCAAATTTCAAATATGCAGTATATTATGATCAACAATAGTCACCATGCTGTATATGACAACCCCATGACTTACATAGTTTATAACAGGAAGTTTATACGTTTTGACGCCCTTCACCCATTTTGCGCACTGGACCACATGCAACCTCTGGACTTTTTTTTAAAATGTGGGTCCTGATTAATTTTTTATACATTACTTCAAGCAAAATGTATTATAATTATGGAAGGGCTATAGAAGGCTTGGTGATTTGATCTGTGAACATAATCTTCATGTCATAATATTTTTATTAAAGTTTATTTCAAATAATTAGCCTACAAATCAATTTTTAGAATGCAGGTTTTGAGAACTACTGGATTCTGTAGTTTAGCATTTGTTATCATAGAGGACTTAATGCATGCATGCTATGTACTAAAGAATGCAAGTTCATCGTTCAGGGGGGAGAAAAACTGTGCAGAAAAGCCAAAATGAGTATGCTTTTAAACTGTGATAGTAGGAGTCCAGTGTCTGGCTCAAGAAGGTGACCCTCTGTGCTGGTCAGACCACACAGAGCATCACAGGAAACAGTTAACTGCAAGGTCAAACCACAGTGAGGGGCTCAGCTACAGAGCCAAATGCTAAGGACGCTGACAAATAGGAGCAACGTGCAGAAGAGCACTGGTGCACTGAGTCCTAGGGAACTCTGACAAATAGTCGGGGGACCAAGCAGGGTTTGGCTTGGAACACAGAGGACTTGCAGAGAACATCTGGTCACTCAGTGGGCGAGGGTTCCCTTTTTCTGTGTGCTTCTGAGGGCAGAACAAAGCCAGGGAGCGGAAGGTGGACGAACACAAAGTATAGAAGGCTGGAGATGGTCATAATTGGAGAGGTCAGCCTGACCTGGCCACCAGACTTGGCCAAGCAGTTGAGAGCTCCAGCTGTGAGATTAGATATCTTGGTTGAGATTCTGTTTAATAGATGTGTGACCCTGAGAAGGTTCCTCATTGGCAAATCAGAACATGCTAGTACCTACCACATAGGGATGGTTGTGTGAGTTAACTGAATGCAAAAGGCTTCCAGGGCATAACAAACAGGAAGCTCGGGGGTCACATTTAGCACCATGCTAGGCATAGTAGGTGCAGGCGTGCAGTTAGTTGTGACTGACTGACTGAAGGAATGAATAAATGAATTAAATTGACAGATCATTCCTAAGGTCTCATCCATCTGTGAGTCTGGTGCCTCATCAAAAATAGCAGCATTTCCTTTGTCTTTGATATATATCAACTCTATTTTTATGTGTCTTAAGGGAAATGTATATACATGGTATCATATATATGATTATGTATATATGATACATAATCATATAATATATAAAATATTATATAATACATAATTATATGCATGTATATACATATATGGAGAAGGCAATGGCACCCCACTCCAGTACTCTTGCCTGGAAAATCCCATGGACGGAGGAGCCTGGTAGGCTGCAGTCCATGGGGTCGCTAAGAGTCGGACACAACTGAACGACTTCACTTTCACTTTTCACTTTCACGCATTGGAGAAGGAACTGGCAACCCACTCCAGTGTTCTTGCCTGGAGAATCCCAGGGATGGGGGAGCCTGGTGGGCTGCCGTCTATGGGGTCGCACAGAGTCGGACACGACTGAAGTGACTTAGCAGCAGCATATACATATGTATATATATAAACAATTTAAAAGAAAATCAAGAAATCAAGAAATTAGAAAATAAAGAAGCAGGAAAGAAAACACCCATGATCTTATCTACCAGAAATAATTACTAACAATTCCTTTAACTCTTTTTCAATGTATTTGTTTACATAGTTGAATCAGATTATGTGTGGTTTTATGTATATGAGGTTTTTTTTTTTTTTTTTGGCTTAACATCTCATGATAATTTGATTGCTTTTGGAGATACTTTTCAGTGTTTATTTAATACTTTGCTACTTCTCTTGAATGCTCACTGAGCACCTACAGTGTGTTCAGGTCCAGAAACAGAGATGAATGGTGGACTATTCTTGTCGGTTCGCCAACACAAGTGCTAGATGTTGGGTTCATAACAGCAAATAACTAAATTGAAATTTAAAAATCTGTCTTCACCATCTTCATGGAAACTCTTGCCCCAAATGTGTATCATCAAAAGTTAATATCTGTTTCTCTTTGCCCTTGGGCTAGAAAACCTTCCCCCAAATAACCAGTTCCCTTGCTTTCAACGATGCTGCCTCTCCCTGTTTCCTCCGGATTGCTGGGAGCTGCCAGCGTGCACACAGAGCTGTGAGACATGTTCCCAGACGATGCTTAATTAAATCCTTTAATTATTAGCCACTCACCACATTTGCAACATTCCCTAGTGCTTAGCGCCAGACTCACTTATGAAGCCAACCTCCCATTTGCCCAAATTACTGCCTCAATTAGAGTTTTATCAGATTCAGGAAACTTGGAATTCTGAAAATATTTTTTTTTTGGACTCATCAGCATTTAACTTGATATTAAGCAAGTCTTTACACCTCGAAAATGCCCTTTATCCAAATTGACAAGTTAAGCCTAGACTTCAGGTTGAATCCAAATATAGCATTAGCTTAGTCAAACTCATTGATGAGAGTAGCATTATCAAAGGTAACTGGAAAGTGATTTTTTAATAGCTTTATTTGCAGACTCAAACCTTTACCACTATGGAGCCTCCTATATTTGTGTGTGTGTGTGTGTGTGTGTGTGTGTGTGTGTGCGCGCCTGTGGAGGTGATTCAAACTGAAAAGGCAGTCATGGAGGAAAGAAGAATAGGAAAAACCTGGAACTGAATTTCTGCTTGGTCACGGGTTAGCAGATGACCTGCCATTCAGACTCCTCATCTGTAAAACAGGCCTCCTCCCTGGGGGAGTACAAGAATTAAATGAAGCAACAGAAGCAAAAGAGTGAAGGAGCATAGAGAATTGACAAGAAGTATGGTGGCCAGGAGGGGACAAGAAACCTCCACACACCTCTTGTGTAGGAAAAGAACAGTGCTGAGCATGGGCCGTGTCTCACAATCTACCTTTAAAGCATGTTTTATCCTCACGGGGTAGGACAGGGTTGGAGGGCAAGACTGGTGTTAAGATCTTCGTTTTACAGATGAGGAAACAGCCTCAGAACACCTGAGGAGCCCAAGAGGACAGCTGACTCCTCCCCAGTGTTCATGCCCCCAGTAAAATGTTTGAAAACATCGCACAGTAGGGTGGGTGAATCCTGGGTGCCCTGGCCTCCTGTTCATGAGAAACCAAGAGCTGAGACCTGTAGCTGGGGCTGCCGGAAGTGAGGGGGTAGGTTCTTCCGGGAGTCCCCTTCATGCTCCCTCCTGAATCCCCAGGTGCCATAGCAACGACAGCTGCCTGTAGGCATCAAAGTGTGGCAGAGGCAATGAAATAAAAGGTATTGCATGGGAGGGACTGCTCCCCCTCCGTCCCCCCTCCGCAGTCCAGTTGTTAAGACTGCTTCTTTCCAGGGCAGGGGTGCATAGTTGAGTCCTTGTTTGGGAAACTAAGATCCCACAGGCCTCAGAGTGTGGCCAAAAGTTATTTTACAATTTTTTTTTAAAAGCTATTTCACAGGAGCAGAGAAAGGATTTGCAATGCTAAGCGCAGATAATGTGCTCAGAAATATTTTTTAAATAATGAATTTCATCACATATGGTTCTATCTCTAAGGCCTTCCTTGATCACTGAATCTGAAACAGCAAACTCCCTGGGACTTCCCTGATGGTCCAGTGTTTAGGACTCTGTGCTTCCACTGTAGCGGGTGTGGGTTCAATCCCTGATGGGGGAACAAGGATCCTGCATGTCACATTGCCAATAAAATAAAAATTAAAAAATAAAACAGCATACTCCTTCCCTCCCACCTGGGCACTCTCCCCTAGGCCTGCCTGGTCTAATTTCTCTCTTTAGTGCCTGTTGTCCTATTAAACATTCAAAGACTTTTTGGTTTATTTGCTTATGGGCTAACTCTTCCCCATCCTCTTTGCTGGAAGGCAAGCTCAACAAGGCTGGGCTTTGCTGTTTCCTCTGCTGTATACCCAGCTCTAGCATTGAGCCCAGGGCATCATAGGTGTTCGTTAGATATTTGTTGAATAAATAAATGAGTGTGTGAGCAAGTCCTAGAATCTCCTGAAATTTGCAGGTAATGGAGTCTGCCTTAAGGCTCCTTTATTTATACAAAAATACTTCATTAGGAATCATGGTTCTCTGGATAAGATGATGCGGGAGCATTTGCCCAGGCTTGTTGTCAATTATACTCAGAGAAATGGCTCCTTCATTCTGCAGGCATTTCATGAGCACTGTATATGTGCCAGGCATGGTGCTGGGTGCTGGGATTTAAAAAAAAACAAAGTGAGTGGGACATATCTCTGATTCCAGACTCTTGTGTAGGAAAGACAAGTAAACAGGTCAAGAAGGCAGAGTGTGCAGTGATAGGGTCATTCAACCTGCTGAGGGCATGTGAGAAGAGAAGCAGCAACTTCAGCCAGGGGAGTGGGACAATGGTTTTAGAGAGTGGACAAAGAGGAGAACTGAAGACATTCCAGGCAAAGGAAAGAATGTACAAAGGCAAGACATAGTTAAAGAGAAGGACAGCTATGTATGGCTGTGTAGGTTGTGCAATGCACAACTCTGGATGTATGTATGGTGGTGGTGGGGGGGCATTCATATTGCAGTCTATGTGCGATATGGTGGCCCTGTGAGAGGACAAGGCAAATTTGGAGAATAAGGAAATGTGAAGGAGTTGGAAGTTAGAGTGGATTTAATGGAAATGTAAAAAATGGCCAGGGGTTATGATGGGAGGTGATGATGTCAGGACCCGAAGGGCCTTGTAAACAAGGGAAGGAGTTTGAAATTTCCTGTGTAAGTCACTGAGGGCTAACGGGATAAAAACCGGAGACAAGAAGGTTCAAAGGGGAAGTGTGGGATTAGGGCCTGTGGAATGTTCTTAGGCTAACGGAGCTTTCTGTACAGAGCTGGCAGCTGCACACACAGGGTGAGGGGCAGCTATCAGTCAGTGAGAGCTTTATGTGAAAAAATCCAGGGAAGAGCCCACGGACTTCCAGGCTGGGGATCAGGATTGATAGTTGGAGGCAATGTAGGAATTAGAGTAGAGTGTCCTTGGAACAGAATGAAGAGGGTTTCAGAAAGTCACTTGTGGTCAGCTGTGCCGAACACAGAAAAATGAGCTCAAATGAGCTAGAGCATGGTCGTTGGGACTGTTCATTTGGGATTTCACTCATTTGGGGGCCTGATGGGGAAGTCGGACTGGGAGAGGCCTAGCATTGGAGGAGAGCGAAGGAAGAGGAGATAGAGTCAAAGAGACCCCTCAGAACTCAGGGTCTTCCTGGCCCAGCTAGGAAGGACACCTCATCAATTGGAGTCAGAAGCCCTCAAACTTCTACCTCTCAACTGTCCTTGAGCTTGGGGATTATTGCTGATATATTAGCCAAAATTCATCCACTCGTATGTTCATTCACTCACAAAACATACCCTTGTGTCCTCTATGCTAGGCTATTGAAGGACATGGCAAAATGGGACAGGCACTGTGATTCTTGCCCTCTGCGGGGAGAAGCTGGACCATCAAGTCCCCTTCTGACCTTGCACCACGACCTTGTCCTCTGCTCTCATTTAAGCTCCCAGCTGGAGAGAAGCCTTGCATTTTACATGGAGGGGAGACTCCAGGGGCAGTTGTCTGGTTGGAAGGTGTAGCTGAGGGATTTATCTTGCCAGAGCATTTATGTAACAAATGCACATGTAAATTTTTTTCACCAAAAGTTTAGTTTGTATTTTTTACAGAAGTACTCATTTTCATTTTTACTGAATGTTGATTTGGGGAGGGGTATGATGAAGAGTAGGGCTTCCCAGATGGCTCAGTCAATAAAGAATCTACCTGCCAATGCTGGAGACCGGGTTTTGATCCCTGGATCTCGAAGATCCGTGGATAAGGAAATAGCAACCCAACTTAGTGTTCTTGCCTGATGAATTCCAACAGAGGAGCCTGTTGGGCTACAGACCATGGGATCACAAAGAGCAGGGCATGACTTAGTGACTAAACCACCCACGTGAGGGAGTGTATAGTGTTAACTTCCTCTCACTATCCCTTGGTACCTTGTCTTAAACTCATTTATTCCATCTTTGGACACCACCATTGACCATTTAGATTTTACACGCCTGTTCTCACAATTCTTGTTCTTGTATTTTACCAAAATCTCTGGATCCTTTACCCTCCATTCCCACCACTTTCTCACCTCCCTTTTGCCTGTCTTCCTTCCTTAAGTGTTGGTGTTCCATCCTTAATAGTCTTCTCTTCCATTTCATAACCTTTTCCTGCCTTCTCTCCCCCCATCCCACATCTTGTCTATATTTGAGTGACTCCCTATATCGAGGGCATCTCTCTTTCTCCTGAGTTTCAGGTCCTTGTCATCAATGGCTTCTTAATATCTCATCTGGATGGCCTGCTGCCACTTCAAACCTCATAAGATACCAACCTCTGGCCCAACCCATTGCTCTTATTGAACCTTAACTTTCTCATCAGTTCCATTCTTAGTGACCTAACTGCCAGCTCCCAAGAGCCCAAGCTGGAAACCTGGGCGAGTTCCTGACACGCCCCTTCTCTGACCTCTACCTGGGTAACCTGGTTGTCAATCCCTGTGCTTACCCTCTTTCGGCCTCCTACTGAAACCACCTTGCTTTGGGTCCTCAATTCTGGCCTGGATGGCTGGGGTGGCCTCTGCAGTGCTTTCCTGGCTCCCACCTAATTCTTCCTCTACGAGCTTCCGGAGTTGCCTGCCGTAACACTCACCGCATCTGACTCCTCTCGGCTTAAACTCCTCCCTGGGCTCAGCCGCCTTTGTCAGCCAGCCCTGCGGCTCCTCCTCAGCCTGGGCTCTCCCATCCAGTCTCTGGATGGCCACTCCATCTGCCATCCTCACGCTCTGCCATCCTCACCCTCGGCTCTGTGTTCACCCTCTGCCATCCTCACCCTCAGCTCCCCAAAGGTGTGCCACAAGCTGGGCTCTCCGCTTGGCCTTCAAGTAGCTGCTGTCCCCACCTGGGATGCGTTTTCAGCATCATTCCTCCTGAACATCCCCGCTTTCCTGCCTTCAGGAATCATTCTTCAGTATCCTGAGAAGATGATCACAACCCTCCACCTGGCCTGACTACAGGTGTCCCCCTCTTAGGTTGGGTTGCAGATACATCAAGGGCACAAGTATTGCCCTCTTCACTTTCATAGAATGTGTTTTTGGCAGTCCATTCAATAAAAATTGAATGAACAAATGTGTATTTCCTTGTTCAGGAGCCAGCTTTGTAGATAAACTTGGGTAGATGATGCCTGTCTCTAGACATCAGACTCCACATGGAAATAAACTGAATTCAAGCATCTTTCACCTCCCTTCTAGCTTTGACTGTATAGGAACTGATTCCAAAGGATTCTGTATTCAAGAAAAAGAAATATTTTTCTTTTTTAGAGGTTTGCAGTCTTAAGTTGGAGCTTAAATGGACATGAATTTAAAGTAAATATTATGGCAACCAGTAGAAAAAGACAATACCTTGAAGAGTCAATGACTTGTTTTTTAATTAAGGCATATCCCATGCTCTATTCTTCTGAGTCCTTTACTTTTAAATCATCATTTGTAAGGCGATCTTGGAAATGGATACGGTTTTCACTGGCAAGACAGTGATGGAGGAGGGGGGATGAGCAAGTGGAAAGGATGACTGTTTCCAACAGGAAGCCAGCCTTGACTATATTTTCAAAGGCCTCCTCTGATGGTTCCCCACCCTCCCACCCTTTTACCCATGGCAGTGAGTCAGCAAAGGTAGGGGCAGGGGTGTAGAGTGTTGGGACACGCCCCCTGGTGGCTGATTGACACCGCCCCTTGGAAGGTGAACAACGTGGAGATTAATTCCTGCTCCAACTCACAACCGCGTGGAATGTGCAACTCTGCCCCACGCTCTCCCTTGGCAGCAGCACTGTTCCTATTTCACTGGTGGAGGAAGACAGATGAATACCTAGACGATCGGTTGCTCCCGGCTCAGATGGAGGGAGTGGGAGTCCCGGCAACAGGCCTGATAAGGAGGCGTTATTAGTTATGTGCGAAGGACTCACAGCACCTTAAAATGATGAACTTGAGGGGAAGGTTGACAAAGCCTGAAAAGTTCCAAGGCTGAAAATCACTATTGTTCTCTTCCCAGCTGGCCTGCCCAACACATTTTCGGGCTCTTGGTCCTGGTCTAGCCTCACAGTTTATTGCACCTTACCCATGGGGTCTGTCTTCTGCCTGACACCTTCTGTAGTCTTTGGAGCTGCTGACATTAGCGTCTGAACACCCCGTATGGCCCAAAGCCTGGGTTTCAGAAGCAGGAATGCCAAATCACGCTGTGGGCCACCCTGCACTTTAAAGGGAGACTTTCCAGGGAAGCCCCCAAGTCCATGAGGTACTCTTTCCATGTAATGCCCCAGTCCATGCTGCTGTTTCTGACTGTGATTCTTTTCTCGTTGCAATGGTTTATTTTTTCTCTGTAGTGAGGGAATGATCTGAAAAGTATACATTTAAAATATTTACTTTCACATGATGATATTGCATTTTCTAAAGATTATCAGAAATCTTTTTGTTGACCAGGTACAACCGTGAGGTTTTCTGTAATCCACTCGCAGTGGACTCTTCCCTTTCTTTGGGTGGATATCAGTAACAGCTGTCTCAGGGCTCCTGTCTCAATGGGCTCACCATGCAGTTGAGGCAGGTGTGTATACATCCTCATTATCTGAGGATAATTGGTTCTAGAAAACTAAAACCGCTTTAAACCAAGACCAAAATTGTCATGTTACATAGTGGGAAATAAAGAATTTAAAAGTCAGGAAAGTAGGTTTATTTAGAGTGAGTAAAATCTAGGTTATTATGCAGCACTGTGCTGACTTTTTAGTATGAACAAGCAGTGAAATATTGGGGCATTTGAGGCATGATTTTTTTCTGACAAAACGGTCTTGTAGTTCCAACACCTTGCCCTTCATGGATGACCTTCACAGCACTAGATCACAAAGAAACTTGTTTTGGCAAAAATGTAAAAGGCCACATTTCTTTCCTCCTGGAATCCTTTTCATCCTTGGCTCTTTAAATCTCCCATTGTGTCATTACTCTAGGCTATTTTTTTCTTCATTTGTTACTGGTCCTATTCTACCCTTTCCTTACTGATCAGTTACGTTGGCTCTGGTTTGAGCTATTCTAATTTAATCATAATTTCAGCCTTCTCTATACATGATAATGCAACGATTTATTTTTCTAATTTTATAAATAGTCCATTTGTCAGCTTGTTCCTGAATATTTTTGTGTTCTGATAACTTTTCCTTACCCATAAGGAACCTCATAAGACAGAGAAACTAAATACAAAATGTCTTCCCTGCAAAATAAGTGAAACCCTAGAGGTGGCTAATTGTCAAGTGAGAGGTCCAGATGTTTGTGGCCTGAGTTTACAGAAGCAGATTTGTGTAGCATAATTCCTATCATGCTACAGTCTTCAGAACACTATGCCATGCCTTATCAACCATGCCCTCATAATTCCCTGCAAGGTCAGAGCTGATGGGCCCATTTTACAGATGAGTCACTCAAGGACACATACATGCTGGTCAAGGCTGGGGCCTCAGACTCCAAGTAGGTCTCTTCCTTTTCAGAATATTGAGAGATCCTGGGAGGAGGGAAGGAACTTAGGTGAGCAGAGAAAATTGGAGAATTCTAGGTGAGGGGCCTTTGGTGGAAATAAGCTTGGAATACATCAAATGATGAAACATTCAAACAAAATAGTAAAGGTGGAATATGTAAAAGGGACTTTGAACTTTGCATGTCAGATGACTGGGCTTGTGGTATTTCATGGAAGAACCTGGGCGAGCAGCTGAGACATTGCCTTATCTCTACTTCCCGGACTGTGGGGAGCTCCATTGTCCCTGGCTCTTATCGCTTATAACATAGGCTTGGCAAACTCTTGAAGTTAAATGGAAAATAGTCTTTTTATCCTGCAGCAACCAGCCTGCCAGATAGGATCTAGATAAGGCACCCAGGATCTTTCACAGTGCTTTGCGCACAGCAAATGGTTTTTGGTAATAAAAACCGTCAATGTAGAAAGAACTTAGGAAAAAAAAAAAAAAAAAACCTTTCAAATTGTTATTTTTCCCTGAGGTCTTAGAGGAAGAAAGAAAGTTTACTTAAAGGAGAACACTTTTCCATAGATGCTAGCAGCTAGTAATTCGGGCCTGTAAAATGGTATTCCAATGACAACCTGCCCCAAATGTCTTGAAAATCACTTTTGACCCAGGGAATAGACTCCAGGAAGCCACTGTTGATATATTTAAATGAATCCAGCTGGATCACTCTAATGTATTGATCCTGGGGATGTGGAAGGGACCCTGGGGACAAGGCTTGAAGTCGATCCAATGCATTTTGAATAAAAGTTTATTTTATTGCTACTTTTATTAAAAGCCCTAAGATCAACCTGCTGCTGTGGGAATGCACTGACGTCTGGGGTGCGTTCGGGATCCTGCTGGTGCCTCCATCAGTGGGCTGAGTAGGGACCCTCCTCAGGTGTGGGCTGCTCTCGGGCGTTTCCCTTGCAGTGCCCTGGATTGGGAAGAACTGGGCATAGCTCAAGTATGTGATCATTTTCATGAACATCCCTTAAAAGTCTGTGGCTTCTGGAAACCTCAGCGAGATCTCACAGTCACTTCATTTCTACTTGACCACAGAAGCCTGGATGGGACCCAGCCTCCTCCCCAGCTGGCCTTGCACTCTGTCGACCACCATCATTCCTCTGGCCTTCAGTGCTCCCGGGGCTCAGCCCCCAGCTGCTCCCAGTGTCCCAGAGGCGTCTAGACTTCCTTCAGGAGCCTGCAGCCGGTGCCCAGCCCAGGCAGCTGTGTTCAGCCCTCTGTTCACCAGTTCAGGGCTGGACTGGGGCCTGAACTGAGTCCTGTCCTCATGTGCCACGTGGGCCCCTCGTGATGGCTCAGGCTTTTCTCCTCTGTGGAGCACTCTCAGACTTTGGTGATGGTAGGAGCACAAGGGCAAGCCTTGTCTTTCCCAATTAGCAAAGAATAACACCCCCAAATGCAAACGATCCAACCCATGATGTACAGACCACTGAGATGTGGTGAATATGAGGGTTCTGGTGCTCATGAGCCAAGAACAAGCTGAGAAAAAGCAGAGCCAAGACAGAGGCAAATAATTGACAAAGACAAAGATGGTCTTTATGCAGCCCTGAGCAAGCCAAGTGGGAAACCATTGTTGACGAGTTGTCTAGAACAGGAACATCACCCAGATCCGTCTGCCCAAATCCTCCACTCTGGATTAATCTTTAGCAAAGGAATGAGGTCTTGATGCCACTGGGGCTCAGAAGAACTTTTTAGGCATGGTCCTACAGAGATTCCTGGAAACCAATGATTTTGTCTGTTTTTCTGATGTCTGGGCACTGGTTTGAAGGACTCTATAGTGATGGATGCCCATGGAAAGTGAGGGAGTTACCCTTAAAAATGCCTTTTGCAGTCTCAAAGGCCACCACCAAAACACAATGGAGCACAAAATATCATACTCATGCCTTCACTCGGCCACCTCATCCATGTGAAGCCCAGGTGACCTTGTGCGGTGACTGAGATAGCCTTGTCTTAACAGAGACATGTTGTAGAATTAAGAACTATCCTTTCTTCCTCAACCTTCCATTCTTGAATTTGGTGAAAGTGAAAGTCACTCAGTCATGTCCAACTCTTTGCGACCCCATGGACTTTATAGTCCATGGAATTCTCCAGGCCAGAATACCAGAGTGGGTAGCCTTTCCCTTCTCTAGGGAATCTTCCCAACCCCAGGATCAAACCCAGGTTTCCTGCATTTCAGGTGGATTCTTTACCAGCTGAGCCACAAGGGAAGCCCAGCAATACTGGAATGGGTAGCCTATCCCTTCTCCAGGGGATCTTCCTGACCCATGAATCAAACCCAGTCTCCTGCATTGCAGGCGGATTCATTACCAACTGAGGTATCAGGGAAGCCCTGAATTTGGTGACCAGAAAGGAATTTTCAGAGATTATATTGCCCGGGGTTCTTTAGTGTAAGTAGAAATCATGACTTTAGGGATAAACATTTATTGAATCTCTACCATGTGGTGAAGACTGTGCTGGATGTGAAATGGCTGCTCCTTTCTGAGGACTGAATATAGTCTATTGAAGGAGACACGTGTGAACAATTACAATGTTGTGTGCCAAAGGTTATCATAGATCTAGGACCCGTCCAAGCAGATACTGTCTCCTCTTTTTTTTCTTTTTTCAAATTCTCTAGCCAAAGAAATTGCTACACTCCTCTTGGGAATGCACACGAGTAGCAGGCCCAGAAGGTTTCATGTCTACTGGGCTAATTCCTAGGCTCTCTGCCTGTGGCTGGCAGGTCTACAGGTTGAACTTGGCTCCTCACCAGGCCAACATACCTTCCAGCTCTCTCGACATTTTCCTTGTCACACTGGACCAGATGAGAGGATATGGATGGACTTTATGGACCCACCCACTTTATGGACCCACTCGCAGCTCACCTGGGGGGATGAGGCAAAGCCGGCTTGGTCATCTGTGACCATTGTAAGACCACTGGGCCTTACAATGAAGGCCCAAGGGGCCTTGCCTCCACCTGGCATGTTGCTCTTCCTAATTCAGTGGTCACCTTTAGCTTTTTTCTTAATACCTTGAAAAAAGTTCTTGAGTCCCTCTAGTCTACAGAAGAAACTTTGTTGCTGAAGGGGAAAAATTTTTTTTTCTGGTTTCAGTGGTCTGCATGGAATTTTGTGGTCAGATTTGCTGCAGTTCATTTTTCTTTGCTTTGTGTCACTTTGAAAGCAATCCCAAGTGAAACCCTGCTAAGATACCAGTCAACACCTCCAGCCTTGACTGAAACAGGAAGGGCATTTGCCAAGCTCAGCCCCCTCTAGGAGGTAGATCTTAGGCAAAACCAGGACCTGTGCGGCGACAAAGCACAGCTCTTCCTGATTCCTGGCCGCCTCTCCATGGGTGCTCATTGATGCTTCCATAATTGTGCAGAATGGGATCAGAGTGATTCAGCACCCTTTCTCTCGTCAACCTACTGAAGGCATTTATTTGTGGTAATGCCATATTGGAAGGGGGAATCACATCTAACATTCTACAGAAAGCCTTCCAAAGATAAAGGCCAAAGAACATTCCATGGAGCACCAGCTCATTCTCTCAGCTCCCAGAGGATATGTCTGTAGTTATCCTTTAATCATGAATGACTGTGGGTAATTCAGGTCACTAGTGAGGTCTTCACATTCATTATTTCCCCTGCATCTCTTGATATTGAGTGGGGAGCAGCTCTTAATTGTCACATGCAAGTTTTCCCCAAGTAACAATTTTGTCAGGGATTTAGTTGATTGTTTCCCTAACAAAAAGCCTAAATGTTATTTCTGAAGATATTGGAGAATATTAAGATTTCCCTGTAGAAATCTGAGAAGCCTGTCTTAATTGATACAAGCAAAATATCTGACACTGGAGATTTGCAGCTTCAGCTTGGAGCGAATGGAAAGCTATCTTTGCTGTAAAAATATATGCGAATAGTCCAATTCACATGCAGAGTCAGAAGCTAGAGTTCCAGGGGGATGGTTTCATCTTAGATTTTTAATTGATTCTTTTTTTTCCTGCCTAGAGATGTTTGTGAGATATTTTTATTTAAGGGGAATAACACTGTGAGTCTTCCTAATACTTCTTCTTTGAGGGGGAAGTTAAAAGGGCTATGCAAGCATTTACATGCTACAGCACTTTATGAGTTAGAACATTTTAGAGCATTAATTTTTACCAAGGCTAATTAGATATCATTGGGTCAACTATAAAGCAAGTTCAGAGGCTATCCTATTTACCAGGAAAACAAATCTTTGACAAAATAAAGTGCTTAGGACAATGATTTGAAAGAGAGATACTGCCACTGTCCCTGCCCAAATTCAATTGGAAAAAATTCCACTTTGATAAATATCAAATATTGGGTTTCTGAATAGGACTTAACTTTAAAGGGGGTTGCTTAAAATGTTTAGTAAAATCATTCTCTGTGGGGTATTACTTTCATCCTTCTGAATTTTTTCAATCACCTGTTTTCTCTTTTAAAGCACATATACCCGTTTTCAAAAAATATAAAATGGGATACACTCAAACCAGATCTTATACTCTCTGTAATACCCAGCCCTCTTACCCACTTTACCTGGCTTGGGAAATATGGCTGAAGTCAGACAGCCATATTTGACAGCAGGAAAATGGGTTGTGTTCACAGACTGCACTTCGCCAACAGGAGTGCCAAGCTTCAAGAAAAGGAAGAGGAAGTGTTTCCCCTTGCAAAGAGATCACTGTCAGCTGACAGCTTTATTCACTGGTAAATCGGCAAGATATAATTCTAAGAACCATTGATACCAAAGAGTTTTTATGTCCTCAAAATTGTAACCTCTGGCAAGGACTTGCTCACCCCAAAGATGCAGTCATTTCTTTTTGATAATATTCTTCATACTATGCCACTAAAACTCCATAGTATAGCTCCTGGATGATACACTAGATTTTAGGGGACCCGCCAGGAAGCATAAAGAGTCAAATTGGATGGATTAGGTGGTCACCAGCCTGAATAAAAAGTTTTAATTGAAAATATATGGAGGCAAATTTTCCTCTAGGTTTATTAACTGGTTCTGAAAAACTTAACACTGAAAAAGTTAATTCGTTCTTCTAATCACTGCTTATTGAGACTCTTCCTCAGGTGAGTAAGTTCTCCTTAGCTACTATCTCTTTGTATTATTCAATTAAATATATTTTGCCTCTTAGCCAACATTACTCATTGATTTAGAGCAACTGTTTCATGTCAGTCACTCCAGTGAAAATTGAACTATGGCTTGAAAGGTCTCAAATCTTTCCTTAAGCTGCCATATTTAAAACTCAGGCTCCAGAAATTTTGCTTGCATTCCACAATATTTGGGAGGTTGACCGCAGTCTGCAGTTATTCTGGGCTATTTTTAGAACACAGGCTTATGCCAGCACATTATTTACATTGGTCAAATTAGCTGGCTACTTGCCAGGTGGTCTTTTTCTTTTCTGAAATGCTGACACCACCTTAATTCTGCTGCTCTGACAAATGCCTAGATTTCTTAGGGGTGGGGCACACGTGCTATATAACTGCAAAAGAACAATAATTATCTCAAGCATCTGCTTATATAATCCATTCCCTTTTCTCAGAAAGAGCCACAAATAAAAGCATAACTTTTTTTTAAATCCTCTTTTTTTTTTTTTTTAAATGATAGTAAACATGTTGCCAGACTCCTGGGGTGCCAAGTAGGTTCAGATAACCAAAATACAGAACGAATTCTGGAAGACCATACAGATGTCAAATGCAACACCATTCCCTTTGTTTCCCTGGGACTATGTTCACATTGATAGTTTGCTTTAACTTTCTCGCTTGTAAAATACGCTGGTGAGACGTGGGCCTGTTTGAAATGTAGGGAGGGAGACAAGATTTCCAAACTCGTGGAGTGAAATGAGATGGGGCTTGTGAAAGCACAATACACAGAGCAGAGAAATGGCTCTGTAACGTTCTCTAGCTGACCAAGTGTTTTAAATATCAAACTGGGAATGTTACCCAAAGTTTCAACACATTTCAGTGTACTATACACCACATGCCATTATTAGTCATTTCAGAACAGCTTGAAAAATTGCACAAAGTTCAGTGGATGACCCAGTCCCGTTAGAGTAATAATATAGCTGAAAAAATTCCTCCACGCCTCCATGTGAGAACCTTCTTACACTTTATAAATTTGACTTTGTTAATCCTTGCCGTTTCATTGCCTGGTTGACACGTTTTCCAGTCTTTCAGATGTCTCTCTTTTTTCCTTACGTAAATGTGCAATAGCAAGGCCTCCATTTCAGAAAATGGATGCAGTCCTTGACTTTTACCCATTCTAATACGATCATTAAGTAACCCTGGAGGAAAAGGGAGCACTTTGAACAAGAGATGTGAAGCAGATGTAGCTTCAGAAGTAACATTTAAAAATGTGCATTGGATATGACGTCTTTTCACATTTCAGAAATTGCCAACACAGTGGATTGTTTAAAATATATGAAGTGAGATTTAGCAGCTGGGGAACACTTGTTTATCTACTTCGTAGTGTTAAATCCCAATAAATGTTTTGAACAACGAACTGGTATGTAACATTATTAAATAACTCTTTCTATGAAATGAAACTTGTTAGATCTCATGGCACAGCTGAGTTTTGTAATATCAAAGGATTATGGGCCACATGTTAATCTGGGATAACATATAATCACATAATTGTTATAGCTGTATTTCAGAAGTTGTTAACTTTAGTATGCAACTTTATTTTCTACATTATGGTAAGATATGCTTTTTGGGCTTCCCTGGTGGCTCAGTGGTAAAGAATCTGCCCACCAATGCAGGAGATGTGGGTTTGATTCCTGGGTCAGGAAGATCCCCTGGGGAAAGAAATGGCAACCCATTCCAGTATTCTTGCCTGGGAAATCCCAAAGACAGAAGATCCTGATGGGCTACAGTCCATGGGGGTCACAAAAGAGTTAGACATGATTTAGTAACTAGACACGTAGAGGAGGGCATAGCAACCCAGTCCAGTATTCTTGCCTGGAGCATCCCCACAGACAGAGGAGTCTGGTGGGCTATAGTCTATAGGGTTGCAAAGAGTTGGACACAACTGAATGACTAAGCACAGCACAGCACAGTAACTGAACAACAAGATATGTTTTATAGCCAGAAGTGGGGCCAATCAGAGTCTCAGATTTTGGAGTAGACCTACATGTTTTGGTCAAATCATCCACTGAGGGAAATAATCAGAATGCCTAGTTTATGTTTTGTAATCAAAACTGCCTATTTGATTGATTAGATGTCCATTTTCATCTTGTTGGGTTGACTTGTAAGATACCATTGTAGAAGAGTGTTCTGGATTTTAGTTCTACCAGAGACCACAGCAAGATTCTACTGATCTGACTCATCTCAATTCAGATGCAGACCCTCAGGTGGTGGTAAAAAGTGGTCATGCTAGTCCACTCCTCCCTCCCCCGGCTCTTACACAGAGATTATGAAAGTCTCCTCCCCTGGAGCCTATTACATAATGTGGGCACTATTACCCTAAAAATTGATAAAAAACCAAGACAGCTATTAATGTCAACAGCAGGTATGAAGCTCATGTCACAAAATCTGGGGCGAGAAATACAACTTTCTCTTTCTTTTTTTAAAAAAATGTTACATTTTATATTGGAATATAGCAATTAACAATGTTGTGATGGTCTGAGGTGGACAGCAAAGGGACTCAGCCGTACATATTCATGAGACATAAGTTCTTCATTTTTCTCATTCTGGATTTTGTCTAAGGAGATAGAAGGGGGCTGATGAAGTGTCCCAGGGGTATAGGTGGGCATGTCCAGTACTGGATGCCATCTCTCCACATAGGCCCCTGCTGATTCCTTCCTCATTCAGGCTGGCTCTTGGTCACTGGCCAATGTAGACCTCTGCTCCTTTACTGATATTCCCATCTGCAAAGCCACTTCAGGTCCTGTAGCTCTTTGTTGCTTTCATACCTCACAGGAACCATTCTGTGGTTTGAGGAATAGAAAATCTGTGAAGCTAAGTCCCCATCTACCTAGAAATTCCATGCTGCCCTGTCTTTCCTTCTAAGCCCATTCCTGGGGAAGGAGTCATAGGTATCTCCTCGTCTTGCATCCCACAAACGAAATGTTGATTCCTTCCTAGGACTGGAGTTTGGAGGTCGGAGGAGGAGGGAATAAGGGTCTTTATCCTGAGCCCTGTTGGTTTTTACCATTTTATCTGACTATTCTGGCTTCCAGGAAGTCTTTCTCTATTCTTGGGGATACTGTACTCTTGTTTGTTGTTTAGTTGCTAAGCCACATCTGGCTTTTTGCGACCCCATGGACTGCAGCCCTCCAGGTTCCTCTGTCCATGGGATTTCCCAAGAAAGAGTAGTGGAGTGGGTTGCCATTTCCTTTTCATGAAGTATTCTCCTTAATCTCTCAACATTAACCATCTTCCTTCCTCAAATTATCTAAGCTTTTGAAGGGAAAGACAAATTGAGAATGAGAAAAGGAAATTCTGAGGAAAAACGTTAGCTATTTCAAAACATTAAAGTAGTACATATTTATGGATTGCTTGTAAGCCAGGCTCTGTATTTACAAAGAATATTTCATCCTATTTTCAACACCGTGTAATGTAGGGTCTTTAGCTGTATACATATATATAGAAATCTGAAAGGTTAGATAACTTGTGTAAAAACCAGTAAGCAGGAGAAATGAGTTATGAACCAAACTTTTCTGACTCCAGAGCCACAAATGTATCCCCCCAAACAGTGGAACTGTAGAGATTCTGATGTGACTGGTCAGGATGAAGTGAGGCATCAGGACTTTTTTTTAAGTTTCTCAAGTGCTTCTGTTCAGTCAGAATTGGGAACCTTGAACCTAAATGCTATGCCCCCCAAATACAAGCACCATTTCAGAGAAATTATACCTTATTTGGAGCTTCCTAGGTGGCGCTAGTGGTAAAGAACCCGCCTGCCAGTGCAGGAGATGTAGGAGATGTGAGTTCGATCCCTGGGTCAGGAAGATTCCCTGGGGGAGGGCATGACACCCCACTCTAATATTCTTGCCTGGAGAATCCCATGGACAGAGGAGCCTGGGGGGCTACTGTCCATAGAGTTTCAAGGACTGAAGCAACTTAGCCCAGTATGGCACAGCACACAGCTTTCTTGGAAGTGTCTAATAGAGATAGATCTTTGGGTTTTATTCCTTCTTGTCTTTGAAAGGTGAAGCTATAGCCAGAAGGATAATTTGCATCATTGAAGTATTGGGCCAAAAAATATATGCTTTACTTCATATCTTTTTGTGGCCAAAATGATTTCTGAAGGTTCATAGGTTAAGATGGACCCCTGGTCATCTTGGAATTCAAAGATAAAGAAAATTCTTTGAGGATAAATATTTAGATTAAATGCTTAAGCTCTTCAGACAGGGAGAGAGAGGCCAAAGAACAGGCTCAATGATGTTGCTTGGAAAATTTAGTTGGAAAAAAACTTTCTTTGGAATATTTTCTGAGGGGGTAGGGGAGTGGGAGGGCTATTTTTATAACTTCCAATGAAACTCATAAATGATATTTTTCCAAAAAGACTAATTTCATAGGAGGCCAGAGAAGTCCGTAAAGGCCTTAAATAAGTTGAACTTCTTTCGTTTTCACTTAAAGCCATTCTCAATTGTAGTCCTTGTTAAAAGTTAAGCTGGGAACCGTCTCTGAGGAGAAATTCAAGCTTTACTTCTAGCTTGGACTGGTCATGAATGGTGATTATCTGACTGTAATTCAAATCATATGGGCTACCCTTGTTTTCTGCCCTACTCAAGATTATTTTTCCCCTTTTAAATCGAGCAAAATAGTCCTTGGCTTCAGGCAGACCTGTTCACATAAAGACAAGAAATGAGATGGTCTTCCAAGACCTCAGACTGCAAACCAAATTTGTAAATCTCCAGCAAAGTTGAGGGCCAGTATGAACATATCCATCATGAGCTCGATAATTTTCAATGCAGCCTTCCCCCAGTGATTCATGAATGAATACATTTCAAAACTTGAAACTAAAATTGTCAGAAAAGTACAAATGTGTATAAAAGAGAGTCATGTACTTTATTTATACTCTAGTGGCAGAGACTCACTTTCTATGCAGATGGGCCTGCTTTTGTCTCTGAACAGCTGAGTGAAGCGTGAACAACCGCCCTGTCTCTAGGAATATTTCCCAGCATCTCAGTGTTGGATGTCATTGTGGACCATGCGTGTAGATTCCTGGTTTTTCTTGTGTGAAGGTTCTTTATGGGTTTTTGCTCTCTTTTTAGGCAGAACTTTAGACCAAGTGAGGCAGTATAGTCTGGTAGGGAGGGTTTGTCATCAAGAGTTACCACACAGGGGTGGAGGTTCCACACTGTCACTTACTGGTAGTGACGTTAGAAAACCTGTATGTGATTTGAGTCTCAATTTCCTCATCTGTAAAATGGGAAACAGCAATTTGTACCTCCCAGGGTCACTGTGAGGTTAAAATAAATCTATAAGCACAGTTTACAGAGCATCAGAGAAACACCAGCTGTTGCTATTGTCAGAGGTCAATAGGAGGATGCTGAAGACTATAAAGGAAATAAAAATGTGCCTTGAAAAGGGAAGAGTGGGATAAATACCCCCAGCCTCCTCCTTGCTCTGCACAGGTGTGCAGCCACCACGAGCCGCATCAATTACTCCACCTTCTGTGCTTTCCTTTTTATTGGCCTTAGAACGTGCTTTGTTTTCAGAATTATTTTCACTGATACATACCAGATCCCTTTAAAGGGTCCTCAATGTTCTACAAGTTTTAAGACCATGTTATAAAAATATAGGATTCCCTCTGGCTTGTTTGTGATGGATCAACTGGACTTCTAGACATTGTCTCTAGCCATATTTTGTATTCATTCCCCAGCAATTGGTCAGCCCAAGGCCCTCTGCAACTCCCATCTCCCTGTCTGTCTCTATTTTGTGTGTCTCTGTGAGACACATTTATTCAGATGTTTGTTCTCATGCCCTTGTTCTTTATCCTTATATGTTTATTTGGTCAAATCAACAGATCAGTAGCTAGAGGAGATCTTTTGGATAGTCCTTTATACCGCATTTTAAATAAGATATTGTAAAGTACAGGGTTATTTTAAAAACTCACCTATGTGGAAACATTTCCTTGTGACAGTTTGCCCCAGTCGGCATGGGACAGATATTACTGAAGCAATGGGAACATCATGCAATTGCTGCCTTTCATATATTGGGGTGCAAAATGCCCCTCCTGAACTGTGGAAGCAAAAGAGAAAAAAACAAATAAAAATAATGACAACAACAAATTAAAGCATCATCAGGCACCATTCAGAAAGGTTAGAGCAGCCTGACTTGCAAAGGTCTGAAACTCAAGGCTTTCCCCGCGTTAAACATTAAGTTCCTTGTCTCCTTTGGAACCACGATGGACCCGGGAGGCAGAAGAGTCAACAACAATTAGGTGGAAGAAATACCTCCATTATTTCTGGGATACTTCCTGTGACTGCTTTAACAGTGTTAACAAGATGTCAAGCCACAACAGAGCCTCAGATGGTGTTTCTTGTGCAATTTTGAGGAGGGAAAGAAGCACGTGGCTTAAAGCAAAAGGTTTTACAGAAAAGGGCTTCCTTGGGAGGCATTTTACCTATTTCAGGTCACTAGGGCACCCTAGGAGACATCAGATTTCTTCCAGGGTGTTAAGCCATATGCCTGGGTGTCTCCCACATTCTTCAACTTACCCCTAAAAGAATGCTTGCGTGGAATCTCTAGGATTTTCCAAAATGAAGCCCAAGGCCCTTTGCATAATCAGAGACCCGGGCACTCAGCAGAATAAATTTATCCCTTAATTCCTCTGCTGTAGAGTCAGCAATGGCCACATACATACAACCTTGGGGCTGTGGGTGAGGGTTTTCAAAAAATATAATTTAGCACAATGGACACATTCCAAAGAAAGAGCCAACATGCCTGGGTCGTGTTTGTTTTTACAAAGGGAGCCCTGATTTTGTTAAGGATGACAACTGAGGCATCTGCAACTACAAGCAACATTTTTGTGCCTTATTCCAACCAAAATTTCCCAACAGATTTTAATGTAATTTGCTCCCCTTGCAATGAGAAAAATCTGCTTCCAGGATGAGAAGTCAGGTTTCAGCAAAGAATAATAATCTCTTTGCAACTCACTTACAGTGATTGAGAAGTGGGTTTTTGTACTGCAAATACTTAGTGTAACGCAGTGCTGTGTAGGGGATGCCAGGCTTGGGCAGGTGAGCGTGGCCCTCAGGCACCTCCTGGAAGAGCCTCCTTCTGCCGCATTTCTGCAGCCCAGTGTCAGCCAGGCTTCTGATGAGGCTCCTTGTGGTAGGTACATCACCCATCTGCAGGGAGGGAAAAGCTCTGCTCCTTTGAAATAAACGGATGGAACCCATCATCGCCATTTCCACTTGGGCTTTTTAACATATCCTCAGGTAAACACGAGTCTTCCTGACTGAAAATACTATCAGTTGTGACCACGGAGGAAAAACGAAGAAGGCATTCTACTAACTTGAATTTCAGAGCTTGAAATAACACCAGATAATGCTTAAAGTGGAAGAAAGAGGAGCCCCGTTTTCTCTTGTCCTGTGTTAAAAGAGTGCTTCCGGCAGAGTTCTGCCAGTTATTACATTAATTACAGTTAATGCTGGGCACCAGCCTAAGTGTTTACGTGGCTCGTATTATTTTCTCCTTTTATGTTATCATCCAGATTGTGTCTCAGACAGGCCTGCATTTTTATGCAAATAATAAACTGAGTCAGGAGTCAGATCCACTAAAAGCATTATGCTGAATCTGTTTGTTTACTGGTGAAGCCAGGTCTTAGCATCCCCAGATCATTGATGGGACTGTGGCCTGTGTGCCGTTCTCCAGATCATCCAGTTCATCAAGAGTGTTGTTAAGGGTGAAAACCTGGGAATCCATTCATCAGTAGGACACATGCTGGACAGAGTGACCTCTTGAGGCTTTCCCTTTCTCTTTTGCCTTTTGCTTGAATCCGAATTTTCATGGCTTTCTCTGACATAGATGGATTGCTCAAACTTGGCCAGATCAGTTCAGTAGAACAGGGGCAGGTTGTATTCAACAAGGTTGGGTTGGTTAATATGGCCTTTTCCAGTAGAAAAGTAACAACCTGGAAAATATGCTCCTTCATGCCATATTTTCTTTCCCCCCATTTCCAACATTTGAATCATTTATTAAAGAAAGGAGCTGTTTTTTTCCCCTTGCCTTCCTAGGACAATATGTTCTTCAAAAATATAAAATAGTGTAAAAGCCAAGATTTGAGGTCCAAGCCAAGCTACCCAGAGGATATCCTAGATAGAAGCCCGAGGTTCTCCTCCACCAGGGGTCAAATGTCACTGTTGTCTTACATAGGCATTAAGTATATGTGAAAAAATTTCCCCACTTGAACAAACAGAAGTGCACAGTAAATTCAATTAACAACTGATATGAAATTTGCTGAGTACTTAATTGTGTAAACATACATGTAATACCAATTCAGAGGGTGCCCAGTGAAAAGGCTCTCTCCCTTGCCCTCCTGAAGTCCACTCAATTCCTTACATTTAAGACACACCAATGCGGTCAATACTCTTCCGCACATTCATCATTTCCTCCCTCTCCCCCCTCCCTCCTTCCTTCATTCCTTCTTTCCTTCCTTCCTCCCTTCCTATTTTCCTGTGTTTAAATTTAAATGTTATTAATTCAATCTTCTTTTCAGTTATCTGGAATTAATTGGGATTCAAGTCATCACTGATTTCCCTGTCTGGATGTAACATTTGCTATCGAGGTGTTGAGACTGTCTGATGAACTCCAGCAGAATACCTCAAAGCATTTCATGTCTATGAACATTTCTTAGTGTTCCAGGTGGCACTAGTAGTAATGTTCCAGGCTTCCCAGGTGATGTTAGTGGTAAAGAACCCAGCTGCCAATGCAGGAGACATAAGAGGCTCGAATTCAATCCCTGGGTCAGAAAGATACCTTGGAGAAGGGAATGGCTACCCTCGCCAGTATTCTTGCCTGGAGAATCCCATGGACAGAAGAGCCCGGTCAGCTACAGTCCATGGGTCACAAAGAGTCGGACATGACTGAGCGACTAACACTTAACATGGTGTTGACCAAGTCAAACAGCTGTCGATTAGTTTTTAGAAAATGATTGATAGCCAAAAATTTTAACTGGAAGCTAGATAAGAAAAATAGGAAAGCAGATAAAGAGCATTAGCCAAGAGAACCCTGACAAAGAAGAGCAAGGTTGGGGTTGGGGTGGTGGTGGTGAGCTTCCATCAGACATCAAAGCATACTAGGAAACCTCTATGGTCAAAACAGCTTGATATCAGGGCTTCCCTGGTGGTATAGTGGTTAAGAATCTGTCTTTCAATGCAGGGGACACGGGTTGGACCCCCAGTTGGGGAACTAAGATTCCATGTGCCACTGGGCAACTAAGCCCACACACAACTACTGAGCATGTGCCCTAGAGCCCATCCTTCACAACTAGACAGCCTGCACACCTCAGTGAAGACTCAACCCAACATCCCTGCGCAAAAAAGCTTGGTATTGTCACATGAGTAGGCAGTTATGGAGTAGAGCAGAGAATCCATAAAGAGCTCCATTTAAATACAGACAGTTTATGAAAGAAGGCATTCCACATTGGTGGAGGAATGGACTTTCTACAAGTGGTGTTGGGAGAAGCACATAGCCATTGGCAAAAACCAAAATTGGATCCATTCCTCATACCATATATCAAATTAAACTACAAGTAGGTAGGAGGTTGAAATATAAAACCTGAACCTATAAAAATATTTTTTTAAATATTGGCAAATTATTCCCTAATCTTGGAGAAAGTGAAACTTTCTGAACTATGACTCAAATCCAAGTATAATAAGGGAAAAAAATTGATAAACTTGGTTTAACTGAAATTTAAAAAAAAATGTTGTATGGAAAAAAAATCAGAGAACAGAAAAAAAAATTTTTTTTAAAGCTGTGAATTAGATAAAAAGACAAATGACGAACCAAGGAAAATATTTGCAACTTTTATAGAAAACAAATACCCTTAAGGCACAAATAAAAGCTTCTAAAGATAGAGGAGAAAAACTCCAACAACTCTATAGAAAAATGGGCTAGAAATATAAGCAGACAATTGACAGAGAAAGAAATGCAAATCTCAAAAGTATGAAAAGATGCTCAACTTCATTCAAAATTTTGCTAGTCACTCAGTCGTGTCTGACTCTTTGTGACTCCATGGACTGTAGCCCATCAAGCTCCTCTGTCCATGAAATTCTCCAGGAAAGACTACGAGATTGGGTAGCCATTCCCTTCTCCAGGGGATCTTCCCAACCCAAGGATCAAAACCAGTCTCCTGCATTGCAGCAACTTCCTTACCACCTGAGCCAATCATTCATAATAAATAAATATAAAATGAAGACTACACTAAGATACAATTTCCCATTTACTAGATGCCAAAATCCGAAGGGTCGATCACAGAGTTTATTGGCAAAGCTGTGGGAAGCAGGCAGTCTTCCATGGTCCTGGTGAGAATGTGAAATGATTCAGTCCCAATGGAGGGGATGTCACCCCTATCTAGCAAAATTGCAAGTGCCTTTACCCTCTGACCCAGCAATTCCACTTCTAGGAGTCTCCATAATACCCTGGCCAAAATATGAAAAGACAAATGCACAGAGTTACATACTATAGCGCTGTTTACAAGAGCAAATGACTGGAAACAACCCAAGTGTCCATCAATAGGAAGCTCACTGAATAAACCATGGGACATCCACATAATTGAGCATTGCAAAGCTATAGGATGCAATGGGGAACATCCCTGGATATAGCTGTTGAGTGGTTTTCAGGATTTGTTAAGTGAGCAAAGACGGGCGGAGAAAAGAATAGTATGCTGTCATTTATCATTTGTGCTATTTGCTTATATTGAGAACCATGAAAGAATAAACCGTGCGTTGAAATAAATGGCTATTTTGGGGAGAGGGAGGAGCTAGTGTGATGTGAAAGGACATGAAAGCCAGCCTTGTTAAATCTATTCCGTTTTGTAGATTTGACTTTGGAACCATGAAAATGATTTATGTAATTATAAAACTGACTTATAAAATGAAATTTAAAAAGCAATCTTTAAGAGTTGAAAATAAAAGGAAACAAATAAACCCAACTGTGTATTGAGTTGGCGGCATAACCAAGGAGAGAAGAACTCCTCCAAGTGACTTTTAAATGTGGTAACTTAACTGTGTGTTCCTGGTGAGTATATACTCTCAACACATTGACTGGAGATGTAATAACAGCACAGACGTTAGTTCCTGCAGTCCGGGCACCCATAGATAATGTGTTAAGGGCCAAAAGGACTGCAAAAAAGAAGTCTTGTGTTGTTTTCAATAATCATATTGTTGGCCCTAGTGCTGGTATTATTATTCTGATACTGCTTTAAGTATGGTTTAGGATAAAGCAGATAAATAATGATGTTGGCATCATTGAGAAATGGGATTTGGGGCATGAGTACAAATACAGTTGTAAGATCAAGAAATGTAAGTAAAATTGTATTAGTTCTGATTTTGAATTAGGAATATGAACTCATATTTTTTTCAAGCTCTGTCCACTCAAGACACCGGGGACCAATGCCTAAACCAATACCAATGAGTATATCTAGCACCCAAATTGTGGTTCTGCTAAAAGGTTCTTGACAAGATGGCGGATTCCATGTTTGGGAGGAAATAAACAAGGTGAGCCTGGGGCAACTTCTCATAAGTGAAAGCAAGGAAGCTATCAAAGACTAGAAGGGACATGTCAAAAGGACTCAGGAGCCAACTTGCAAAAGCTTCCACAGGGCAAATATTTTAACATCAATAAAGATAACTAAGATGAATGGAAATGCATCAGGTATGTTTGAATCCAGGCATTCCAAATGGTACTGAAAAAAATCACTGGTCACTTTGGGAGAATACTAAGAAATAACTCATTGTTTTGAAAATTGGAGGAAAAAGGAAAGAATAATGCATTTATCCTGTTGTTTCTATATGAACTGTACCTCAGAGAAGAAAAGAGTTGATGAGAGGAAGTTTCTTTTTATACAAGAATTACAGCTAATGAAGAGGAATGAGAGGAGTGGGATAGCTAGGGAAAAGAAGCCTCAGCTTTTGATGCCCCTGCCTGGGGTCAGAGGCTGGAGAAAAGAGAACTGTTGTGCAAACCCCAGTGAATTAATGGATCTAGGAAATGATCCTCAATGGCTACAAACATTGCAAAAGAGAAAAGGCAGCTGATGGAAAAACACAATACTGCTTGTTAAGTGGTTTTGTGGACAATTCAAACCTGAATCTGAGTAAGACTCTAAATCCAACTACCAATTGTAGGAAGGACAGGAACCAGAGGAACATATGAACTCCACGGAGATGTAACTGATGAGAGGAAATACAGCACAATGACATAGTTTCTTTAACAAAAAATTTCAAGGATATTAAAAAACAGAGATGAGGAAAAGCCTATGCATTAAAAAAAACTTTACAGACTAAAAATTAACCACATAGTATAGACCTAGTTTGAATATTTTTTCCAACAAATAATTTTAAAATGTTTAAGAAAATCTAGGAAATGTGAATGCTGGGATATTGACTAGATAACTTGGTAATAATGCAGAGTATTAGTCATTCTTTTTAAAGGTGGTAACATTCTGTAGAGGTGGTATTTTACAGAACATTCTCTTAGATGTACCTATTGAGATATTTATAGAGAATTGTGATATTTGAGATTTAGATAAAAATAAATTATGGTTTGAGAGGGGAGATATATGAGGTATAGATAAAATGAGACTGACCACAAATGGATTATATTTGAATCTGGTGATGGTACTTCCAGGCTACTTTATTCAACTAGCCGCTCTAGTTTTGCAAGCATTGAAATGTCCATAATAAAAATTTGAATAAAAAATAGAGAGTAAGGAAAGTATAGAGCAGGCTTTCTTTCATTTCAGAATAGCTTTTTCCAGTTATAATTCATAGTCCATACACAAAAAAAAAAGAATCTGGACTTTCAAATGTCCCTATGAACAGCTCACTTGAACCTTTAAAAAAATACTCAGTGATCTTTATTTCAGTTCACCTCAAGTTTATTACCATCACAATGATTTTTTAAAAAGTCAAATTAAACCCAAGTTATCTGGGGATTGATTATAAAAGGGTGATTTCAGCATATTCTTAAAATTTTCTTCTTACAAATGACTTGGAACTATCAGTGCTAAAAAAAGGCAGCTAACCAACCACCCCACAAAGACTGATCTCAGATAATGAAAACTCTCCCTCGTCCCTTCTGTCTTGTTCCATCTGCTTCAGTTTTTGAGGGTGAGTACTGTGTTTTCAATTTACAAATTGCCCTTGATAAGACTGTGATAATTGTCAGTATCAGAGTTTTGAGGGATGCATAGCATAATAATGGATTTATTATTAAATGTTCCTTGGGTTGAACTCATTTGAAAATTAAGGCTTGCACAGAGATCCTATTACCCTGTAAATAGAAGTGCATTGTTTGTGGTAAACAGCTTAAAGTTTTGTAAGCTTTTTTTTTTTAACTTATTTTCGGATGTGCTGGTTCTTTGTTGCTGCAGGCAGGCATTCTCTAGTTGCAGTGCACTGGCTTATCTCGTTGTGGTGGCCTCTCGTTGCAGAGATCCAGCGTGCGTAGGCTTCAGTAGTTGCAGCACGTGACCCACCCTCGCAGAGCAGAGTGCCCCCTATTTTGGCAGGTGGATTCTTAACCACTGGACCACCAGGGAGATCCTTGTAAGCTGGTTGTTTAAAAGTTTGATGGCTGGGACCTGGTCTGGCTTTATTCAGTTGCTAAGTCGTGTCTGACTCTCTGCAACCCCATGGACTGTAGCACACCAGGTTCCCCTGTCCTCCACTATCTCCTGGCGTTTGCTTAAACTCATGTCCATTGAGTGGTTGGTGCTATCTAACCATCTCATCCTCTGCTACCTGCTTCTCCTTTCGCCTTCAATCATCCCCAGCATCAGGGTCTTTTCCAAGAAGTCGGCTCTTCACATCAAATGGCCAAAGTATTGGAGTTTCAGCTTCAGCAACAGTCCTTCCAATGACTATTCAGAGTTGATTTCCTTTAGGATGGACTGGTTTGATCTCCTTGCTCTCCGAAGGACTCCCAAGAGTCTTCTCCAGCACCACAGTTCGAAAGCATCAGTTCTGTTTTCAGCCTACTTTATGGTCCAATTCTCACATCCATACATGACTACTGGAAAAACTGTAGTTTTGAGTGTATGAACTTTTGGTGGCAAAGTGATGTCTCTGCCTTTGAATACACTGTCTAGGTATGTCATAGTTTTCCTTTCAAGGAGCAAGCATATTTTAATTTCATGGCTGCAGTCAAGTTTGCACGTGGCTTTATCCATTCTTTGGATTTTTGGATCACTGTCCTTGTTAATACTAGACCTGACTGTGTGTGCAACATTTCTTCCAAGGAGTGCACCAATTATATCTGTTGTAATGAAAAAAGTTCTTTCAAATGTTTATGAGGATAATTTCTGTTAATTCTACTTCTCCAGCAATAGTGAAATAATTAGCTGGCAGATGATCAAGGCGTGTAGTTTGTTTTTCTGAGTCTCTTGGTTGTTGGCTTTCTTTGAGCAGTGATAGATTGCTTTAAGAAAATTCATTGTAGGAGTTAAAAGACCTGATGAATTTGCATTGCACGAATTTAATTACGAAATATTTATTTACTCGATAAAAAGGATGCCTGAAGGAGATTTCCATCAATAGCCACTTCCCCTCATTGTGTTCACAGTTTAGTTCCTTTTGCTACAATTTGGTTTATATCAAATTTCCAGATCCAAGTGTATGGTGTGTAATAGCAACATGGATATGAACAATACATTTTTATCTCTATTAGTTAATCCTCACATTGTGCATTCAAAAGGGATGGTCTTGATGCATAGCCTGAATCAGTGGTCTCCCCGTTTGGTGTCCAGCAATGCATGTGCTGGTCCCCGGGGAAGGAAGTATTGGAACTTATATTTGCATTTGTTTTTATGAGAAAAAACTGAATCATACTGATACTTGATACGATTGATGAAGTGCACGTAGATAATTTTAAAATAAATATACATGTATCGGGCTGTGTGTTTCACAAAGGTTGTTTTGGCTGGCTTGCATTCTGACTGATGAGCGCCTAGGGTGTCATTATATATTTTGAACTTCAGACTAGGTTGTGAACTAGCTTCAGCCTGTAGATTATGAGTAATGAAAGCCATTGATGAATTTTAAGCAGGTGAAGGACATTATCAGAGATGCATTTTATTTAGTTATTTTTTGTTTGTTTTTGGCGGTGTGGCATATGGGATCTTTGTTCCCCAACCAGGGATCGAACTCAAACCCCCTGCATTGGAAGCATGAAGTCTTAACCACTCACCCATCAGGGAAGTCCCAAGAGGTACATTTTAGAAAGGTTGCTTTTGCAGAATGAATTGGAGAGGGGCTGTAACATTGCAAGGAAACTAGTTAGCAGACAAGTGCAGTAACTTAGGGACTCCACAGTCGTGAGATGAACACTTGAACAGGGGGTGATGCAGCCCACGTGGACAGACCTGGTGCTTTTGATAGCATTTTTGGTGCAAATTTCTTTTTTAATATTCTGTTACATGTGCCCTGTGACTTTATGGGACATATTTGGTTATTCAGTACCGTGATGGGATGTGTGTTGTGGTTAATAAAGATGTGCCCTAAATACATGGTTTATTTTTTCAGAATTTGAATAGAGAAAAATCAGTTTAATAGCAAAAGTCGACTTGTCTGCTTGTCTGCTGAGAACAGAGGCTTGTGGAGCCCTTGAGTCACGACTGCTCTTAGACAGCTGTTGACTTGCATTATTATTGGTCTTTCTCACTTGGACGTAAAGGCAGACACTGTCGATCGCTTTCCAGCCTGGAACCAACTCTGACATGTAGGAGGAGCTCAATAAATCTTTTAAACGTGCTCAACTTGGGACTTACATGTGAACATCAATTATCCTTGTTCTGAAGCCTCCCTGGCCTGCGTTTGTGTTGTGGGAGAGATCCCGTGGAAGGGTGGCAGGGCTTAGTGTTCATGCCCCGGGCACTGTATGGTTTGGAAGAGCTCTCATTTGCAAAACAGCCATCGTTTTTTTTTTGTTTGTTTTTTTTTTGCAAGCGTTTTCCTGGCTATGGAAGATGAGTTGAGGAGGAAATGAGATGTAGGTGTGTGGTACCCAAATGGCCACTGGCCTGACCTCAAGCAAGTAGTGTTGGGGCCCCTGGGCAGGTCTAGGAAGGGTGGTGGGGGTTGGGGGGACTGTTAATGAGGACAGAGGTACTTATGTTTTTGAGCATCATCCATTATGCATCCATTATCACTTCTTTCGGGGTTTTATCTATTTATTTTTTTTCTGAAGGAAAATTTTAAAAGTATATAATCTATGTTCCCTCCGCCTTCCTTCTGTGCCCCTGTTTCGTTTGGTAGACTATTTCATTAATTTATGTGGATTACAGGTTAGCTAAGACGTCTTGAGCTCTTACTATGAGCTAGGTATTGTCCTAAACACTAAAACGACAGCTACTTGCAGCTGACAATGCCCCTCTGTGTGGTTCTATAGTGAACCCCATTTTGCAAATGAGAGAACAGAGACTTCTTAAAATTTTCTTTATTTTTAAAAAATTTCTTGGCTGCACTGCACAGCATGTGGGATCTTAGTTCCCAGACCAGGGATCAAACCCACGTCGCCTGCATCGAAAGCATGGAGTCTTAACCACTGAACCACCAGAGAAGTCTCAAGAGAACTGAGATTTTTTTTTAAGGAGGCCACAGTAGATGTGCATACTTTCGCCCTGTCACAAAACTCATAAATGGTGGGCCTGAGAACTAAACCCCAGAGGGCTGACTCCAAAGCCCGCGGATGTAATTACCACACTATCCCACCTCCTCCTGTTGTGTGATTTAACTCTAGCTTTCCTAGAGTCATTTCATTGCAACACCCAGAAGAGCATTTCTAATACAGTAGGTTCACTCCTCGGGGCACCTGGGGCTTAATCTGGATGCGGAATTCTTGGAGTGGAAGGGTGGTGCTGTGTTCATCTTCATATCCTTACGCCTCTCCTAGGACAGCTACTCAATAAATATCCACTGCCTGAAACTCAGATGACCTCATTTCTCTCGTGGCTCAATCCTTGGGCCATACAGGGTAGTGCCAGAAAGGATTTGACATTTGACTTTTCAGAAATGTGAGAGCTCAGATGAGCGCGGCAGTGTGCCTACATGGTCCAGGAAGGCTGCTTCAGGAGCCTGTTGTATCTTTGGGTGCATCCTAGTGAAACCTGATCATGGCAGGAGTGACCCAAGATGGACTTGCCAAGGCTGTAAAATTCCACTCCGAGGTGAAAAGCCGGAGAACCAGGTTCCAGGGAAACAATGAGGATTTCAGTTGGTTTCATGGCAAGGGGAATTTCCTGGTTTTTCCTGCTTGTTCCTCTGTCACCACTGCACTGCTCTGCTCTGAACTGGGCACAAAGGCTGGTGGATGTGGGTGGTGGGGCTTGGATGCGTTGCTGAGTCTTGGCTCGCTGATGACCACTGGGGTGGCTGCATGGCGCAGATAGGAGGGGTGGGGCTGTCCATTGTCCTTCTACCCTTTGAGATAGGCCACGCCTGCTTTTTAGTCTGGAGGGCTGGTCAACTGGGATCCCACAAGCAGTCCCTGGGGCTGGTATATCTGTCTTTTAATGTTTAGTTCCTTAACCAGTTGGCAACTATTCATATAGAGCTATTGAATGGGTTAAGAAATATAGTGAGGAGTGACTTGTAACATCGGGATCCTCCCAGGCCTCACCCCAACATGGCGTCAGTGCAGTCCACTAGGACCTGACCTTGGGATATCCATGTGGCAGCGAGCATTGGGCAAGAGCAATCAGTTACAGCTCAAGTTATCTCGAGGGACAGAAATCCTAACTTGATGACAAGGGGTGACAAGCAATTGGACCCAAAACACACTTTACATTGCATTATCAGGGGGAGAGGTTACATTTTGGTTTTAAAAATACCCAAAACTTTATCTTTTTTTTTGGAACTGCTGTAGAATAGGATGGAGCACAGTTGCTGGAGGAAGAATCAAGGGCTATGTTTTGAAGAATCAAAGCAATGATTTGTATTTTTACCTTGTGCTTAGTAGGCACTCAATACATATTTGATGAGCATTACATAAAGAAAAACCTTGGGCTAAATGCTTAACCTCTCTGGATCTCATTTTCTGTATCCATAAAAGAGTAAATCTGGATCACACGATTTGATGGTCTTTCCAAGCTTTGACAATCTGTGGCTGTATTTTTTTGCTTTTTTTTGTAAGAAGACACACTGAAGGAGGAGAGATTTAATTAAGCAGAGTTCAATTAAGTCAGCATATCTTAGATGAGATCAGACTTTAAGGCATCCTTTTAATCAGTAACTTTATAAATGGTGAGTTGACAGGTGCCTGGGGAGTGTCAGAAACACCAACAAGAGATTCAGAGGTCAGTGTAGTCAGAGGTTGGCTGTAGTAATTTAGTCCAATATGGATGGTGGCACTAGTGGTAAAGAATCTGCCTGCCAATGCAGGAGACATAGGAGACACCGGTTCAATCCGGTTTAGGAAGATCCCCTGGAGGAGGGCATAGTAACCGATTCCAGTATTCTTGCCTGGCAAATCCCATGGACAGAGGAGGTTGGTAGGCTACGCTCCAAAAGGTCGCAGAGTCGAACATGACTGAAGCAACTTAGCACACATGGATGGTAGAATTTCATAGTTGGGAATGTGGATCAGACTATTCAGACTGAGTCTGAGTCCTGGTTTTTCCACTTACCAGCATGTCTTTATGGGGCTTCCCAGGTGGCATTAGTGGTAAAGAACTTGGCTGCCAGTGCAAAAAACATAAGAGACCTTGGGTTTGATCCCTGGGTCAGGAACATCCCCTGGAGGAGGGCATAGCAACCCACTCCAGTATTCTTGCCTGGAGAATCCCATGGACAGAGGACCCTGTTAGGCTACAGTCCATAGGGTTGCAAAGAATCAGACACGACTGAAGTGACTTAGCATGCAGTGTGTCTTTGAGCAAGTGTCTCCTCTTAAACTTCTGTTTATGTGACCCTGTGATAATGATACACCTTTCCTCATACCATTGGTGGAAGGGTTGAATAGAAATGTCACTCAAACACTTGGCACAATGCCTAGTATGGAGGCCAAGCATGCATTTGAGAGACAGAAAAAGGACATGTTCTCTGTGTACCTAATATTGTCCGGAAGACTTAACTAAACAGTTTGGGCAATGGCATTCTCTAGAATTCTCTATCTACTCCAGAAGGGGGGAGAATGCCTCAAAATATCTTTTATGAAGAAGATGCTTTAACAACAAGATATTCTTTTTTCTGACTCAATCGTCACCTTATTCAAATGTGGCTTCCCTTTATTTCAGGGAAGGAATGTATTGACCTACCAATGGGATCATTCCAGTCTGTTAACAGTTTATTGTTTCTCATTAAAAATCCATACATTGGCATTCTGGTTATATACTAGTCTTTTATGAGTTTTGTTACTGAGAGTTCATTATCCAGGGTTTTCGCAGCTCCAGGAACTAACCAAATTTACTGAAACGAAGTTCCTGGAGCAACAAAGGGGAAGGTCACATCCTGGATTGAGGTCCAGACCCCAGTGGGACAGCCTAAAGGACATTTGACTCCCCTGGATTACACTGAGATTACACATTTTTGACCCTCTGCCGGGCTTTCCTATAAAGTAAAGGATCTCCATTGGGACCACTTGAGTTACAAAGGCCACAGGTACAGCCTAGGTGCTGGATGTGTTACTAGTTCCTGCTGATTCAGAGCATCCAAATGCAGAACTTAAGAATGTCCAGTAAATGAAAGCAGGAACTCTTCCACCTTGGACAATAGTTATTATTGCCTTGTGTTGATTGGCACTAAGCCAAGAGGACTGCATTTTTATGATGATTGTGAAATGAACACAGAAAGCACGTGAGATGTTGGAAACAACAGCTTGAAGCCATCGCTTATCTCCCTCCTCTCACTTAATCCTTACAGCCATCCTGCCATGGGGATTTTAAATGAAGATATCCTTTTGATAAGGAGGGACCTGAAGTTCAAAGAGGTGAGAAACACCCATAAACTCTTGGCTATTATAGGGCAGAGCTGGGACTCAAACCCAGGTCTTTGAGGTCAAGCTTGGATCTTTTTATCTTTGTACTAGATTTGGGGTTGTCACATGTATGGATATATATTAGAATTTGCTGAGGAAATGTTTGTGATTTTTATGAAAATGTCAGAGGCAAAATTCAGATCATTTTTACATCTTTCAAGTAGAAAAGGCGGTCGTTGGCTATTTAGGAAAAGGGACAAGCTGTGTTACAGTAGGTCCTCAGCCAGGCTGAGTTCGTTGTGCCCAGTATTCCAAGATGCATGAAGGTATAGCATGGCAATGGATTGTAAACTGTTCTTCTCGCTATACTTGCTTCCTCATGTGAAATTCCCGCAAAAGGCTATATAAAGAAAGAAGGGTAACACAAGCTTATACAGTGATTTTGACTACTTTTGTTGGTTTGTGTGAAACCGTAGCAAATTGCCGCCAGTGCTCCCCTGACACACCTTTCAGAATGAGTAGGTGCCAATCCTGTCCATTGACAAGTCTCTAATTTCACCCACAAGAGTCCAACAAGCACCCTCTCTACAATAGCAGTTTTGAGTTTCACACATTGTCATGGGTGAGCTGTTCTGGGCTTATAAAAAAATTTTACTTCCTACTTCCCATCCTATCAGCAATGAAAATATGAATAAATGTCAAATAATGTGCTACCTCCGTCAAGGCAGATACCACACCTGTGACCAGGTACCTGTGAGGAGGCACTAGTTCCAGACTGGGTCATTCAAGCGCCATGTTGATCATTCCAATCCCACAGAGTATGTGATGGATGGTGGGAGGGGAGTGCCTCACACTCGCTGGGAAAAGCCTGACAAAGAACTTTCCATGGTTTTACCAAGAATGATGCCTGATGCAGGCTTTGGGTCTAAAAATTGTGCAACTGAGTTGGCCACTTGATGCAAAGAGCCAACTCCATAGGAAAGACCCTGATGCTGGGAAAGACTGAGGGCAAGAGGAGAAGGGGCAGCAGGGGATGAGATGGTTGGATGGCATCACCGACTCAAAGGACATGGGTTTGAGCAGACTCTGGGAGATGGTTAAGGACAGGGAGTCTGGTGTGCTGCAGTTCATGGGGTTGCAAAGAGTCAGACACTACCCAGTGGCTGAACAACAACAAGGCATAATCAGGAAGAGTTGGCTCCTCAAATCCTCATGTTGATGTCTGGAGCCCGTACTTGCCAGAATGGAATAAAACAAAAGGAGCATCCAGTATACACGTCAACATGATGTATCCTAGGAAAATCTTGTTAGGGAGTCAGATATTCCAGAGGCGCTGATGAGCAATGCATTTGGTCAGTGCTTTGGAAGCCAGAGAGCCAGTTTCATCTGAACTCTTGTTTCTTCCTCAACAACAACGACAACAAAACCTGGAGAAATGTCTGCTGCCCTGTTTGATGCCAATAAGCTATTTTCACTCATGCTGTGTATAGACACCATGCACAACTTGTGTGCTGGGAGGATCCTTGAATGCCCCTTCATCTTCTCCCTAATTTAAGTCAAGGCCATGCTTATAGTGCAGACAGACTATCATTATAGATTTTTAAGACCTGCAGAGAAGGCCTCCAGCTCTGTGGGCCCAGAGCTTAAAAATCTTCCCTGACAGTGATTTCTTTTTTATACTTCACCTCTTTATTGAATGAATCAAGATTTACTGAGTAGTCTCTACATGCAGCAACAAAAATAATAGCAGCAACAATAATCACGACAGTGCAATGATGTCCTGATCTTCAGTGCTTTCTTCATTTCAGGCAGATGGCTAAGTGCTAGACATGTATTATTTTATTTAATCCACACGGCACACTACCCTAATCTCCATCCCACAGAAAAAGAAAGTGATGGCAGAGCACATTGGACATATGGGTGTCATACAACCTACTTGGACAGAGGTGTCACTTTTAAGCAAACTCTATCGTTCCACAAATCCTTGTTGAGGACCTAATATGTGCCACTGGAGACATGGGGACTTTCTGGAGACAGTGGGGACTCTGATCTCAACAATTTTCCTTCTAAGGGATTATGACATGTGCATAAGCAACTCTAGTGTTAAATGGCTCAAAACCTCAAGTCATCTTGCATAGAAACCACATATCAAAGAGTATCTGTTAAAAACTCTGTGTGGAATCCAGATGCCCAATTGTTTTGTAACGGGGACTCAACAGCTTTTGCCACCTGCCCTTCCTGCCTCTGCCTGTCACCTTTCTGTCCAGCCTCCTTGAGTTCCTAGACCTGATCTCTGTACAGACCTGTCTTGCCATGAAGCAAGCTTTCTGTAAGATGCAGTTTCCCTTGGCACTGTCTGCTCTCCCCAGTCTAGAGAGTTCTTTTTTGTTTGCTTGTTTTAATAGCTTTGTTGAGGTATAATTTGTGTACCTACAGAAACTGTGTAATTCAGTGGTTTTTGTTATATTCACAGATATGTGCAACTGTCATTAGAATTAATTTTAATACTTTTCAACTGCAAAAAGAAATCCTATATCCATTACCAGTCACTCCGCATTTCCCCCAAGACCCCAGCCCCTATAAACCACCATCTACTTTTTGTTTCTGTAGATTAGCTTATTCAAGAGATTTAATGTAACTGGAATAACATGCTATGTGATCTTTTCTGAATGGCTTCTTTCACTTAGCATCAGGTTTTAGAGGTTCATTTTTGCTGTGGCATGTATCAGGACTTCTCTTTTCAGACTGTTTTCCAAAAGTGGTGGTGATGTTGTGTCACTAAGTCGTGTCTGACTCTTTTGCAACCCACCAGGCTCCTACGTCTAAGGTTTCCCAGGCAAGAATACTGGAGTGTGTTGCCATTTCTTTTTCCAGAGAATCTTCCTAATGCAGGGATCAAAGCCAAGTCTACTGCTTTGGCAGGTGGATTCTTTACCACTGAGCTACCTGGGAAGACTTTTCCAGAAGAAGCTGTACCATTTTACATTCTCACCAGCAGTGTATGAAATTTATGATTTTTTCATATCCTCACAGACACTTGCTATATGTCTTTTAGACTATAGCCATTCTCTGGGTGAAGTGGTATCTCATTGTGGGTTTGATTTTCATTTATCTGATGACTTATGATGTTGAGCATCTTTTCATATACTTATTGGCCATTTGTATATCTTCTTTGGGGAAATACCTATTCAGATTTTTGGCCCATTTGTAATTTTTTCTGTCTTTTCGTTATTGAGCTGTAAGAGTTCTTTGTACATACTATTAATATGTACAAGTCTTGTATTAGATATGTATATGATCTGAAGGTAGTTTCTCCCATTCTGTGGGTTGTCTTTTTACTTTTTGGATAGCGTCCTTCAGAGCATAAAAGGTTTTAATTTCAATGAAATCTAATTTATCTATTTCTTATTTTGTTACCTTTGTTTTTGAAGACATAGTTAAGAAACCAGGGACTTCCCTGGTGGCCCACTGTTAAAGAACTGCCTTACAATGCAGAGGATGCAGGTTCAATCCTTGGTCAGGGAACTAAGATTCCACTTTCCACAAAGCAACTAAGCCTGTATGCCACAACTACTGAGCCCATGCACCAAACTAGAAAGTCCGTGCACCACAGTGAAAGATCCCATGTGATGCAACAAAGAATCCTGTGCGCTGCAACCTAGACCTGATACAGGAAAATAAAATTAATTGATTAATTAACAATATCCTATTAATATTAAAAAAGAATCCATTGCCAAATCTGAGACCATGGCTTACTCCTGTTTTGAGAGTTCTATGGTTTGAGATCTTACATTTAGGTCTTTTATTCATTTTGAGTTTTTTTTTTTTTTAATGTGATGTAAGGCAAGAATACAAGTTCATTCTCTTCTTATAACTATCCAGTTTTCCCAGTACCATTTGTAGAAAGATTCCTCTTTCTCCACTGAATGGTTCTGGTACTCTTGCTGACAACATTTACCATAGATACACAGGTTTATTTATGGACTCTCAGCTCCATTCTTTACATCTGTCATTACGCCAGTACCACATTGGTGCTTTGGGTCACGCTGTTACCAGTATCACACTGCTGCCAATCTATCATATGCCAATAACACACTGCTACTCTTGCTTTGTAGTAAGTTTTGAAGTCAGAAGTGTGATTCCTTCAACTTTGTTCTTTTTTGAGATTGTTTTGACACTGTTCTGGGTCCTTTGGAATTCTGTATGAATTTTAGGATTAGTCAGTTTCTAAAAAGAAACCAGTTGGGTTTCTAATAGGAATTACTCTGAATCTGTAGATCACTTTAAGGAGTATTGTTATTTTAACAATATTAATTCTTTTGCTCCATGACCATGGGATATTTCCCCATTTATTTAGATCTTATTTGATTTTTTCAACAATACTTTATAATTTTTAGAGTAAAAGTTATAGACTTCTTCTGGTAAATATATTTGCAAGTATTTTATTCATTTAGATGCTCTTGTAAGTGGAATTGTTTTCTTAATTTCATTTTTAGATTTATCATCATCAGTGTATAGGAATAATTCCACTTTTTATATATTGACCTTGTATCCTATAACCTTGCTGGACTCATTTATTTGTTCTAATACTTTTTTTTCTGGTGGATTTGTTAGCATTTTCTACATGCAAGATCATGTCACCTGTGAGAAGAGATAGTTTTACTTTTAATATCGATTTCTTTACTTCTTTTTCTTGCCTAATATCTCTGGTTATAATTTCCAGCACAGTGTTGACTACAAGTGACAAGAACAAACATTCTTGTCTTGTTTCTGACTTTTGTGGGGAAAGCATCTAGCTTTCATTCTTAAGTTTTATGTTACCCATGGGCTTTTCAAAGATCCCGTTATTTAGTTGAGGAAATTCCCTCCTATTACTCGTTGGTTGAGAATCTTTATGAGGAAAGGTTGTTCAGTTCAGTTCAGTCGCTCAGTCGTGTCTGACTCTTTGCGACCCCATGAATCGCAGCACGCCGGGCCCCCCTGTCCATCACCAGCTCCCGGAGTTTACTCAAACTCATGTCCATCGAGTCAGTGATGTGATCCAGCCATCCCATCCTCTGTCGTCCCCTTCTCCTCCTGCCCCCAATCCCTCCCAGCATCAGGGTTTTTTCCAATGAGTCAACTCTTTGCATGAGGTGGCCAAAGTACTGGAGTTTCAGCTTCAGCATCAGTCCTTCCAATGAACACCCAGGACTGATCTCCTTCAGGATGGACTGGTTGGATCTCCTTGCAGTTCAAGGGACTGGCAAGAATCTTCTCCAACACCACAGTTCAAAAGCATCAACTTTTCAGCACTCAGCTTTCTTCTCAGTCCAACTCGCACATCCATACATGACCACTGGGAAAGGTTGTTAGGCTTTATCAAATGCTTTTTCTGTATAAATTGAACTAATCATGTAGATTTTGTTTTTCATTCTATTGATATGGTATATTACATTCATTGATGTGGGGGGGCATTAAACCAACCTTGCATTCTTTGGAGTAAATTTCACTTGCTCATGGTGTACAATACTTTTTATATGTTGCTGGATTTGACTTACTAGTATTTTGTTGAGGATTTTTGCACCCATATTTATAAGACATATTTGTCTTTAGTTTTTGCTTTTGATGCGTTTGCCTGGTTTTGGCATCAGAATAACGCTAGCCTCTCCCATTGCCGTCTCTAGGTATCCAGGAAGCAAATCTCTGTTTATAAACAACCTTGGATGGTACTGGATGCAAACATTGCAATCCACAGGAACCACATGCGTCAGTACCCCAAAAGGCAAATTGTGACTGCTCTCTCTGCTCACTCCCACAGCACTTTGTAGATGGGCCCAACAAAGAGTGTTCCTTTGCTGACTTTTCTCCTTCAAAGGGATGTCTGATCCCAAAACTAGTCAGTGCATGAGTATTTCCTGAGAAACTTTTAAAAAAATCAAAAAATAATTCCAGACTTCAAGAATCTCTGGAAGTGGCACTCAGGAATCTGTATTAAATAAATTTCCCCAGGTGATTATGATGATTAGTCAGGTTTGTACTCACTGTTATAAACATGAGGTTTGAACACTGGACAGGTTTTCTCTGCTGAATCTGGACATAGTGGATGATCAGTCAATGCTGTCATCTGCCTAGATCCATGGTTTACAAACTTTACAAAAACTTCATTTAGAGTATGAGATACATTTTACATCCTGACTTAGTACAAAATCTGTACATTTGTGTGTGTTTGTATAAACTAAAACAAAATTGTATGCAATAATACCTACTCTTATTACAAAAAAATATGCTTGGATTTTTTCCTATTCTGTTCTATTCTCATTCATTAATAAAAAACAATTTCACAATCAGCTGATAGGTTTAAAACCCACAGTTTGAAAACTAAAATCCTAGAATCTCAGAAGTCTTAACATTTTCCCCTATCACTACAGTTCTGGAAGCCTCAGTTTCCCCTTCTGTAAAGTGAGAAGAGTTTTAGATCAGATCAACTCTAAACTCTTGGGTTCTGTACATTCGTTAGGTAGGAAGGGTTTCTTTGTGGGCTTCCCAAGTGGCGCAGTGGTAAAGAATCCACCTGCCAATGCAGGAGACACCTGAGACTCGGGTTCAAACTCTGAGTTGGGAAGATGCCCTGGAGGAGGAAATAGCAACCCATTCCAGTGTTCTTGCCTAGAACATTCCATGACAGAGGATCCTGGTGGGCTGCAGTCCGTGAGGTCGCAGAGTCCGACAGCTGAGCGACTGAGCACAGCCCGTCAGCACAAGTGTCTCTTTAGTTGTTCTTTGCTGCTATGAGTTCTCTTACGCCGGCTAAGTGTGTTATGCTTTCCAATCCATCATCAGTTTAATCTCTGTACTCTCTCCAAGTACCCTGTGTCCCTCTTACATCAGAAAGGCCAGAACCAGCACCAACAGATGTGTCCTGGACCAAGGGTAACTCAATAAAATCAATCATCTCCTTTCTTCTTATGCTTTTGTCTGCTGTTTGTTCTGTTGGAAGCATTAAAGAAAAGAAAAGAAACTACGTATTAGTCTGCACAAGCAATGTTCTTTTCTTTATTCAGTTATTCAATAAGTGTTTATCGAGTGCCTGTTAAATGTGAAATGATCTGTGTGTGCTGGGTAAATAGAAAAGTCCAGAAGAATTCCTTTTAAAATAACTCTTATTTTCTTTATTCATACACAGAGATGGAAGAAAGAACAAGGGTGGGTAGAGGTTCTACATCATGTTCCAGTTGTGTAACAGACTGCCAGTCTGTGCGGAAGTAGACAGTTGGGCGGAGGGGATAATGCTGTAATTTATATCATCTATCATTTGGGAGAGGCAGTCTCAAATTTTAGCTTGGCTCCCAGTAAAGACAGTCTCAAAAACACTCTCAGCTCTGGTGTTAGGATTCTTTTGGATCAAAGTGACAGAAAACCAGAAAACCCAGTTTCAATTGGCTTAAGCCATATAAGACTTTTTTAAAATTTATATCCCTGAAAAGTTCCGGATGCTGGCTAAATTCAGGGTACCAGTAATGCTGTGAAGTTTTGGTTTCCCCCATTTCTTGCTTCTGCCTTTCATGATGTTAACTTCTTTCCATCTGGTTGTCCTCAGCATTCCAGGTTCTCCATTGAAGGTGACAACTCTAAATCTAACATCTTCTTCATATTGAGATTAAAAGCGCCTGCTGCTGTCCCAACATTTTCATTTGAAGTGATGCTGAATCAATGACTGGGTCTCAGGCCTCCTCCTGAACCAACCATGGTGGCTGGGGAAATACACATGCTGATGGGCTTGGGCCTGGATGGTGCGTCCTTCCCACCCCCAGAGGTGGATGTAGAGCTCCCTCCAGACCTCATGGTCTGAGAAGTTGGGGAGAGGATGCTCTGGGAGAATCTGGAGACTATTTTTCTGTAGAGGAAGGATAGACCGATAGGGTCTTTGGGGATAAGAAGAGACCTATGCGTATGTCCTCAATTTACCTAGTGGAGAATGGGACTTTAAAAGCAAAAATGACTTATCTAAGGCCCTGCCAAAGATGGCATACTGTAACTGTGAGAAGAGGACAGAAATGTGAAAGAATATCCACCTCTAACCTCAGGATGGAACAGCTAGGCGGAAAGTGTAACCTGCCATAGGTTTGTATTTACTTGTATATGTCCTCATTTCTGTTTTCACCTTCTTCCTCCTTTTAGAGGATAAATAATTGATTTATTCTTTTCTTCCACCACCTTGTTCCTTCCTGATGGACTGCTGCTCTTGTCCTTGGCAGTAATAGAGTTGCTCTTGCCGTTGTGACTTGATCAAAGAAGTGGGAGTCATGAATACTGTTTCCTAAAAGGACAGAAGCCTAAAAGTAGTCTGAAGTTTTTCGTGACGTGTCATGATCCAAGAAAAAAAAAAAAACAAAACAGGAGGCTGCACCTGCCTGAAAGGAAACTGGAATCATCTAGGGCAGGGGTTGGCATATTTGCCCTGCTGCCCGTTTCTCTACATCCTGTGAGTGAAAAAAAAAAATAATGTTTACATTTTTAAATGGTTGGGAAAAACACAAAGAACAATATTCTGTGACGTACGAAAATTCAAGTCCAACTTCAGTGTCCATAAATAAAGCTTTATCAAAATAAAGCCATATTCATTCATTTATATATCCATACCTGCTTCACAATACAGAGACAGAGTTACATAGTTGTGTCACAGACTGTACTGCTTGCAAAGCCTAAAATATTTACTGTCTGTCCCTTTACAGAAAAATCAGCCAATTCCTACTCTTGAGGGCAGCTTGTCTGCAGAAATTTGACTAAATAATACCCACATACTCCCCATTCACTTTGCAATATTTTAAGGAAAATGAAGGTGGCATCAGTAAATGCATTGCTGACGATGCCACTAGGCAGTGCTGGGGAATTCTGTGTGTCCATCCGGCACCAGGTCACCATCTTGGAGCCCGATTTCTGTGGATGTTGATTAGCCTTGACCTGGATGGACCTAGGTGTCCAGTCACTAAGATGCGTGCACGGCTACCCTTCTCATAACTTGCACTGGATTTTTAAAAAATTAAGGTTAGATCTTTGTTTCTCAAATTTTTCTTAAGCCGCGGACACTTGGGATCTCTTCTTTGCCAGGAAATACTTGGAGGGATCAGTAGCAGCAAATGGAAGGCGGGGCTCTGCGGGGTGGCTCATCATTCTGAGATGTCTGGTTCTTTTGTGGGTGATGGTGGTTTTCATGACACACACACAATGGCGTCATGTTCTCTGCTAGTAATTTTGCCCCTGACTTGTAAGCTGGGCTCTGCTCTGATTGGTGTTTTTGAACCCCTGCCTATGAAAGGGTTTGAGCTTCGTTGCCCCAAAGGCAGCACAATGCAGAGAAGGAGTACAAATTTGAGGATCTGAGAGGTGAGCGGTTAAAACCTCCATTAGCTGGCTGTCCTTACAAGTTTTGTAATCTTTTCAAGACTCAGTTTCTTCATCTATAAAACAAGGGTGAGAATATGTTTACTTCAACCTCATAAACACTCTCCTTTGTTAGCTGTTACTGTAACATCCAACACACAAACATATTTAATGCTGGGAATTGAACTGAAAGAATTTTAACTTTGAACTATTTCCTTCTTGGTCGAATGATTCACTGCCCATTATCTTTACGATACAATAATGTAAAAAGCCAGTGAAAGGAGTCGGTGTTTGTTTCAATGGACCATTAACTCTTCAGGTCTGATTTTCCTTGACTTGCTGTTGAAGTCTGCATTAATTTTACATTAAGGAAATATTTGGAAGGCAATAGCCAAAGGAACAAAAAAAATGCTCTGTTAGTGCCACGACTGTCATGAGAACTTCAGGAGACCTGATAGAGATGACTTTGTAGTTACAAACTGTGGGTCACTGTTTGTGCAAGGGCTTAGCAGGTGCTTGTTTATACCTGGCCATAATGGAGGCCTGGCCCCTTCCCCAGGGTGCTTTGGTCTATGCTAAGAGGTCAGGCAGACATGACTGGGGAGTTGAGCCCACGTACAGATTCTGAAGTTTCCGGATGCTGATATAAACATACCATCTTTCAGTTCTCTTTTCTTTTCAGATTTCCTTGATAGAGTTTTGATCACACTGTCCAGACATCAGTAGAGACATTTCTTTTATCTTGTTGAACTGTTTCCCCAGGCCTATCACTGATGGGTGAGTTTAGTTTTTAACTGTCATCTCTGAATCATCTTTAAGTGGGAGCTTGCTTAAAGGTAAATTTGATCATGTCTCTGACTGGTTTAAAATTCCTTCCCGGCTATGACAGTTTTGTTTTGTAATTTAATTGTTGTTTTTATTAAAGTTATACATTAACTTAGGGATTTCTTTAAAGACAAATAGCAGTACTAGTTTATAAGGAAAAACAGTTGCCCTCCACCCTACCCCTCCCTAACCTCAATTCGTCTCTCTAAGAGGAGATATTTTCCACTCTTTCGTGGTTTCATATCACTTTTCCCAGTAATACATTTTCACTCTGTGGTTGGCAGAATAATGGCCCCCCAAAGATGTCCAAGTCCGAATTCCTGGAAACTGTGAATATGTTAGATTATGCAATGAAGGGGAGTTAAAATTTACAGTAGAATTAAGACTCCTAATCTGTTCACTTTAAAATAGGGAGATAACCCAGGATTATCTGGTTGAGTCCGAGGTAATCACAAGGGTCCTTAAAAGTATAACAAGGAGGCAAACGTTATGTCAGATTTGACTCATCATTTCAGGCTTTGAAAATGAGACAAGAAAGCCACAGGTCAAAGAAGGTAGTCAACCACTAGGAGTGTGAGAAGCAAGGACATAAATTCTCCCCTGGATCCTCCAGAGGGAACACAGCCCTGCTGACACCTTGACTAGGCCAAAGAGACCCAATTCAAACTTTTAACTTTCAGAACTGTAAGATGATAAATTTGTGTTGTTTTAAGCTACTACATTCTTGGTAATTTGTTGCAGCAGTGATAGAAAGCTAATACATACTTTCATGTCTTGATTTTTTTTCTTGTTAGTTCTAGAGGTTGTCTGTTAACCTACTGTTGTTGAAGGTGAAGACCCTAAACTGTCTTGTCCATGCCCTCCTCCTATACTTTCCTCGCTTCTCATATCCTCCCCAACATTTACATCATCATTTTTCAGTTAGCTTACTCAATATGTAATATTGACCAATAATTCTGGATGGAGCCAGCTAGTATACTATGATCACATGTATTTTCTTGTACATCTTTTTCTCTCCATTAGAACTAATTATTGTTTTATGTCTCTGCTTAGCTTTCTAGTGCTTAGGTATGTATCCCCAAGCATTTCACCAGAAGTATAAATCTTCTCTCAATATATTCTAACTCATCAACTGATCTCTCTCTTTTATCCTTTTTGTGGAGACATCCTTCATCCCTTTTGTTGTTCTTTACTCTTTCACTCCTGTCTGAGACCTGTCTGCCCTCCAGGGTTACTTCTTGGCGGTAATCCTCTATCTCCTTAATCACCATTTAGTATTCCCTTTCTCCCATGTTGGAGCCTCTGTATCTTGAATCTTATTTTGTCTTCTTCCTGCTTTGTTATATAAATATAAGTATTTTGTTTGTATATGTGGAGCACATGCTCTGAAGTGTGCAGAGAAAATAATGCATGAAACTATAGTTTGGAGAACTTGTATAGCTAAGAATGTCTTTATTCTACCTTCAGGCTTAACAGATGATCTGGTTGGAAATGGAATTCTAGTTTGGAAGCCATCTTTCTTTTGAATTTTGAAAGCTTTGCCCTACAGTCTAACAGTTTAAGAAATCTGATGCTTGAGATTTTAAAGATGATTTTTTCTCCATGGTTGTTTCAGTCCTCTATTCTGGAACACCTCTCTTCTAGAAGGTTGAACCTCTTGGAATTGTGCTTTAATTTTCTTGTCTGTTTATTTCCTACCTCTCTGGTCTTTTCTTCCTCTATTTGATCTTCCAAAATTGTTATGGAATCTTTCATTTCTGCTCTCTGCTTTTTAACTTTAAGATTTTTTTTTATTATTCCTGTTTTATGACTACTCCCTTTTTATAGCCGCTGATTCTTATTTCATGGGTAAAATAATTTCTCTTGGCTTTCTGAGAGTGGCAATTACAGTGCTCTTTTTTTTAAACATTGCTTTGATTTCCCACAAGGTTATTTATTTATTTTTCACTTTTGTTGCCTTTGATCTCTGGCTTACAAGCTTTCTTTACGTTAATGGTACTCCTTATTGTTTAAGAGTTTTACGTTTAGGCGTGTGTGTGTGTGTACTCATGTGCTGCCTATTTGTGCACTCACTGTAGGTTGATCCAGCTTCTTCATTCGGCAAGTCCCAAATCTTCGGCACTCCTGGATTTTTCTGTCGAGCTGATCAGTTTTCCAGGGAGGTGCCTTTCCATCTTCTACCTGGGAGATGAGAGCTTTGCTTCAAGTTTTCTCATGGCTGAGTGAGAGAAAGCCGCTGGAGTTTTTACAGTCGGCTAGGTGACTTTCAGTTATTATTTTTGTAGCCAAAAATGTTACTGCTCCAAGAAGACCCACCTCAGATCTGGTTTTCCCATTGTGTGCAAATGTCTCCAGGTATCAGGTGCGGTTGCCTCTGAGAGTGGGCACCTATAGCTCTCCTTTGAAGAATGTCCCACGAGATGCTGGAATGCTCTGCTGACATGTGCAGCGTTGCAATGCCTGAGAGTTTATACTGACCCTCCCCCAGCCTAGGGCCGTTCTTGACCGATGACTCTCAGGATGGCAGTGTGAAAGCCCAGCAGTCCTGACTCAGGATGAGCAGCTCTGAAGCTTTTCTTTCCTTGAGGGTTCTGTGGATTTTGCCTGAAAATTCCCGCTTGTTTACATTCCTTCCTCCTTCCTTGTCCTGCACTTCCTTACTTGTCTCCCCTGAACTCTTACTATATATATCACTTGCCTTCATCTCACAGACTTTTCTGGGAACTCCATCTAAGATATCCCATTTTCAATATGGTATCCATGCCTAACATACTTCTCTAGGGCCTCTCTAAGCATCTGAAAACCTGTCAACTGGGAGAAAACTTACATGTAGAATGTGTGGCTCTGAAAGACAGATCTTAGATCTTGGATGGAATTTATCAGAAGGTAGAGTTCAGTTTGCTAGAGGACTTCCTTAATAAGCAGTAAGTTCACCATCCCCAGAGGTACACCAGCCAAGGTGAATGCATGCTTGATGAAGTGTCTGAAGATAGGGATTCAAACAATTCATGGGGAGACTGACCTCAGGTTCTATGGATTCTTGTGTTTCAACATAGGACCTTCTTAATGAAATAATGTGGTGTTGAAGCTGAAAAATCTCATTGGGGAAGCATATTTTCAATTTTGAAGTTTTGTTTCAGTACCACGTGGTGCTCTTTGGAGATTGTGAGGGTAATTAGAGTTTGCATGATTGTAGAGAGGTGCCCCTGTGATAATTTCCCAACAGCAATTACAGCTTGATTAAAAGAGCACCTAAACAATTGCAGCAAAAAATGCATCGACAGTAAATGCTTTGTGTGTTCTTGACATTTTTCTGCCTCGTTTTCATTACCAGAGTGTAAGTCAGAATTGAACATTCACATGCACCCAGAATCACGTGCCTGGAGCTCATTGTTCCTGGGATCTGTTTGTCATCCCCTCAGTGTCAGTGAGTACACACGGGACAGAGTTTGCTGATTCAGCCCCAGCAGTCCATTTGTAGCTCTCTGACCCAACAACCAGGCATTGTTTTCAGCCACGAAGGCCATCAGGCTGGGCAGGAAGGTAGAGCACTGGTGATTTCATTTCACTATGAAGACTGATGGTGTGTCTCTGTCAATGAAGACTTTGGAAACTCAAGATCAGGGGACTGTTTTCATCACCCCAAGTTGTCCCCCAAAGACTATTGAGAATTTAGGCAGGAGAAGTAATTCCATCAGCAGATGACGTTATGTGAGTACTTGGTACTCAGGTTCTTAAAAACCTGGACTAAATAAATAAACACTAAATAATCAACTTTTTTAACCTTTAAGTGACAAGAAGTTTCTCTTTCGGGTAATAAACATTACTGTCTCTGCTTCCATTTTTTGTGCATTGCAAAACAGCATGGCAGAGTTTCTAAACAAACAAATGAGCAAGCAGACAGTGAGCCGAAAAGCTAAGGGTCCTTGAGTCTTGGAAGCAGTTAAAGCCAGGAGGATTTGTTTGAATCTCTGTGCTACATTCTTTGAAAATATAATTAATGTAGAATATTATGTTATTCCTGCACTATATTTGGACTCCAGACACCCTTGATGCACTGCACTGATTGTCTTCCCTTGTAAAATGGGGAATAAATTAGTAACTGTTAGGTTCTGTCCTTCTGTTCATTAAGTCAGTCCAATAGCAAATAGTTGTTGAGTCTTCACTACCATCAGAGACTTTCCTAGGAGCCGGGGATACATGACGGTCAACTATACAGATGTAGACCCTGCTGTCATGAGCCTTACCTTCTGATGGAGGAGCCAGAGTATGATAAGACATCATTTGGTGGGAAGAGAGCAGATGACAGGTTCAGCTCAGTGAGGGACAGGTCACAGGGCTGTTCTTTTAGAAGTGTGGTCAGGAAGACTGTTTAAGAAGTTAAGCTGAATGAGGTGAGAAAGCCAACTGTCCCGGCTGATCATGTTCAGGCAGATAGCTCATAAGTGCAAAGGCCCTGAGGCAGGTACATGCTTGATACTTTGAAGGAAGAACCAAGAGATTAGTGTACAACAGGGGACATAGTAGAGAGGACACGGCAGTGAAGGGGACCAGCTATGCTAGGTCTGTGAGTCCATAGAAAGGAATTTGGCTCTTCCCTGGTAAGGTGGGGAGTCCCAGGAGAATAATGATCAGGTGTGTAGTATGATCTGATTTGCATTTCACAAGAACCATCTGGCTGCACAATCAAGAACAGATGAAGAGAAAATGTTGAAAATTCAGGGACAAGTTCAAATGCTCCTTTATAGATTTCAGGGGAGAGGTGATGGTAGCATAGACTAAGGGTAGTGGTAAGACTCAGGATTTATTTTGAAGATATAACAGACCTATTTAGGGTATAAGATAGGAGCCATAGTTAGTGCCAAGACTTTCAATCTGTGGCCTATTGACTGGTAAAGCCATTTACTGAACCTGGGCATTGTGCCTGGAACAATTCTACAAATTTTCTGATTCAACTTCACTGAGATTGATGAAGCCACTGCCTATGGGGTACTCTCTTGGTACCTGAAGATGTACATAATGTCCTATGTCTTTGATGTCTGGTTCACATTCTTCCCAAATTAGGGGTGTAGACAGTCTAGTCAGATTGAACATCCCTAAGGATAATCCCTCCAACACTGAAGGCTCTCACATCCTTGAACACTGTCTTTAGACTTCAAACTTATGGGAATAGGCAGGTCCATGTCTTCTTTGCTTCTGTAAATATAAGTTTGAACAATTTACTCTCTGCTCAGAAGCTCCTATTGGCTCTACTCTGTCCTTGGCTTCAAATAAACCTGCCTCTTGATCTTTGCAAGCCTCACTCTCTGTGCAGTCCCACCACCCTCTGTGTAGCATCATCCTTTCTTACCTGGCATGGGCTCGTCATTACTGACTTCTATGAAGCATCTGATTCCCCCATCCCCAAACACCAGTCTCCAGTCTAGCCTGAATCAAACCCTCTGACTTTCCTCTTCTTTCTAAGCCCAGCTCTCTCCGGTCTTGATAGAGAAGTTTCCAGATCTGACTAATAACGACTCTGTGATTCTGTTTGTTGTCTCCTAAAATTTCTCCTCTCCCCATGCTGTAAGTCACCTTTTGCCCCATCATGTCCCTGAGATGTTCTGAGGAAGGACAGCCTTAGGCTTCTAGATGCCAAATTCTCTTCCAGCCTTACCCTGGATGGTAAGTCACTGGATGCTACTGGTCATTGCCTTCGCGAACATTTCCCTGGCTGGTGGAAAACTACTCTCAGAGCTGTTCCCTCATGTCTGTGGGTTCTTCTCAGTTTCTTTGTGGTTTTTCCCTTCCACTGTCCTCTGTCATTTTGGGGGATTAAAAAAAAGTTTCTGTGTAATTAATCAAGAAATTCTCACTCCTGACTTTTATCTACTGCATTTTCTGGTACAGTTAATCCCTATGGAAATTTTTATAAGTGATTCTTCAATTCTTAATTATCTACTCTAAACCTCGTGGGCTTATTAAGAGATTTCCTCCATAATATATTGCCTAATTTGTGTCTTCTTCTAATAGAAAAGTATGTTAATTACAATTGGAAAAATTTGCAAATCACTTCTCATATTTTTCTGACTTCACAAAGAGCAGAGAACTAATTTCCTGGAGGCAGAGGAGAAGGAGAAGGGCCATGTGTGAAAATAGAGTAGAAAAGAAGTCAATCATACTGACATTCAATTGTTGATGGATGGCTTCTGTTGAATAGTGCCATTTTATCCAACTGTCCTGTTGGTATAAATTTTATTCTATAGGTTCAAGAATATTTTGCTTAATATTTTAGCATTTTGCTAATTACAGAATTTTAAGCTAGGCATTTAAATGAATACAATTTTCCCAACTAATCTAAATTTATTAATAAGAAACATTTATAGATCATGTACTATGTCTGTGACATTCTGCCAGTCTTGTGGGTAGGCATCATTAGATGAAGAACAGATCTAAAGGGCCCTGAGTCAGTGGTCAGAGGCAGGATCCAGTGCAGATGAAACCCCTGTGGCAGAGAGTGCTGCTCTGCCTTTCCGCAGAGTTCCCTCTTATTGGATAGAGGAAGCCCTCGTTTCCCCCTGCATTCCTGGCTGGAAGCTGCTAGCCCCATGACTGAGTTGATTAGGGGCCAGGAACTCTCTCTGTGTGATTCTCCCTCCTGCAAGGACATAGAGCATTGTGGGCAAAGACTCTGCAGTCATCTGCGTTGACCTTTACTCCAGGACTGCACTGATTTGCTTGTTTCTTTTAGAGGGGCGTTTGCTACCAGATGCTGCTATCATCAGAGTTGGGCCAAAATGATAAGGAATAGCTATTGATAGTTGAGTGTTTCCCTGGTGGCTCAGTGGTAAAGAATCTTCCTGCCAATGCAAGAGATGCAGGTTTGATTCCTGGGTCAAGAAGACCCCTTGGAGAAGAAAACAGAAACCCACTCCAGTATTCTTGCCTGGAAAATCCCATGGACAAAGGAGCCTGGTGGACTACAGTTCATGGGGGTCATAAAGAGTTGGACATGACTAAATGACCAAACACCCATTAGTTAAGCATCTACTACATACAGGAGCTGGTGTCTGCCTCCAGAGCCTGTGCTCTTAACCACTGTGCTTGGCCCAGGCACTCAAGAAACAGGGGTTTGCATTTTTTGAGTTGCATAGAATGGAAAATGATGGGAAGACTCAAGACAAGTGTGGGTGTCATTTAAAACTAAGACTTCTTGGAAGCTAAGCCTCCTGGAAGGAGTCTCAGGCATCGTCTCCATCAGCACTCACGTGAGCCATACTGTCCTCCCGGCTTCATTTTGCCCGAGAGTGAACTGGACATTTTCGACAATACTGCGTTGTCTCTGCTGCTATCAACTGACCGCCCCAGGAAGCCCACAGCCTCCCCGACTCCAGCCTTATCTCTGAACAGGACACCCTCCTCTGCACATCACTGAGCCGCCTGTGAGGCCAGCTCCACTCCTCAATCGGGCTCTATTCATCTGTGACCTTAGGCAGCAGCAGAGGAGGGACAGGCCAGCTGTGCCCTTTCCACCTGAGTGGCTGTGATATGAAGTCCCACTTTGGAATGCCGAGTTGGCCAAGCCCCGCTGCACTCCCTAGGCACCCGCAGCCCTGCATGAAAGGCCCTTCTTGTTCTTCGGAGATAGCCTCTAAGGTGCCGCATCCAGGCGCTCCCCTCTGCATTTTAATAACCAAGTTAAAGGTAACCTGATACACAGATATGCTCAGAGCCTAGGAATAGGGCTTATATGCCTGTATATCTGCTTTAAAAAATTTAAATAAGATGGCTGTCATTGCTAATTTCCTTCTGCTTTCTTAACTATCTCAATGTGCAATTTAACAAGCAGCTGAGTTTACTTTATAGTGAGCAAGAAACGAAAGCCCCTGAAATATAATTTGCTTATGTCATATTTTCCCAGAGTCATTTCGTCATCTCTGGGTAGAGTTTCACTGCTGATCCAATAAGCCATGGGGTGCAGGTCTCAGGAGCCTACTTATCATCTCATTGTGTGGTCCCTGCCATCTACCACACTCTAGAGACTCCCAGAAACAGCCAGGAGCTAGCCAGAGCTGAATGGACATTTCTGAAGGAGATGGATGGAAGGATGGATGGACTCTATTGAATGTGTATTTTAGTTTGTATGTTTGTGTTGCCAGTGGGGATTGGCCCTCATAGAAAACTGTCACAGGGTGACCTTGGCAGAGTCACATGCCTCTCTGAGATTGATCCTTTAATCAATCAGGAAGGGAGTCTGCACACTAGGACCAGAGATCAACTTTTGGAAAAATGCATGAAGCTTGTGAAGTCCAGAGTGGTTCCAGGCTAACCAGCCATCCAGGTTTGCCTGGGTTTGAGGGATACTGACACTGGGAAAATTAAGAAAACTGAACAGTTGGTCACACTATCACTAAAATTTTATCCTATCTTTCTAAATACTTGTATTAGTAAAAACCAGAGGACTTGTATAACATTTGCATTTTTATTAGTAAAAACTCTGTGCTTTATTGGTGGTATTTATTTTTCAGATTGCAGGACATATTTAATAGAAATGATGGTGGCTACCTTAATAAGATATTGCAACTGTGATTCTCTATCAGGGGAGTTTTGTTATCACAGTGCCCAGGGAGTGAATCAGGCATGACTGTCTGGGCTCTGGGATGCCAAGTGTCCTGTAAGGAGAGTAATTTCATCCAAAATGCCAGTAGCATCTCTGATGAGGAGCCCTGGATCTGGCAAAGAAAGGAGTGGGGGGAAAGGGCTGTCCCCGTGGCATCTCCCCTTGGGTAGCTAACAGGCCTCCCAGTGAACATGTCCAAAATGGTGCTCTTTCCACAAGCTTCCCCACTGAAGAGGAGAGCGCTACCATGCTTCTCTGGCTCAGGCCAACATCTCTGGAGTCATCCTTTCTCTCCCATCCCACACCCATGCCTAATCCATCAGTAAATTTGGTGGGATAAACCTTCACAATAGAATCCAAGCACGTCTCCCCACTTTCCTGTTACAGCCTTCTGGAGTTTTGCAGCATTCTCTTAAGTGGTCTCTGGGTTTCCATTTTTGTTCCCTTACAGCCTGTTCTCAACCCAGCTGCCAGAGTGGCCCTTTGGAAGGGCATGGCACTTACAGTAATAATAACAACAATAGCAACGATAGCATGATGAGTCCCGATAGCCCTAAGTACGTGCTGACTAGGCATGTAATTGCTTTGTAAGTACCAACTACTTTCAGTGTGTCTGCATCCTAAGTCACTTCAACTCTGTCTGACTCTTTGTGACCCTGTGGACTGTAGCCCACCAGGTTCCTCTATCCATGGGATTCTCCAGGCAGGAATACTGGAGTGGGTTTCCATGTCCTCCGCCAGGGGATCTTCCTGACCCAGGGATCGAGCCCACATCTTTTACATCGCCTGCATTGGCAGCTGGGTTCTTTACCACTAGCGCCACCTGGGAAGCCCAACTGCTTTCAACATTCACAGTAATTCTAGGAGGTGAGTACCGCAGTTAGTTCCGCTGTAGTGGGGTATATGCATTCCTAAAAATCAATGTACTGTGCAAAATACATAACAAGTGCTCTAGATATGACCCTTTACCTTAGAAAAGACAGTGTGCTTGTTGACATGAGCATCAGAAAGGGTCAGCTTGTGAGTTACTGTGACGTGGTAAGAGGGGGGTTTTCTGAAACAGACAGTGATGACACACCAGGAGAGCGTGTGGCCCCCACACAGGCAGTGAGCTTGGGCAGCTGGGAGAGGTTTGAGGTGTGTGCGTGTGCATTTGTGTGTCTTTACTGGACGCAACTCAACTGGGTGCAGTTTTCTGTTCACTTTGTGTGTTTTGCAGCTGAAATCATGGATAGCCAAGCATGAAATTGCTCAAATATGCTCAGATTGTTCCCTGGCATATCATAAATTGCTTTAGAGTAAATTTGTCTTTTCAAAACACACATTATCACTTTACTGACTAGGCTGCCAGGCCCATTTAACAGATTAGGAAACTGAAGTACAAAACAAGTGAAGTACCCACGGTCAAGTAGCTAGTGAGGGGCAGAACTGGGTTTTGAACTTGAGTTGCATTTCAGAGATTTGCCCAAGAGCCTCCAGAGGCTCAAAGCTCAGGGCCTGAGTCCTCATCATGGACTCAGAGGCCTTGCCTTGCCCGACCTGGCTCCCCACTAGCTCCCTGCTTCTCTCCCCTCCCCCTACACCTCTCTGGCCCCTTAATGTCTCTCTAACCCCCAAGTATGCTCCCACCTCATTGCCTTTGTTCATGTCTTTTCCTAGAGTTCTCTTTCCCCTGATATTTACTGGCCTCCTGTCCTCACTTTCTTCTGGTCTCTGCTGATCAAGGAGGTCTTCTCCAAGTCTCTGAAATGAGGAGAAGCCTCATCAGTACCTCTGCTCATGTGTTTAATTATTCTTTACACCACTTACTGACTTGTATTACAGCAGTGATCCCCAAACTTTAGGCACAAGACACCGGTTTCATGGAAGGCAATTTTTCCACTTATCATGGGGGAGGTGATTCAGGTGGTAATCTGAGGAGTGGGGGTGATGGGGAACAGTGGATGAGACCTCGCTGCTCCTCTGCCCGCTGCCCACCTGCTGTGCATCCCAGTTCCTAACAAGTTGCACACAGGTACTTAACACAGGTACTTATCTGTGGCCTGGGGGTTGGGAATCCCTGTGTAAGAATATCTCTTTACCTAGTTTACATGTATCTTCTTCACACTCTCCAATAGAACATGGGTGGCAGTGAAGGGATCATTATTCACTAGAACAGACCATGGACCATAGTAGGTGCTCAATCAGCCTCTATGGAAGGAAGGAGTAAATGAAGGAGGACAAGGGAGGGGGGATGTCCTAGGCAGTGAGAAATGCACATCGGAACCCAAACCCGGTGCCTACACTGAGTGCTTTTAATTTCTACCACCTTTGAGGGCTCTGAGGTCAGCTCCTCAAACTGACCCAGCAGGAAGCCCCGAGGCCAGCTGGCAGGTCCCAGAAGTGGCAGGGAAAGTAAGAGGAGGGGAGGGACAAACGAAGACACACGAATCTCCCACCTGTTCCCCCAGAGGCCCCAGGCTTTTCATCCCAGCTCACAATTCAGATATAGAGGCTGAGATCAGAAAGTGGCAGAAAGATTCCACACCAGAATCAGGGTCTGTTAGTGATCTTCGTCCTGACTAGTTACACTTGCAATTGACTTCCTCATGTAACGATCTCTCAGAGCTTATCCTGACTGGGAGAAATTGCTTGTAATGGTAAAAAATAAGGTGTGTACCTGTATGGCATGAGTGGTGGACCAGATATGGGGCTTGTCTCTACTCAAAATAGGATAAAAATAGCAGAGATGGTACCTCCATACTCACCATTTTACAAGGGAGGAAAAAGAGGCACAGAGTAGCTAACTAACTTGTCCAAGGTCACACAGCAGACAAGGTTATGAATCTGAATGATATCATTTCAACAGCCACGCACTCATTATATGGCACAATGCCAAGGACAGCCTCCCTTGCAGCAAATGGAATCTGATTTTGCAGCATGGGAACTGCAGATTTGTATCGTCAGCTACAAATTGGCCCTTGCCGAGAGCATTTGCCAGTCACTGAACAAGAGCATTTGCCATCTGCCTCTGCAGAGACTGAATCCTGAGTTGCTGCAACTGTTGACCTTCGACACACCTTGAAGGCAGTTCAGACTGGAGAGTGAGGCACTCTGCGCTCCAGGGAAACTTGTGATACAGGTCTTTAGATAGATATTTTCAGGAACTGATTTCATGATCCCAATCCTTGCATCTTCTCTTATCTAGTGAAAATGAAAGTTGCTCAGTCCTGTCCGACTCTTTGCAACCCCAAGGACTATACAGTCCATGGAATTCTCCAGGCCAGAATACTGGAGTGGATAGTCTTTCCCTTCTCCAGGGAATCTTGCCAACCCAGGGATCGAACTCAGGTCTCCTGCATTGCAGGCAGATTCTTTACCAGCTGAGCCAACAGGGAAGCCCAAGAATACTGGAGTGGGTAGTTCATCCTTTCTCCAGAGGCTCTTCCCGACCCAAGAATTGGGGTTTCCTGCACTTCAGGAGAATTCTTTACCAACTGAGCTACTAGGGAAGCCCCCTCATATCTAGAAAAGCACTAAATTCCTTCATAGTGACATCAGCTCCTTGGGTCTAGCAGAAAACCTTTTGTAAAGTAAGCGCTTGATTGCACTGAACTCCCCCTTTACCAAAATCTTATATATTGACCTGTCCCCACTACCGCTTCGGAACAGTTCCTCAGAGCTATCTGAGGTGCTGTCTCCAGGGCTGCAGTCCTCATTTTGTCCCAAATAAAATTGAACTCGCAGTTCTCATATTGTTCATCCTTTTAGTCAACGTGCATGCTAAGTCACTTCAGTCGCATCTGACTCTTTGCAACGCTGTGGACCATAGTTAGGCTCCTCTGTCCATGGGATTCTCCTGGCAAGAATACTGGAGTAGGTTGCCATTTCCTCCTCCAGGGGATCTCCCTGACTCAGGGATCGAACCCACCTCTCTTGCGTCTCCTGAATTGGCACGCGAGTTTTTTGCCACTAGCATCACCTGGGAAGCCCCTTTTAGTCAACAGTTAGGATCATTTAATCATTGAAGAGAGGGGCCATGGCTTGCTCAAGAACACATAGCCAATCCAGGCCATGTCCTACCTTCCAAGCCCGGCCCTGGAAGCCCTCCCACTCACCAGCCATGTGTGATGGCCGGTGTTTCTGACTTGAGCATCCACCTAAAGGGAGCTGAGATGAACCTTTTATCTTCCAGGACTTTGAAATCTGGGGCACTTTTCCAACAAGGAAAATGCTTCTTCACACCCACCACATGTGGTAGCAATAACCTATGCTTTCTGAACACATCTGAAATTTGACAGATCTCTGCGTAATTACCACATCGTTTGGTAAACGAGTGTTACCTACCGGTATGTAAGGAATAACTCAATGCCAATTCCTTGTCACAGCCCTGAAACTGTCCCCAGCCGAGCACCTGCTCTGCCACCCTCGTGCCTCAATAATGGAGCCAGGGCAGGAACTGTGAATAAGCTACAGGCATGTAGCAGGGGAGGATGCTTAACTCAGACGGTCCCTGCCCTGAAGGACTTCACTTTGCAAATGATCGATTGTTCCAGGGGACAGAGAGCACCTTGACCAGTAGCTGCCTGCCTGGCTGTGTCCAGCTCACATCCCTACTACCTCGGTGGACAGTGTTGGACCCAGAGCTGAGAACACACTCTGGGCTCCTGGATCTAGCAGTGCATGGCCAGAAGGGGCAGGTGTTAGAATCAGATGAGGTCTAGCCCCTGGAGGAGAGATTTTAGGCACATTCCTTACCTACTTTGAGTCCTGGTCTCTTTATCTGAAAAGAGGAAACAAAGAAAACCTACCTCACAGGTTATTATGAGAATGAATTTAGGCTAACTAAAGGCTCCAAAATCACTGCAGATGGTGACTGCAGCCATGAAATTAAAAGACGCTTGCTCCTTGGAAGAAAAGCCATGACCAACCTAGACAGCATATTAAAAAGCAAAGACATTAATTTGTGAACAAAAGTCCATCTAGTCAAGGCTGTGGTTTTTCCAGTAGTTATGTATGGATGTGAGAGTTGGACTGTAAAGAAAGCTGAGCGCTGAAGAATTGAAGCTTTTGAACTGTGGTGCTGGAGAAGACTCTTGAGAGTCCCTTGGACTGCAAGGAGATCCAACTGGTCAATCATAAAGGAAATCAATCCTGATTATTCATTGGAAGGACTGATGCTGAAGCTGAAGCTCCAGTACTTTGGCCACCCGATGTGAACTGACTCATTAGAAAAGACTCTGATGCTGGGTAAGACTGAAGGCAGGAGGAGAAGAGGATGACAGAGGATGAGATGGTTGGATGGCATCACTGACCCTATGGACATGAGTTTGAGCAAGCTCCGGAGTTGGTGATGGACAGGGAAGCCTGGCATGCTGCAGTCCATGGGGTCACAAAGAGTTTGGACACAACTGAACAACTGAACTGGTAGACTGAAAGGGTGAGATAGGAATATTTAGGTTCGCAGTCTATATGGTCTCTAGGGACTACTCAAGCTTATTGTCAAGGCCCAAAGCAACCACAGACAATATGTAAACAAATGGGCATGGTTGAGTTCCAATAAAATCTCATTTACAAAAACAGGTGGCAGGCTGGAGTTCATCTGTGGACCCCAACTCTGGTGGAGAATCTAGGTGAAAATCTGACGCATGATAGACATAAAGTAGAACCTATTATTATTTTTCACATATGAGCAATATGACTTACTTTATTAATGTTTTGTTTGGTTTTTTGTTTTTATTGGAGTATAGTTGCTTTACAATGTTGTGTTATTTTCTCCAGTAGAGCAAAGTGATTCAACTGTAAGTGTACACATATCTCCTCTTGTTTGGATTTCCTTCCCGTTTAGGTGACCATTAAGCTTTGAGTAGAGTTCCCTGAGTAGGTTCTCATTAGTTATCTATTTTATTTATACATAGTAATGTATATATGTCATTTCCAATCTCCCAACTCATCAAACCCCTCTTTTCCTCCACTTGGTGTCCATACATTTGCTTTCTATGTCTGTGTCTCTCTTCCTGCTTTGCAAATAGCTTCATCTGTACCATTTTCCTACAGTCCACATATATGTGTTAATACTCTGCTTATTCCACCACCGTGGTGGGATGACCAGGGGTAACCATGATGCAGTAGCTATGTCAAAAGAAAATGAGATTAATATATAATGATAACAGGATTAATAATAAAAATACTATATTAAGAATAACAACATTATGAAAGGCTTACCATGTTCCTTCCCAGTCACTCTTTTAAGCACTTTACACATATTAACTCATTTAAGCTGCAGGTAGATTTTATTATTATACCCACTTTGCAGATGAGTAAACTGAGACAAAAAGAACTTAGTCACTTACTGAAAGCCTCTAGTTAGGATTCAAACCTAGATGATAATGGCTTCGGAGCCCTGATAACATCTATTAGCACTCAGAGAACACTCTATTGTGATCATTTATTATGTGATTCTTTAACTCAGTTCTTTGCCTTTCCTTAAGGATGTGGGGCACTGGCATTGCTCAGCCAGTTGCAGAGCTGGACCTCTGGCATGGACCAGTCCTCAGCTGTGTCAGACTCTTCTCCCAGGGCGCTCAGCTTCCCATCCTCAGCTCTAATTACTGGCTGATGTGGGAGATGTTTTGGGCACAGCTAATTGCGCTCCAGCACCTGGGTAACTCTCGTTTACTGGTGCTAATTAAATGACTTCAGTGCTAGGGGTGCCCATTACCTAGCTGATTACGTTCCCTCTGCCCATTAACAGTAAAATTATAGAGCCTGGAAAAGGTCTGCTGGGAAAGAAATAACTCTTATTCGGGTGGGATGGTTATTTCATTTTTACTCTATATATTACGTCTTTTAAAACAAACAACTTGTAGACATCATTTCATTTTGGAAACCTCTTTACCAACTCCCCGATCCAAAATCTGGCAGATTTTGGTGATGGCAAAATTTCCATTTCTTGCGAAATTTTAATTTCTCGTGAATTTATTGCCGTCTTTCCACTGCTGGTTGTATTTTCCTCTGAATTTAGAGGCGCTGGATCTTCCAGAGCAGAGCCTAGAATGTGGGGGGATCTGAGAGGCCAGGGACTGGGCTTCGCTGCCTCCCTGGTGGTCTCACAAGGGCAAATTCAATGCAAAAGGGGCAGCTCCTTGCGGGGGATGGAACATCAGACCCAGAAAGAAGGGACAACCGTGCCCTTTGGCTGGGCAGCCAGCTGAGCAGGGTGATCTCATGGATCTTTTCCAATCTGACGTGTGATTCATCCCTGACATATACAGGAGTGTGGTTGTCAAGTGAGCCAGGCCAGGGGGCGGCTGACAGCAGAGAACAACCCTCGCTTTATTTCCATTCGATTCCCATCTTTATAAGCTGGGGTCCTTGGGTCCTATACACTCTGGTTGAGCGTGTTGGGGGAGATTATTTTTCCATGCATGGCAGGTAGTCTTTGGGGCCACACCGTCTGCTGTTTTCAAAACCAGAGCTGGACAGACACCCTCCTCCGCTGGATTTATTTGGAAACGTCAGGCCCCTCCGTGCCACTCAGAGGTGGAGAGAGCAGCCAGTCCAGGCCAGATGGCATCTCGGCGAGGTCCCAGCTCCGCAGGGCAGGCAGGGAGGTGGGGAGTTGGTGGGGGGAGAGGGAGGCACGGTTTATGGGAGAGGATCAATCCAGAGAGGGGAAGAGGGAGCCGCGGGATAAAAATAGCATGTGCGTGAACTCCTGCCCCCAACCCTGCCCCCCATCCTTAATGATTTCTCCGATGACTTGTGTTTGGCTCTGAGAGGAGCAGCGGGCGCCCGAGCCGGGTTACTCAACTGGGGAGAAAAGGAGGGAGCCCGCCTGCCAGGTGGGTTTTCCAAGCCCTCGCAGTTTCTAAACTTCTCCACATGTGAACAAGTGTTTACAGTTTTAAAGATGTGTTGAGTAATTGCACATGCAAGATAGCTCCCCTTTAATGCACACAGCATGTTGCCAGGCCATTCCTCGCCCCAGAACACCCTGCTTGACAATGAAATTGTTTGCCTTCTCTGCAACCAGGCTTAAGGAGGCACTGGTTTGTGTTGAGATATAATTGGTAGCACTTGCGCCTTTGTAGTTCTTTTTTAGCTACTGAAAATTACTGGCTTAATCCACTCTTTACTTACCCGGATTAGGGGAGAAGCCCCACGGAGGCCCCTTCACATCAGAGAACAGAGTGGCCGTTCTTAAAACTTATTTTGAGGCTCACGTAACAATTGGGAAGACTGGTTAAACAACAGAAACAACAGCATCGATTCACTTTCACGTTCTCTCAATTTTCAGGAATTTTGAATCGCCTCGGAAGAATGTAATAATTGTTCTTGCGCTACTGAAGAGTCTTGGAAAACCTTCCTGTTTTTACAGATGGGTTTCTCTGCTTCTCTCCACCCCTCCCCCCTCTTAATTATTCCTTTTCTCTCTTTATTTCCATGGGAAAATAGCTGGTGTCACCTCAGGGAGACAGGCAGGGCATTCTGCTTTGCTTGTTATTTTTTATAGCGTTCTTTGTCTTCTCTCAGGCTTCCAGCAAGACACACGGCCAAAATGGTTTGGCAGATCACTTTGCATTAGTAAAACTCTGTGTCAGCCACAACTGAAGCTGGGAGTAAACGACCAATGTCAGCTTGCAAGTTGGAGAAATGCACCAAGCCGGCAACTGTCTTTCCATCCAGCCTCTAATGGGGGTCCACGGGCAAGAAAGACCAAGGGGACGAATGACATGTTTCATCTCTGTATCACCTGCTTGCTGGCACTCTGGCTGCTCCCAGATTGCCACATCTCAGCTGACAAATAAGAGAACTCCTCGACCTGGCTAGTGCCTAGCAATTAACTTCAGGGCTGCATTTTCCAAGTTGAAAATCTTTTTAACTACTGTTTTGCGATTTTCCCCACTGAGTGCTTTGGCATCAGAGGAAGAGACTCTGAGAAGTTGGGCCCAGGGGAACTGTATCCTCTTTCCTAGTTTGGCAAGTCTGGCCCTGCTCCAGACACACTGCTTAGACTGCTTCGTTCCTCCCGTAGACCTTCCGTGAAGGCGGACATGCTCATCCTCACCTGAGAACAGATCTGTCAATTTCTCAAATCTTTGCAACATCGGAGCCTGAGCCTCTGTCTTGCTGGAATTAGACATGAATTTCATTTAAACGAGAAATACTATTTTGTCCACACTCCCTGGCTTCACCCCCTAACCTTTCTGTGGGCTCTCACCCTAAGCCAGGGTGGGGCAGCCTATTCCTGAGTGCTCCCCTTAGCAGGATGGTCTAGTTGGAAAGACAACCGGAGACACTTGGCTTTTCTCCCCCTAGCCTCCACTCCCATAGCTATAGCAGCAAAACTGGGGGCATTTATCACTCTAGGGTAGTTATTTGTTTCTTTGCCATTCGAGGGAATTCTCCAGGGGAGTTCCTATGTTGCTCAGTTTTGAGCAACTCGCAGTAGAAGATCTGGCCCTGAGCAGGGTCTCAACAAATATTACATGAGTAAATCCTGTATTCTCTCTGAACTGATGCCTATTCCTGATGTTGGTATTCATCCCAGAATATGCAGTAGAGATAAAATTCCCACAGCATGGAATAGAGGCAAGGGGACTGGACTGGAACCGACAAGAGATAGTCCAGACCTGGCCTCTGGAGGACCTGGGGTCAGTGAGCAGAGCGGTCAGCGTGGGGTGGGGTTGGCACTCTAGCATGGAGAAGGGCAGTGATCCATGGGCAGTCCTGGGAGATCCAGACAAGACAAGAGTGTTAGGGCCTCCCTCCATGTAGTTACAGCAGCCACTGAGTGTCTCGGCAGGACACCAGGCACTAGGGTGTCCTGCAGATCCAAGAGGGAACAAAAGAGACGCAAACACTGTCCTCCAGGTACATGCTGTTTGCTGAGGGAGATGGACGATGATGTGTAAAATTAGTAATTCTGAGAACTGCTAGGAAGGAAATGTACCCCTCCCCAGCAGAGGTCAAGGGTAGACCCTAGATAAAGGATACGTGTACCCCAGTGTTCATCGCAGCATTGTTTACAATAGCCAAGACATGGAATCAATATAAATGTCCATCAACAGAGGAGTGGATAAGGAAGATGTGGTACATGTATATTCATATAGTGGAATATTAGTCAGCCATTAACATGAATGAAATGATGCCATTTGCAGAAACATGGATGGACCTAGAGATCGTTACACTGAGTGAAGCAAGTCAGACAGAGAAGGAGAAATGTCATATGACATCTCTTACATGTGGAATCGAAAAAGAAATGATGCAAATGAACTTACCAAACAGAAAGAGACTCACAGACTTAGTGAATGAACTTGTGGTTGCCTGGGGGATGGACCAGGGGGAGGGATAGTTATGGAGTTTGGGATGGACTTGCGCATTCTGCTATGTTTAAAATAGATAATCAACAAGGACCTACCATATAGTGCATGGAACTCTGCTCAGTATTATGTGGCAATCTGGATGGGAGGGGAGTTTGGGGGAAAATGGATACATGTATATGTATGGCTGAGTCCCCCTGCTGTTCACTTGAAACTGTCATGACATTGTTAATCCACTATACCCCAGTACCAAATAAAAAGTTAAAAAAAAAAAAGAGTAGATCCTAGGTTCATCTCACCAACACCTACTTGAGTCTCATCATCAGCTGGTAGATGATGCCTTGCAGGTTGCATAACACTGGAACTTTCCTACGGTAATGGCTCTACTGTCAGGATTTTTCTGGGCTCATTCTTCCTCTGATTCCATTATGATCCATGCCTAACAGAGCCCCAGTACAATTATTTGCAGAATGACTACTACCCTAGAGTTACTATTGCATATGTTGAGACATATTAATAGTTGTACCCCTCAGTAGGTAGGAATAAACTCCAACAATAAATTTTATAATGAAGACAACAGCAACAAAAAAGAGTAGACTCTAATCCAAGGGTCATGTGGACCAGAGTGGGTGAGGCAGTGACTCAGGCAGAAGCTTGGCTCATAAAGTCAGAGAGGACACCTGGGATCCTAACTGGGGACAAGGCAGAGGTGGGGTCACAGCAAGGGGGGCTGGGTACTTAATTCCAGAAATCCAGGTCAGAGCTCCCTAAAGCCATTCTGTCTCAGGTGAGAATTTGTCCTGAAGAAGGAGGCAGGGCTAAGCTTTAAGTTCAGAGCCAATTTCATTCATTCATTCATCAGATATTTGTAGAGCATCCACCATGGGACTGACATTGTTGCAGGCACAGGGCAAAATCTGTACAAAATCAGTACCTATGAATATCTTACCTGATGTTGCAAAAGAGACTTTGCAGATAAAGGTTATGGATCTTGAGATGGGAGGATGTTCTGGATGACCCAGGAGGGCCCAGTCTTATCACATGAGTCTAAAAACACAAACCTTTCCCCACTGCAGAAGATATGACATTAGAAAAGAGTCAGAGAGATGCAATTCTTGAAGAACGAGGATGGGCCATAAGCCATGGAAGGCAGGCAGCCTCTGGAAGTTTGAGAGTCAGGGAAACAGATTCCACCCCTCTCTTCCCACACCTCCCCAAGCCCCAGAAAAGAATACACTCCTGCTGACATGTGGACTTGTGACCCATGTGAGTTTTCTGACCTACAGAACCATAAGAAATAAATTTGTGTTGTTTTAAGCCACTAGGTTTGTGATAATTTGTTTCAGCAGCAATAAGAGTCTCATACATGCTAGAGGCAGAAAAGAGCTTGGTACATTCCAGAGACCATGAAGAGGCTGCTGCATCCAGAACAGTGTAGGTGAGACACACACAAACATTTAATTGATTTAAACAGGAGAGAGGTAGACGTAAGGGTGCAATTTACATTTTGCAATTCCACTTGGATGTTCAGCAGAAAAAAGGTTAGAGGGGGGCAGGTGTGGAGGGAGAGACTCTTGCAGGGCTGTTTTAGGAGCCCTCATAGAAGGAGACAGGTGTTCACATCAGGGTGATGTCGGAGAAGCGGGAAAGTCATGGGTGGATTGGAGAGCTGTCTGGACATGGAATTAATCAGACAGGACAATTGATTGGACTCAAAGAGCAAGGGACAAAGAGGAATCAGGGATGACCCCCCAGGTTTCTGGCTCAAGCAGAGGCTGGGAGCAAAGGTCGAGGGAGGCTGGGAAGGAGACAGGCAGGGCCCCACCCATGTGGCTGCTGCAAAGAGGGTCCCACCTGCCACCGGCAAAGCTGATCGTTGGGAAGCATCTGTCATCTCCGGAGATGGTGGAAAATCCTCTAAAAAGCAAGGAAAATGTCTGTTACCAAGCCCATTGGCCAAGACTCCTTTTGAAGATGTGAGTGATGGAAAAACCAGTTCCAAGTGTCTTATGCCTGGAGAGAATTTATGTTTATTTTAAGTTGAAAGTCCAGGGGATCCATCTGGCTTCATCACAGCTCCTCTGAGGACGTCACCTCCTGGCCTCACTTCCTTTGAGGAGCTCCACTCTCCCACCCTGTGTGCCAGCGGCCCCACGCCCAGCAGAGGAGAGTAAATGACCTTTCCCTAGAATACCCAGAAAAACCATGGAGACAATTCTGGTGAGACCAGCCTAGATCAATCCCAGCCCTCTCTCACCTCCCCACCCACGCCTACTCTCACTAAGGATACGAAATGAAAGGAGTTGAATAGCTCGGCCTGGGTCGTGAGTTCTACTCTAAGCTGTGGCCCGAGAGAGCAGGCGGGAGGCAGGCCTGAACAGAAGTCAGGGATGCTACTGGAAATAGGCGGACAGCCCAAGAGCAACAAGCAACCACACCCCCACCCCACATGTGCACAATGCCCGGAGGCCTTACTGATTCATGGAACAAGTGTGTGCAGCCCCTGGTGTAGGGCTTACTGACTTGAGAACGACGTGGAAAGTAAAGCGTGCTAAATCCTTAAGATTATCTCTTTCCTGAGTCATGGCTGTTCCTGTTCACAATGGGCAGGTGAACAGAAATATTGGACTGCAGGAAAATCAGATGCGGTAGAGCAAGTGACAGGAGGAGACTGAAGCCTTAGGATAGATTGGGAGTCTGAGGCTCCTGAGTATCAGGGTCCCAGCATATTCCCTGGGCACTGATGAGCGTTGGGCACCTCTCAGAGGAGGGGTCCTTGGTCCTTCCCCGGCTGCTGAAGAGCTGAGGGGTCTGTCCTCCCCCAGGTACCTTGTCTCCTGAGCTTCAGCGGCAGACAATTGGTTGGGGAGCTTCAGCCTGAGGGCACTGGTTTGACACTGAGGACCAACCCCACATCCACCTCTTGGTCCCACTGCCTGCGTGGACTCAGTAACTGAGCAAAAGCAAGGCACTGGTTAGGTCCTGAGGATTCTCTATGGGGTGAAGAGGTGTAAGCTTAATATGGGGTGAAGAGGTGTAAGCTTCAGACCTTGGAGCATGAGCAGGGGACCTTGCATTCAGCATAGCCCCTGGGTCGTTCAGTTCCCTCCAGATGCTGTTAGGGCGCTGGCCACGCCCCTCCACTCTCCCTGTTGCCTCGCCTGCTAAGAGTTCACCTCTGCAAGCAGCTGAGGCTCCCATTCTGTGGCTTGGCGTGTGCACCTCCTGGTAAAGGGCAGTGTGGGATGCTGGCCAGGGAACCTTCAGGAACAGCCCTCAGCCTGTGATTGACAGGTGTCGGTGGATCAATACCACAGCTCCCACAGTGCTGTCTGCTTTCAAGAGGACATCATCTCTCAAAGGTCCTCAGGAGGTGGTGGGGTGCTCGTGAACAGGCTTGGCGGGGGAGAAGGAGCAGAGGAAGCACCTCCATTATCCAGTCAAATCCCACACCACCCCCACCTCCACTTAGGACAGAAGGAAAGAGGCATGACTTTTGTGCATCCCTTTGGACAGCAGAGTCTTCTCAGACGGCTCAGCAGTAAAGAATGCACCGGCAATGCAAGAGCCCCAGAAGACACTGGTTCCATCCCTGTGTCTGGAAGATTCCCTGGAGGAGGAAATGGCAACCCACTCTAGCATACTTGCCTGGAAAATTCTATGGGCAGGAGAGCCTGGTGGGCTACAGTCTACAGGTACCCAGAGACTCAGACACAACTGAGCACACACGTATTTCTGACAATACTGGCAGCTCTGCCTTCCCTACAGGAACCCCACTTGAGTGTCCGTGTATTGGGGACCAACACCCCCCTCTCCTGGCTCTAGGAAGGAAACCTGTCTGCCATGGCATTCTGGAGGTCGTCACTGCTTGTCCAGGCTGTTCACACTTCCCATCCAGCCAGTGCAGACTGGCTCAGGCAGGCCCTCTCCAATTTGGTGTCAGAGTTTCAAGTCATGCTCTAAGACCCTTGGTGATGGGCAGAATAGATTGGATAAACGACCCTGAATTCCCTTGCCATCTCTTCTTCCACCATGCCTCTCACTTCTGTGCTGCCTTTATTTTTGCACCCGAAGATGCTGTCTAGAGTTTACTGTCAGGAGAATTCTTTAAAATAGTGTTTCTATGGTGAAACAATGTCCCTTGTTTGAAAATACACGGAGCTTATAAAATATGTTCTTGTATTTTCCTGGATCAGGGCATATTGTAGAGTCTAGGGATTTATTTACAGTGAAGAAATTGTTTTTGCAAATTGTGGTTAAACAAAAGGATGGCTTTTGGAGTGCTGAGTAAAGGAGACATTGTTTATCATATTAGTTATTTGGGACAAAAGCTGGAAAGGGATGACTTTACAGGGAATGATGGTGGGGGGAGGGCAGCGCATCAGTGAATATATTCCTGTAATCGTCCATTTCTTGGGGTGGACATGTGAGAAGTTGGACACTGTGACCTCTAACATACATCTCTTTTCCAGACTTTGTTTCGCCTTTTCTGCTTCAGCCCCTGTGAAGGAATATATATCAGCTGTTTCCCCATCCTCATCGCCCCTTACCCAGGGTTCTGCCGCTCTGACCCTTCCAAAGCCCAGTAACAGGAGATTTGCTGTCCGACCTTCCTTATCTTGCTCCAAGGCTTTCTTTCCAAGGAGCTCTCAGCACTTCGGAGACAGAATATCTTCACTCACACGAAGTCCCAGAGCAGTGGGGGAACAGAGCGTGTCAGAGTTCGCCGGATGAAAATAAGAGCTGAATCCAAAATCTTTCGATTGTCACAGCCTCCTCTTATGAGCTTCCTGGAGTGGCAAAACTGGGGCACAGAGAGGGAGAGTCTAAGAGCAAGACCTCATTCTCTGGAGGACCCAGTGCCGTATCTGCCACTGGGAAGAGATGTCTTTACTTATTTAAGAAAGCTGTCATCTTCCAGTCCCTGAACTTTCTGCATGCTGAATCTTACTTTGGGGGGGAACCAAACTAATATCAATTATTGGGCATGTGTGGGGGATGGGGCTTGTTAGACTAAAATATCTATTCCACAAATGCCATTTTAGCACCTTAGGAGATTCTGAAGACTATTCTATCTTTCTGGAGCCCTAGTACAGTGAAAATATCCCTAGGTAGTGTGAGTTCCTGTTTCAGTTGCTAAGTCATGTCTGACTCTTTGTAACTCCGTGGGGTTGCAGCAAGCCAGGCTTCCCTGTCCTTCCCTATCTCTTGGAATTTGCTCAGACTCATGTCCATTGAGTCAATGATGCCACCCAACCATCTCATCCTCTGTTGCTCCCTTCTCCTCCCGCCCTCAATCCTTCCCAGCATCAGGGTCTTTTCCAATGAGTCAGTTCTTCGCATCAGGTAGCCAAAGTACTGGAGCTTCAGCATCAGTCCTTCCAATGAATATTCAGGGTTGATTTTCTTTAGGATTGACTGGCTTGATCTCCTTGCTGTCCAAAGGACTCTCAAGAATCTTCTCCAGCACCAGTTCAAAAGCATCAGTTCTTTGGCACTCGGTCTTCAGGATCCAACTCTCACATCTGTATATGACTACTAGAAATGTTATAGCTTTGACTTATGGACTTCTGTTGGTAAAGTGATGTTTCTGCTTTTTAATACACTGTTTGGGTTTGTCATAGCTTTCTCCTAGGAAGCAAGCATCTTTTAATTTCATATCTGCAGTCACCATCCACAGTGATTTTGGAGCCCAAGAATAGTGAGTTCCTGAGTGAAGAATAATTTGTTAATCTGCTAAATCTGTAGCAATTGGTTGTCTGCCATCAGGAAGAAGGTTACAGATGTGTATGCAGGGAAAAGGCAAGGGAGCCAACTGATGGAGGTGGTGCGTGGGTTGCATTCCACATACTTAGCAATCCTTCCTGGGGCAGGGGATGTTTTATTCAGTGTAACCCTTGGGCAGTTCAGACCCACAACATATGCTGTTAGGGCCCTAGCCATGGCCCCTCAGTCCTCTCAAGGCCCTTACATGCTAATGGTTTTCTATTGCAAGCCTCTGAGGCTCCCCATCTGCTGTACACTGCGTGTTTATGATCCCCCAGAATTCACGTTTAAACCCATATGGCTGGATGAGACCACCTGGGAGTGAGTGAGTGTCTGTGTTGTGTGTTCAGTCGCCAAGTCATGTCTGACCTCTTTGTGACCCTGTGGACTGTAGCCTGCCAGGCTCCTCTGTCCATGGAATTTTTCAGGCAAGAATACTGGAGTGGGTTGCCATTTCCTCCTCCAGGGGACCTTCTTGACCCAGGGATCAAACCTGCATCTGCTGTATCTCCTGCATTGCAGGCAGATTCTTTAATCACTGAGCTATCAGAGAATCTCATGGGAAGTGACTTAGCATGCACACAGAATTCATGTGTTGAAATTCTAACCCCCAAAGTGATGGAATGAGGATGCGGGGCCTTTAGGAGGTCATGACTCAGTCAAAAGGGTGGAGCCCTCGTGAATGGGATTAGTGCCCTCACAAGAGTCCCCAGAGAGTTAGCTCCCTCCCTGCTTCTGCCATTCGAGGACACAGCAAGAAGATGGGTCATTTATGAACTGGGAAGCAGGCTGAAATTTACTGGCACTTTTATCTTGAAGTTCTGACCTCCAGAGTTGTGAGAAATAAATTTTGAGTGTTAAAAACACCCAGCATATGGTATGTGTTGTTGTTATTTAGTCACTAAGTCATGTCTGACTCTTTGTGACCCCATGGACTGTAGCCCACCAGGCTCCTCTGTCCTTGGGATTTCCCAGGCAAGAATACTGGAGTGGGTTGCCATTTCCTCCCCCAAGGGAACTTCCCTACTCAGGGATTGAACCCAAGTCTCCTGAGTCTTCTGCATTGGCAGGGGTGTTCTTTACCACTGAGCCACCTGGGAAGCCCATGGTATGTGTTAGAGCAGCACTATTGGACTCAGATGCCACCTGAGGGTATTCTTCAGCTGGGAATGTACTTGTCTTGTTTCTGAAATGCGGGGCAGGTAATCCTCCTGGGGCAGCTCTTATCCAGAGATCGATGAATGTTTATGGCTGCACACCCTGGCTCCCCAGTGCCCTCTGCCCCCTACCCATCATCTCTCAGGGCCCCCAGCAGGCAGTGGTGTGCTGGTAAGCAGGCTCTTTGAGGGAGGATGGGCACAGATAAAGCCTTAATCTGTGGCATTTGCTAATTTCTGTGGTGTGAAACTGCCACTGTGGCAGAATTCAAGATGCCACTGAACTCACAGTTGGGGAGAGATGTGCACAATTGGCTGTTGTGAGTCAGTCTGAGCTGTTCCAACACATCCCTGCCAGTGGGATGGAGGCCCAGTTGCCCTGATTGGTAACCTGCTCATTAACACACCCTGCCCTGGCAGCCTTCCCTCCTCTGTCTGCATCCCCCATAGCCTTCCCAATGCTTCCTTGGACCACCTCCCAGATAAACAACTTGCACCCAAATACTTGTTTCAGGATATGCTTCTAGCGGAATCCAAATTAAAACTAGATAAACTCATCAGTTGTTGTTCTTTGAACAAAGTGGGCCTAATTCTCCACTGACTGGAGAAATATGTGTCCTCTTGGTCTGGCCCCAGCCTAGATTTCAGCCTTACCCTCCCTCAGAGCCCACCCACTTCTACTATGATTTTGCTCCTGGAACCCCCACCCCCTGGCATCCCCTCCACTAGAGCTTCTCAATCCTTCATCTTCTCTTCAAACCTATTTCACACCCAGCCTCCTCTCCAAAGGAGTTCTTGGTCTCTCAGAGCAGAAGGAACCTCTTCTTCCTACTCCATCGCGTTGTCTGGACCTTGATTATGACTTTTACCAAGACTTGGCTTGTCTTAGCTTTCCTTGGGTGTGTGCCCCTCCCTTGCTGCCCTGGGCGCCTAGAGGGCAAGAACTGTGATCTGAACAGTTTCCAGCCCAGGTGTTGCTAGGTCGTCATCAATCAATGTTTGCTGAAATGAATGGACTTGGTACTGGCCGGGGTTGTTTGCTTCCCAGCTTCTGCTTTGACTTTCCCCAAGTCACCATCCAGAACATCCCCAGCCCCAGAGCAGGTGAGCACAATCATGGATGTGGGCCCAGAGGGGGTAGTTCCGAGGGGCTGACTGTTCCTTCCTAAAGGAGAAAAAAACACCAATTTCCAAGGAAATGTTTTCCTGCGACTCCCGGGGTGTGTTCAGCCCAGCAAGAAGAGGTGAGATAGAATCTCAGTTCCCTAGATTTCCCTTTGATGAGAGAATAGGGTCACCTGGCAGTCACCACAGTCTAGTGAACATTCTCTGATTGGCAAGATCACTGGGGGGCACTTTATTCTTTCACCCATTATTAGTTCATCAAGTATCAAGTGCCTGGTAGTGTTCAGGGATTAAGAGCTTTGACTGAACAGCCTGGGCCGGGCACTTGGCTCTGTCTCTGTCACAGGCTGGGAGCCTCTGAATGAGCCTTTTAATCCCAAACCTCCATTTCTACTCTGCAAAGTAGAAATAATCAGGAACTCACCTCTCAGGGTTTGGGGGACGTTTGAATGAGATGAGGTATGTGAACTGTATAGTGTTTAGTACCTGCTACAGGTACTAAATCAGGGAGCAGGAAATGGCAGCCCACTCCAGTATTCTTGCCTGGAGAGTCCCATGGACAGGGGAGCCTGGCGGGCTACAGGCCATGGGATTGCAAAGAATCAGACATGACTAAAATGGTTTAGCATAGCACAGTACACAAGTACTAAATACATATCAGTTATTATTAAAAGTGTGTGTCAACCTCTGTGCTGAGCTCAAGGGGTGATTACTGAATGAAATGCAACCTCTGCTCTCAGGAAGGTCACAGTTCAGGGAGAGACAGACGACAGACCTGAGACCCCAGGACAAGATGCTAAGTGGTCTGAGAGTGAAGTTTGCAGGGGCCTCAGGGAGCCCAGGGGAGGGGACCTGTACCAACAGACCCCTGGCAGGGCCTGTCCTTGAATTCCTCTTATTTCTGATAAACGTGCTTTGTTTGGTGAGAACTCTCCCTTCTTGTTCTTACTCCGACATTACAGAGGAGGCTGGCTGGGACACAAGCAACATTGATGGAGAAGGCAGGATGGTGAGGAGATGCTGGGGGCCTCTCATGCCATCTATTCTCATAAGTCCTCCCCCCCATAAGATAGGAAGGTGCAGGCATGAGGTCACAGAGGCCCCCATGCCCTGTATGTTAAATCCACTCAACCTCAAGGAATTACGACAGACTCCTCCAGAAGAGCCCTTCTTCCTCAGATGAATTCTTGGGTGTTCTCCCAACTACTTAAATGCCTTGGTTTGTTTAATCCAAGAAATAAATTGTAAAGGGGGAATTTTCCTACTCAACATCTAATATCTCTTGGCTTCACGAAAAGCTAGCAATGATATGGCCCTTTTAGGTTTGCCATGGAGTCGGGAACGATTTTACTCCCCAGGGGCTACTGTGATTTTTTTTGGTTGTCCCACTGGGGTGATGACCCTGGTACGTGGTGTGATGCAGGCCAAGAATGCTGCCAAACATATCACAATGCCCAATCCAGGCCTGGCCACAGAGAACTATCCAGCTCAAATTGTGAACAGTGTTGAGACTGAGAAATTGTTCTCAGAGAATGAAGATTAAGGAGTGTGCATGCCCGTATGTGTGTGTGTGTGTATAAAAGAGCAAGATGCTCTGTTGGACTCAAATTTACCGCTGGTCGAGTCAACAAACCAAGACAAATTCATACTTAGTTTCTAGTGGGAGGTGACTGGAGATCTGTGAACATCAGGGGTGAAGCCTGAGTCAGCTAGAAGACACTCATGCTAGAGCGGAAGCTCCGGGATACGTTACACCGTTGTGTCCAATCCTCCAGTGTCAGGCCGGAAAAATCCAGCCTCAACATGCCGAACACGACAGTCCAGGAGCTGTGGTGGGAGGGAGAGTGTGGAGTGGAGAAGTGCCTGGTAATTACAAGTAGGTCTCCCCTTGTCCCACCAGCAACAAGCAAGCAGAGCTCAAAATAAACAGAGCATTCTCCCTCCAGGAGGCACGGACACTGGTGATTGGTTTAGAGATTCGTTAGTGAACATCTGGTTGCAGGGGGTGGTCTCTGGCCCAGCCCTGGATCGCATGCCTGCTCTTTCACCAGAGGAGCCAGAAGCCGGGTGGTAAAAACATCTGCCCTGTGGGCTCCAGGGTCCCAGGCAGTCTTTGCATGCAGACGTGCAAAGCAAGTGGCCTGAGGCTTTTGCCCCGTTTGCAGATATCTGGCAATTAGTCTCCTTCTGAAGTGGCTGAGCATTCCAGGGCTTTGGATACTGCACAGACTTCTCATCAAGATGGATCTTGCTCAAGCCACTATTTATTTTAAGCTTTCCTAGTTGCAGATGGCTCCTGCATGCCCAGCTGTAAAGGCTCTGCATTTCAGTCTCTGGCTGTAGGGCATTTCCTGTGTGGATTGATTGTCCAGTAGAATGCTGTCAGGGCAGATAACCCTGAGTGTCAGTGGTCACCATACTTCTTGTGTGGCAAAGAGTCCCTAAAGCTTGTTTAAGGCATCCCAAACCAGGAACATACCCCATGAGGCCCATATATTTGGATCAGTTCAGTTCGGTTCAGTCACTCAGTTGTGTCCAACTCTTTGCGACCCCATGAATCACAGCACGCCAGGCCTTCCTGTCCCTCACCAACTCCCGGAGTGTACTCAAACTCATGTCCATCGAGTCGGTGATGTCATCCAACCATCTCATCCTCTGTCGTCCCCTTCTCCTCCTGCCCCCAATCCCTCCCAGCATCAGGGTCTTTTCCAATGAGTCAACTCTTCGCATCAGGTGGCCAAAGTATTAGAGTTTCAGCTTCAGCATCAGTCCTTCCAATGAACACCCAGGACTGATCTCCTTTAGGATGGATTGGTTGGATCTCCTTGCAGTCCAAGGGACTCTCAAGAGTCTTCTTCAACACCACAGTTCAAAAGCATCAATTCTTTGGCACTCAGCTTTCTTCACAGTCCAACTCTCACATCCACACATGACCACTGGAAAAACCATAGCCTTGACTAGACAGACCTTTGTTGACAAAGTAATGTCTCTGCTTTTTAATATGCTGTCTAGGTTGGTCATAACTTTCCTTCCAAGGAGTAAGTGTCTTTTAATTTCATGGCTGCAATCACCATCTGCAGTCATTTTGGAGCTCCCCAAAATAAAGTCTGACACTGTTTCCACTGTTTCCCCATCTATTTCCCATGAAGTGATGGGACAAGATGCCATGATCTTAGTTTTCTGAATGTTGAGCTTTAAGCCAACTTTTTCACTCTCTTCTTTCACTTTCATCAAGAGCCTTTTTAGTTCCTCTTCACTTTCTGCCATAAGGGTGGTGTCATCTGCATATCTGAGGTTGATATTTCTCCCAGCAGTCTTGGTTCCAGCTTATGCTTCTTCCAGCCCAGCGTTTCTCATGATGTACTCTGCATATAAGTTAAATAAGCAGGGTGACAATATACAGCCTTGACGTATTCCTTTTCCTATTTGGAACCAGTCTGTTGTTCCATGTCCAGTTCTAACTGTTGCTTCCAGACCTGCATATAGGGTTTCTCAAGAGGCAGGTCAGGTGGTCTGGTATTCCCATCTCTTTCAGAATTTTCCACAGTTTATATATTTGTATAGAGCCTAGCAAAAAAAAATATGTGGATTGGAACGTGCCTCTGTTGTCCCCTTCTCCTCCTACCCTCAATCTTTCCCAGCATCTGGGTCTCTTCTAATTAGTTGGCTCCATGGAATAACCCCCATCTTTCTCTAGTTTGATCACTTAAATTAATGGAGGTAATGGAGGTGTCACTTTTTTTTCCCAACGATTGAATTAATTGATTTAACATTTTTTGAGTGTCCATCATGTTCTTGACAATGTAATTAGATCCCAAAGACTGTCGAGTGAAGTAGTGTCAAGAAGAGAAGGGAGAATACAGGACCCCCCAAGGAGCTTGAGGGCAACGTGTAAGACACACAGAGCCCTGCTCTTTTGTAAAATGAAGGGTATGAGGTGGTGGATGAGGGGCTTAGATAGACCCTGCTGGCCCTGAGGTGTGGTGCCCATGAGAAGCTGGGCACTGTACAATTTTCTCGATTCCCCAACAGACTTTGTGATTGATTAGAATATAAATGTGGAACCTATGGTCCATTTAAAGACATCTTAGGTAAGACTTTGCAATCCACTGGTGGAACTGGTTGCGGACATCAGTGAGGGCTCTTTTTTAGGTGAATCTAGTCTATTCTGAATCCAGGGGAATCTGTCAAGTTGGTTTCTACCTACAGGTCAATTCTAGGCACCATCAAAAGAAGGGTTTTGGGGAAGAATCTACACTTGGAAGCAAAGTGTTCTGATTGATGATTGCTGTCTGCCAAAGTCCCAAGAGAGTGGAGTGGGCAAGTAAGTGACACTTCTTTGCCATCCTGGGTAAAACTGTGTCCCTTCTAAGCAGCACACTGGGTATATGCGTCTACCCTTCTGCCACTATGTGGCATTCGTGGGGTTCACATCCTGGTGGGATGGTTCCTGTTCATTAGCACCTCCTGCTCACCTCCACTGAAGAAGAGGTCGTGAAGCTCACGTTATAGAAGACCTCTAATAAGGGGAAAGGGCTGCGGTTGTCACCAGAGGTATAACATTTCATCTCCACTAACCACAGGCTATCTCTGGAAGCTGCCACCAATTTCAATCTCCATGGAAAGTGATGCTCTGCTTGGTCCTCTCAGATCTCTGTGGACACCTTGCAGCATTTCTGAGACCATATAATTCTTTAAAAAATTCCCCCCTTGGAAAACTTCTCTGATTTAGAGTTTATTGTTTTGCTTTCTCTTATTTATTAACTTTTCAGTATATTGAATTATGGCTAGAGTAACCTTATTGGACATATCTAGAGGATCTAAAATTATAGCTTCAAGCGCTTCTGAAACACCGCTAGAGAAATCTCACCTTGAGGAGGATTTTTAAATGGATTTGTGGCACATTTCTGAATAATCTGCTGCTAAACCTACAGGAAAATTTTTTACCACTCAGGAGTGAGTGTAGATGAAATTTTCTCCCCTTTATGTTAAAAAGCAATGCTCCTTATTTATTTTTCTAAATGCAAAGGCTAAACAATATGCATTATAGAACATATGGAAAATATAAGGAAGTATAATATATTATATAATATGAAAATAAAAATCATCCTTTTTCTTCCTCCACCAGGGCAATAATCATTGTTAATATTTGGCTGTTTATTCTTCCGGTCTTTTTCTATGCACATACAATTGATACACATTAAAAATAAACTCTATACATATGTCCTATATTTAATTTTATATCATCCTTTTCCACAGCACTGTAACATTTTCCTATGTTATTACATATTTATCAAAAACAAGATTTAAAAACACTGCATCATAGTCTCTAGTATAGGTTCAACACAATCCATTTAACCATCATCCTCTTGCTCAACATAATCACACTTCTTAAAAAAAGCATGAATGATGGCAGGTAGATAAATATTTAATGAATATCTGACTGCAAATTTGAGTATACCCTTAGGATAATAACTAAAAGAGGAATTACCAAAGCACAGGATTCAAGCATTTACAAAGCTCTGGAAATGCGTTGTCTCCTTAGGAAAAACATACTGATCACAGTTCTAGCAACACAGAATATTATCATTAAAAACTGTTTCATTTTAATTAAATTTAAAATGTAACAGGAATAATATCTCCTTCTGAAGTGTCTTTTTTAAAATGTAGTTGATTTGCAATTTTGTGTTAGTTTCAGGTGTAAAGAAAAGTGATTGATTTTTATATACATATATGATTGGAAAGAGACTCTCTTTCTGATCCTTTCTCCCTATATATTATTACAAGGTATTACATCTATTTTATATGCAGAACAGTATGAATCTGTTGATCCCATACTTCGAACTTATGCCTCCCAACCACCTTTCTCTTCTGTAACCACAAGTCTGTTTTCTATGTCTCTGCAGTAGTTTTAAAACACGTCTGTAACTCCTCTAACTCCTCCCATGGAGCTGTGGGATCTGATTCCTTCTCCATGAATCAGGTCTGACTGTAGTGACTCACTCGCCACTAATAAAACGATGTACAATGCCAGGGATGTGATGCTATGTGACCGCCCAGATTTGATCAGAAGTGGCCAACTGGTTGTCATTTTACACTTGCTTATAAGCCAGCCACCATGGAAGAATTCTGTCCCCCCGGAGACCTCTGTGCTGGAAAATCCATGTTAGATTATCCCATCCACAGCCGAGCCTAGCTCCCAGCTCAGAGCCAGCATCAACTGCCCACTGAATGGATGACCGTCCTTTTTTTTTGGTGGTTTACTCATATCACTTGCCAATTTTAAAAGGTAGTGTTTTCCTTAGGATTTAAAAACATCTTATGGTTCATTAGGAATAATTATAATACTGGCTGAAAATAATTTTCTAAGTTATCATTTGCCTTTTTAATAATTCTACTTTGGAAATTATACAATTGCTATGTAGTCAGACCTTTTAAGTATTTCATTTGTGATCTCATGAATCATTTCTGGTTAGAAAATGCTCTTTCCAGAGTTCACTTGTTCACCTACATTTTTGAGTTAGTTCCCCTCCCTCCCTTCCTTCTACATTTAACACTGAAATCAGTCTACAGATATTTTGATGTTTGATAATAATTTGAGTTAATGGCTGAATTTTCCAAAGTCATTTATTGATTGGTAGTTCCTCATCCAGTAAGTTACACTGATTATTGCTAACCTAATCAAAATACACACACACACATACACACACACATTGTAGAGTCCATTTTAGGGCTATCTGCTCTTTTTGATTTGCTTTTGGTCCTTGGTCTAGCAAAATATCGCTTTCAATTCTGATAGGACTAGATATGCCTTGTTTTTTAAATTTCAAAATAATTCTTAGCTAGTCTTCCTATTTATTCTTCTAGAAGATCTTTAAAATTGTCTTTTAAATTTAGTTCCACATATAAGTTACTGGGAAATAACTGAAATCTTCATCACACTTTGGTTTTTGTCTTGCAACATGGTACTTTTCTCTATTTCCTCAGAACTCCCTGTGATTGCAAGGTCTCTATCATGTTTCATTTGTTGGGAACCTATATGTAGCCATCAAGGGTTTTAGCATCCCAAGGACCTGCATTTGGGCTTCCTTGGTGGCACTAGTGGTAAAGAACCTTCCTGCCAATGCATAAGACATAAGAGATACGGGTTTGATCCCTGGGTTGGGAAAATGCCTTGGAGGAGGGCATAGCAACTCACTCCAGTATTCTTGCCTAGAGAATCCCATGGATAGAGGAGTCTGGTGGACTATGGTCCATGGGTTCGCAGAGTTGGACACGACTGAGGCAAATTAGCATGCATACATGCACGTGGACTTGAGCACAGGTTGCTATGTACTAGCTGGAAGACCTTGAACAAATCCCAACCTTTGTTGCTCCCCCAGATCCTTCATCTACAAAGTGGAATAAAACTCCAAACAGCATCATCATTATTATTTTTAAAAGAGGAAGAGGTCAGTTCATGCCAAACGTGACCATTACTTCTTGCCCTCGCCTCCCGCCACCTCATACTTCACACTCTATAGCCTTGCAGGCATCTTCTACTATTCTGTACTGTTCCCCAATTTGTTGTTGTTGTTTAGTCACTAAGTCATGTCCAACTGTTTGGGACCCCTTGGATTGTAGCATGCCAAGCTCCTCTGTCCATGGGATTTTCCAGTCAAGAATACTGGAGTGGGTTGCCATTTCCTACACCAGGGGATTTTCCTGACCCAGGGATCAAACACTTGTCTCTTGGATTCTTTTACTGCTGAGTCACCAGGGAAGCTCTCTGTTCCCCAATCCTGTGCCTTTCTTCATTCTCTCATTTGCCTGGAGGCCTCTCCCCACCATTTTGCCCTGGCCCCACTCCTATAGATCCTCTAAGAGCCAGCTCAGAAGCCACCTCCTCAGGAAGCACTCCATGATTGGCCAACACCCTGTCAAGCACTCACAGCCCTCTAAGACTGTGACAGATACCTGGTTGGTAATAGCTCACAGTCCATAGAGCAAATCTCTCTCTCTGCACTGACCACTTTGTTGCTAGCTGAGAGGAATCTCAGAGGCAGGGACTGTGTCTTATTCTCTTCTATTCCTGGTACCCACACCCTGCCTGCCCCTTAGAAAGCTCAGTGGCCACTTGCAGCCCTCAGTGAATTGCATGGATTGGATTAAACAGCATTCCTCTCTTGGGGCATCCTTTATAAGTAGAGGGCTAAAGGATTGGGATGATGAACCTCCAAGCTGAGCAGCAGAATCTGCCCTTGTGATGAAGAGGAAGACACACGTGTGGTAGCCAGACTTCCTTTGCCCTTCAGATGGGGGGAGGCGGGGTGAATAGATTCAGGGGCTTCTGAGCAGATTCACTTTAAAATGGAAATGGCTTGCCCTTGCAATGCGGCCCTTTCTCAAAAGCTGGTCCCATCTCTTTCCTCCTGATGAGGACGGCCAAGTTCAACATGCAGGAGGGATGGCTGCAGAGACACATGTGTCACACCCAGGCAGCTCCCGGCTCCAAACAAGGCCCCACTGAAAGGATCAAAGGCTGCACATGGCCTGGCAGTGACAAATTTATGACGCCCCGTCATCCACATGAAAACATTGTGTATTTAATCTGCCCAGTAGAAATAAATCAATCTCAAGTTTCTGTTGAAGGAATTGCAAGTCAGCCACCCTTCTCCATAAAGATGTAAAGGATCTGTTTAAAGCAACGATTACCTCTCTCAAAGAAGGCGAGGTTTCCTCTTCCCCACAGAGGCATCTAAATGCAGTTTTGTATTCACCCTTTCACAACAAGTCCTGAACATCTAGCTTTCAATGAGTATACAAGCTTTGTTATTGCATTTAGATTTACAAACAAAGTTGTTGGCACAGGAAAGCCTGTGGTAGGTAGGACAGACCACCCGTAAGTATGCGTATGAAAGCCCAGTTGGAAAATCTCTTCTGTCGGCCAAAAGTGTGACTGCACTTCTGAAAACTTGGCTGTTCTCTTGGTGGTCGAAAACAGTGAACCTTTTTGTTCATTGAACGCTGAAAAAACAAGTATGCCAAAAAGTGCCTTTTCCTAACGGGTTCCAAGACTCCTAGCTATTTTTGCCTCTTTTCTCTCAGGGCTTGAGAACATTCAACAAACGTGAATTGGAGATGCTTTATTGTTCCGTGTGTTGTGTTGGAGGTTTCAGATCACGGCCAACAAGTGCTGGCCCATTTGCCTGCCATGCAGCTTACAATGAGGCCTCTTTCTGCCCATGTCCTCTGACCACAGGAGGGGATGGAAACTGGATGTTCGCCCTTCACTCTCAGGGGTGTGGGGGAGAGGCCTGGGCACCAGATGAGAGGGAAAGGGAGCGTGATCTTTCATCCTGGAGAGACCGTTGTGCAAGATGGCTGACCGAGGCTTCGCCCTCTGATTATGGAAGGGGGACGCTGTGTCTCCAGATTGGGAGAGGACTGGTATTTCCTTGTTCTTGTTGTTTAGTCACTTCAGTTGTGTCCAACTCTCTGTGACCCCATGGACTGCAGCCCGCCAAGCTCCTCTGTCCATGGGATTTCTTGGGCAAGAATACTGGAGGGGGTTGCCATTTCCTCCTCCAGGGGATCTTCCTGACCCAGGGAATGAACCCTCATCTCCTGAGTTGGCAGGTGGATTCTTTACCACGGAGCCACCAGGGAAGCCCCAGTATCTCCTAGTAACTAGGAATTTCATTAGCTTGCTACTTCTAACCAGCTGGGCTAACAAAATCTCCAAATGTTATGTGTATATGTATGTGTGTTTATATATGCAGGCACATAAATATAATGTAGTTGACAATAATTACATACACACAGTACGTAATACTATGCATAATGCTATATGTGTATGTGGATAAGTAAAACTTGATGGGACATGGTTGACATAATTTCTCTGCTGCATAGAGTCTATCATAGCCTCTGATAGACTTAAAACATTTTTTGAACTAGGTTTTTTTTTTATGAAAAAGTAATTACATGGACAAAGCAAAAAGTTCAAAGAGTACAAAAAGCTCTGCAATAAAAAACAACTCTCCTCTTCATCCTGCTTCCCCAAGTCCCCTCCACGTGGCAACCACTGTTAATTATTTTTCAAGCAAATACTTCGAGTAGTTCTATGAACATGTGGGTGTGTGTACGTGTTCGTGCACGCATGCACACACATACAGCCCTTCAGACCATACAGCCAAGCAAAATGGTAACATACTATATTGTTCTCCACTTTTTTTCTCTTAATGGTTTATTTTGGAGATCATTCTCTAATAGTTCACGTTCATCTACATTATTCTTTTTAATGACTGTGTAGTGTTCAAGATTGGATGTCATACAATTATTGCACAAATCTTATAAGCATATATGGTTCACTGCCAGCTCTCTGTTAAAACAAATAGCACAGTTATTTATCCTCCATGTGCAAATATATCTCTAGGAGAATCTTCTAGGTGTGGCTTATCATTGTCAATGGGTATATGCATTGCAAATTTAATATGATTGTCACTGTCATCTTTTATTATTGGGCTTCCCTGATAGCTCAGTTGGCATAGAATCTGCCTGCAATGCAGGAAACCCCAGTTCAATTCCTGGATAGGGAAGATCCCCTGGAGAAGGGAAAGGCTACCCACTCTGTATTCTGGCCTAGATTATCATTGCCACTATTTATTGTCATTATTATATTTTTATAGCTATCCAAAGCCAGTTTACTCACCCTCCAGTGAACCAAGAGCACCTGCTTTGTTATCCATTCATCAGCCCAATGTGTTTTGAATTTCAATCTTTGCCAGTCTGATGAATGAAAAATGCCACAGTAAATGTTAAGGTCTTTTAATGACAGAGGCTTTATTGCTTTCTCATAATATTATAACACAGGATAGTTTAAACACCCCTTAGAGATCGTTTAGTCCAATTTTCTCATTTTATGATTTTACATTTAAGGAAGAAAGCTCAGCGTGGGAAGTGCCCTCTGACTGGCCATGCAGCATCCCCACCCCCCACAAACCCCCGCCTCCACCACACCACCACCACTGCAGAGCCAACAGCAGAGCTAATGTAGGGATAATATAGAAAAGGATGTTTTACTGCTTCCATTAGTGGAAAATCAACTATCAAGTCATTGGAGTGATGTGTGGAGGCAAATTGTTCCTAAATATGATCTCTATTTCTAATAAACATTCATTTCTCACAGTTCTGGAAAGCTTGGAAATCCAAGATCAAGGGGCTGGCATATTCAATGTCTGGTGAGAACTGGCTTCCTGGTTCATAAATGACCATCTTCCCACTGTATTCTCACCTGGTGGAAAAGATGATGGAGCTCTCGGGGGTCTCTTTTATATGGCGCTTATCCCATTGATGAGGACTCCACCATCATGGTCTAATCACCTCCGAAAGGCTGCACCTCCAGAAGCCATCACCCTGGGGATTGTTGTTGTTCAGTCTGTCGGTCATGTCTGACTCTTAGTGACCCCGTGAACTGCAGCAGCCCAGGCTTTGCTGTCCTTCACCATCTCTCAGAGTCTGCTCAAACTCAAGTCCGTTGGGTTGGTGATGCCACCCAAACATTTCATGCTCTGTCATACCCTTCTCCTCTTGCCCTCAATCTTTCCCAGCATCAGGGCCTTTTCTAAGGAGCCGACTTTTCCATGAGGTGACCAAAGTATTGGAGCTTCAGCTTCAGCATCAGTCCTTCCAATGAATATTCGGGGTTGATTTCCTTTAGGATGGACTGGTTAGATCTTGCAGTCCAAGGGGCTCTCAAGAGTCTTCTCCAACACCATGGTTCAAAGTCATCAGTTCTTCAGCATTCAGCCTTTTTTATTGTCCAGCTCTCACATCCATACATGATTACTGGAAAAACCATAGCTTTGACTATATGGACCTTTGTCGGCAAAGTAATGTCTCTGATTTTTAATACGCTGTCTAGTTTGGTCATAGGTCCTTTTCTTCCAAGGAGCAAACATCTTTTAATTTTGTGGCTGTCATCACCATCCACAGTGATTTTGGAGCCCAAGAAAATAAAATCTGTCACTGTTTCCATTGTAGTTCCCTAACCTGCATACAGATTTCTCAGGAGGCAGGTAAGGTGGTTTGGTGTTTTGTTTTTTTTTTAATTGGAGGAAAATTGCTTTACAATGTTGTGTTGGTTTCCGTTATTCAACAATGCAAATCAGCCCGAATTATACCTATGTCCCTTCCCTCTTCAGCCTCCCTACTCCCCCCCCCTTTTTTATTTATTTATTTTTAATTGGAGGAAGGAATTAGGTTTTAACATATGAATTTGTGGGGACACAAACATAGAGTCTATAGCAGGAGCCAAAGTCAGGTAGACAAGGGTTCTAGTTCTGGTCCTTTACACTAGTATTGCCACTTTCAGCAAGCTACCTAATTCATCCAAGCCTCAGTTTCCTCATCTGCAAAATGGGGATAGTAACAGTCTACCTCTTATGGTTTCCATGAGGATTAACAAAATAACACATGAAAATCATTTGACAATGATGCCCAACAGATGGTTAAGTCCTTCATATACTTTGAAGGTGTCTGCATCAGTTCAGTTCAGTTCAGTCAGTCAGTCATGTCTGACTCTTGCAACCCCATGAACCATAGCATACCAGGCCTCCCTGTCCATCACCAACTCCCAGAGTCCACCCAAATCCATGTCCATTGAGTTGGTGATGCCATCCAACCATCTCATCCTCTGTCGTCCCCTTCTCCTCCTGTCCTCAATCTTTCCCAGCATCAGGGTCTTTTCAAATGAGTCAGCTCTTTGCATCAGGTGGCCAAAGTATTGGAGTTTCAGCTTCAGCATCAGTCCTTCCAATGAACACCCAGGACTGATCTCCTTTAGGATGGACTGGTTGGATCTCCTTGCAGTCCAAGGGACTCTCAAGAGTCTTCTCCAACACCACACTTCAAAAGCATCAATTCTTCCGTGCTCAGCTTTCCTTATAGTCCAACTCTCAGATCCGTACATGACCACTGGAAAAACCATAGCCTTGACTAGACGGACCTTTGTTGACAAAGTAATATCTCTGCTTTTTAATATGCTGTCTAGGTTGGTCATAACTTTCCTTCCAAGGAGTAAGCATCTGTATCAGTGTTGTCATTTTTTGCTAGTCTTCAGCCGAGCAACTTCTGCTCTTCCTTTCTTAACCTGTACTTCTTGTTCTCAGACCACTCTGCTGTACAAGGCATTATCTAAAATAGGAACATTGTCAGGGAAAGGACTGCCTCTTGGAATGAACAAGCCACACATCACAGGAAGGGAGGGGAAGGATGCTCCCCAGAAAAGATGCTTCCTCTCTTGGTTTTGCTGAAGCAACCCTGGGAGATTTATTAACAGATGGTGTGGTGGTGTTTGTAGCTTCAGTTCATCCAAATGTGTCTGGGGGGTGGGGGGTGGATATGTCAGGGTTTACCTTGTCTTTTGTACAATCAGCCACCAGAGAGCTCCAGGCCTGTGGACAGCACGGTGTTGCTCTGAACCCCCTGGCACTCCCCACTCATGTTTAATTTCAGAAGCTGACACCATCCGAGCTAAAACCCATGTGGCAAAGCAGCCATCTAGAAGCGTGATTGGGATAAATACAGCTTTCCTAGACTGTGGAAATGCTAAGTAGCAACTATTTCCTTCCGGTATTTTAAATCTAAAATTTTTGTCTTTCAGCATTTTTCCCTCTCTCGTTCTCTTGCCATTGTATAGTCTGTGGTCTAACTCCTTTTTAAAGTTAGTAGTAAATTATAATTCTTGGTTTTGGGTAAACAAATTGTGTGTGTGTGTGTGTGTGAGAGAGAGAGAGAGAGATTATCTCTTCTTATTAGCCATTCTCTTCATACCATTAGGAAGACAGGTCTCTGGGAGATTTGTTGGTTTCTAAGGACATAGTGGGGGCTTCCCTTGTGGCTCAGCTGGTAAAGAATCCGCCAGCAATGCAGGAGACCTGGGTTCGACCCCTGAATTGGGAAGATCCCCTGAACAAGGGAAAGGCTACCCACTCCAGTATTCTGGCCTGGAGAATTCCACGGTCTGTGTAGTCCATGGGGTCGCAAACAGTTGGACATGACTGAGCAATTTTCACTTCACTCACTAAGGACATAGGGGACATTTTCTGTGCGACCAGGTTGCAAATGAAGATTTCTGTAACTTCGTATTGTTTGGCCTCCTCACAAAATGTCAGGGTTTTTTTTATTGATATAACTGAAACTGATGCTACATCCACTCCTTTACTAGAAAAGAGTCAATGTAAAGAAAGTTATAGGAACAATAGTCCCCTTTTCACCTTATTTCTGTGTTACATGCGTTCATGCTCAATCACTCAGTCACATCCGACTTTTTATGACCCCATGGACTGTAGCCTGCCAAGCTCTTCTATCCATGAGATTTCCCAGGCAACAATACCAGAATGGGCTGCCATTTCCTGCTCCAGGGGATCTTCTCGACCCAGGGATCAAACCCATGTCTCCTGCGTCTCCTGCACTGGCAGGCGGATTCTTTACCACTGAGCCACCTGGGAAGCGTCTATGTTACACACTCTTCTAATTTTGCCAGCGCTGCCTTCCCCTACACAATCAGGGCTCTGCCACAGAGATTTCAACCATGTTTCAAGCACCTTCAAAAATAACACACACACGCAGACCAAGTGCAATGTGGACACTTCAGTTGGGTTCACCCATAAGAAATCTGGAGAAAAATATAATTAACTCTTGCTTTGGAAGGACTGATGTTGAAGCTGAAACTCTTAATACTTTGGCCACCTGATGCGAAGAACTGACTCATTGGAAAAGACCCTGATGCTGGGAAAGACTGAAGGCTGGAGGAGAAGGGGATGACAGAGGATGAGATGGTTGGATGGCATCACTGACTCAATGGACATGAGTTTGACTGGACTCCAGGAGTTGGTGATGGACAAGGAGGCCTGGCATGCTGCAGTCCATGGGGTCGCAAAGAGTCGGACACAACTCAGTGACTGAACTGAATTGAATTTGTTAGGAGAATGTATAGGATAAGAGGCTGGTGGCGAAGAGGCCAGGGCTCTGAGGCTGGAGGTGTCCCTGTCTCACTGCAGTGGGCTGCTGCCCTTCTTGGTCCTGTTCCCTCATCTACATCCCAGGACTTTAGATTAAGTGATTCACATTGGGGAGGGGGGGGCGGTGGAGTCCTTCCATCTATCATACATCTGAATTCCAACTTCATGCTGCTGTTTGTTTTTTCCTTATCGGTTTACTCATGGTTTTCCCCCCTTTTCTGAACACTTATAAAACAAAATAAAAAAGAAAGTAATGATCACTTTCTTTCCATAACCTCAGATTAATAAGTTGACATAGATGGATCTAGATCTGTTTCTCTCCTCTTTCCCTCTTTTAAAATCATACTATTGATATTTGATATTTGCTCATTTTAAATGAGAATTTACACACTCAATGAAGAAAAGTACAAAGATGAAAGTTAAAATAACAAACATGAAATCCCATCCTCCAGAAACAAAATTTCTTAGAATAAAGGGAATATTGTTTCTTCCACATATACATGCAAAAATATTGACAGACATCTTAAGTTGATGGGTACAAATAGTTGATAAAGATCATTTAATCTGTATGTATTCTCTTATTAAGAATTTAAATTTAACTCTGAGTTTAAAAAAAAAATCTGAATCGAAATAGAAGGTTTCGTTAGGCCACAAAATTTCTGTATGTTATGAAAGATTATTTTCTAAAGGAAGTCTCTCAAGGTAAGAAATTAATGTTTTAGTTTATGAAAAAGAGAAATTATTGGCTCATGTCACTAGGAAGTCCAAGGAGAAGGTGTTAATTCTAGATGCAGCTGGATCTAGAAATGGCAACAAGATTATCAAGTGTCTATATAGCTCTCCCTTCACCCATGTGTCTTGCTCTGTTTTCCTCTGGTTTGGTTCACGCACGTGTGGTGGCAAACCTTGCTATGGGCAACTCCATACTTATATTATCCTAAAATATAGGTGCTGGAATTGTCAAGAGATCGGAGTAGTTGCATCTTCTGTGGTTAACTACATGCTTCAATTCATCGACTTTTTTTTTTTAACTTTTATTTATTTATTTTTCATTTTTTTTTATTAGTTGGAGGCTAATTACTTTACAGTATTGTAGTGGTTTTTGTCATACATTGACATGAATTAGCCATGGATTTAGATGTATTCCCCATCCCGATCCCCCCTCCCACCTCCCTCTTCATCGACTTTCTAGTCTCAAAGATAGGAACAGGAACATCATCATATTTCCTTATCTCTGTCTACTAGATGCCAGTTTTTCATGATTGCTCTCTTTACATCATCCAGATTTATAACATTCACACATTCATTATCATGATTCCTGCAGTTTTGTTTAGTGTTGGTCTGACATAAAAATGAAGTCAGTGCTCACTACTATGCATTTTAATGTGCTTCTCTATTCTCTACTTTGACTTATCATAATTGGTTGGCTATTGTTGTTGAGCAGCTTTTTCAAAATTGTTCATTATTAGTGTATGCCCAATGTTCTTTCTTTTAGTTTCAGATTATTTCTATGTTGCTTTTATACTTGAACTATGTCTTGGGTAAAATTCTCTCAGGACACATTTTATTTACTTTGGGCATTTGTCATCATGCTGATGTTTTCCAGCTTCAAATTTTATTAAGGAAAATTCAGAGGCCAACTTGATTCTCCCCCCATGCCCCCTGCTTATAGATACTTTTTAACTTGCCTTTTTGCATGACAAATTGTTTCTTTATCCTTTAAGCTTAATAATCTAAAAACTGTATGTCAGTGTTACGCATGCTCCTTCACGTTTTCCTGGAACACTGTATGTTTCTTTCAGTTGACCAATTTGGGTCTTTCTTCATTTCCTCGTATACTATATATCTAAATGTATCTGTATTTTCAGTTGTAGTCTCTATTATAAGCTACCAATTATTTTTGTGTTGGATCGTTTTTCTGATTTGTATTTTTATTAGCTTTTTTTCATTGCTTTCTCATTTCTGTGAATTTTTTAAAACTCTGTATTTAGATGGATTATTTCAAATCTTGATAGCAGTTATACAAACTTATATTTTGCTTCATGTTTACCATTTCTAGTACTCTTCATTCCATCTTATAGTTACAATTTTCCTTCTATTGTCATTTCTTTTTAGCATTTCTAATAGAGCATGTCTGCTGGAAAGAAAATTTCCCAGCTTATATTTATCTGAAAGTGTTTTTATTGGTTTTTCCAGTGGTCATGTATGGATGTGAGAGTTGGACTGTAAAGAAAGCTGAACACCAAAGAATTGATGCTTTTGAAGTGTGGTGTTGGAGAAGACTCTTGAGAGTCCCTTGGACTGCAAGGAGATCCAACCAGTCCATCCTAAAGGAGATCAGTCCTGGGTGTTCACTGAAGGACTGATGATGAAGCTGAAACTCCAATACTTTGGCCACCTGATGCAAAGAGCTGACTCATTTGAAAAGACCCTGATGCTGGGAAAGATTGAGGACAGGAGGAGATGGGGACGACAGAGGATGAGATGGTTGGATGGCATCACCGACTCAATGGACATGGATTTGGGTAAACTCCGGGAGTTGGTGATGGACAGGGAGGCCTGGTGTGCTGTGGTTCACGGGATCGCAAAGAGTCAGACACGACTGAGTGACTGGACTGAACTGAACTGAACTGAACTCTGAATATTCAATAGAACTCTAGATTAATAGGTTTTTCTTCCCTTTCAGCAATTTAATGGTGATGTTTCAGTGTCAATCTGGCCTTTATTATTCTTGGAAAGGGGTCAGTAGCCATTCAAATGATTGTTCCTCTGAATATAATGTGTTTTTTTTTTTTTCCCTCCTTTGGCTGTTTTCAAGATTTTCTCTTTATTTTTGATTTAGTAATTTAATATGATGCACCTTGATTTGATTTTTTTTCTATTATATTTACCCTCCAGTTTTGCTAAACTTCTTGGATCTATAAAATAATGTTTTTCACCAAATATTTGGAAATTTTGACCTTGACTTCCTCAAATACGTTTTTCTACCCTACTCACCCTCTAGTTTTCTATTGGGACCACAATCACAAATACATGTTAGACTACTAGATATCATCCAACAGGTCACTTGGTACTGATTAATTTTTCTAATTTTTTAATTCTATTCATAGTAAATAATTCCTATCACTCTGTCTTTAATTTACTGATCCTTCCTTTGGCTATCTTTAATCTATTGTTGAGCACACCCAGTACATTTTTCATTTATTATATTGCATTTTTATTATACAATTTTCATTTGGTTGCATTTCTGTACTGAGATTCCCCAACTTTTCACTATGACAGTATTTTAAAAAACTTTTCAGACACATTTTTACTAGATATTTTTAAGTCCTTGTCCACTGACCCTAATATTTGTATCATCTTGGGATCAGTTTCAGTGACTACCCAGTGACTCCTGGGTGTGGGTCACATCCTCCTATTTCTTTCATGTCTAGTTTTCTTTCTTTTGTCTTTGTTACAGCCTGAACATTGTGGCAGATATCTTGTAGGGCCCCTGGATTCAGTTATCTTCCTCTGAAGAGTGTGGATTTTCTTTCTAGTAAGGAGTTAAATTACTAGCTAATCATCTTGAACTTGTGGAGGTTTAGTTTTATACATTTTTAAGATGTGTCCATTTTGGTTTTGATTTTTGTCTCAAAGTAAATCCTTATTTCTAGAACATAGTGTTTATCCCTAAGGATAACCCTTCTGGTATTTCAGTGAAAAAGCCTGAGTTATTGACCAAGACGCTATAATTTGGCAAGGTTTAAATTCAACAGTGTCTCCCATGATCCAGCCAACAGCTGAAATCAAGGCTCAGCTTTTTCAGGCTTCTAGCTCTTTCTTTTTGCCAATCTTTAGAGTGTCTCTATCCATGAGCAATTTAGGAGTCAGCCAAAGATTTGGGGAAATACATATGCGTACTTGGATGCTCTCCACTCGGGCTCTTTGTGATTTCCCCTCCTGTTTTCAAATGCTATGGTAGCCCTAAATTCCATCTTCTAACATCTCGGGCCAATAAGTTTGTACTTTTCTGCTTGATCTTTACCCACCCAGCACTCTGCAGACTGGAAAATGCCCTCAAGGAAAAAGTCATATAAATAAGGATCTCACCCCAGTGATCTCCATCTTCCAAGGCTTGAATCTCTTCCAGTTCTGCCTGATTTTGTTTGTCCTCAAGCATCTTTAAATTGTTGGGGTTTTATATCCTGTTCAGAGTTAGTTAAACATAAGCTTCTTCAACATGATTGGAATTGAAACACCATATTTGATTTTACATAGGAGCTACTGTGTACTATTAGTCCCATAATAAATTCTTACTGTCCTCATGGCCTGAACCTCCATTTTTATCTCACTTTGTGGGTTTAACGTCTTATCTTAGGGTTATGGCTTCTGAAAAATTTCAGACTTTCTGTTTATTGTGGGGCCCAACAAACACAAAAGGGAGTTTGCTACATTAATATGTGATGAACAGGGAGACAGGTCCTCAGACTCTGGAAGGCCATAGCACACAGACAATTCTTTACCTCAGAGTGGTGTGTTGGTTAGTTCCAAGTATTACTATAAAAATCAAAGGTCCTGAATGCCATTAATTTTTCTGCTTATCACTTGACCTTCAGGGTATGTCTTAAGACCTACAGAAAGCATCCGAGAAGAATCCATGTGAATCTCCCAAGCAGATAATCAAATACAAGATTATCTAATATTGGATGGTCCTAGGCCCCAACTGCCATTCCAGGCTTCTTTAAGGTAAAGTAAGTGTTCACATTTTATAAAAATAAAATGAAAAGTATTTCTTGTGGTCATTAAGATCATACATCCATTTAAAAATATATATGTATTCTAAAAAAAAAACAAAAAACAGTACAATGAAGGCTACAAATGTCTCCTGTTGGCTCAGTTTATTCCCTCCTATTATCCCTGATTTTTGAAAAATATGAGACTCTACTAGTACAGTTTCTTTCTGAGAAGCTTTAAATCTTTAGAGAAATGTTCAGGTGAAAGGGTCTGAGACCCCTATCTGGAATTTGTTTAGAGTAAACCAGACGAAACTGGAAAGAATTGATTGAGCTCCTTTGCTACATAGCACGAAAAAAAGAATTATTCTGCAGGACAGAGCAGAGTCAGTTGGGGTGTATTCTTTCTCTGGGACACTTAACTTTATTTATGATCTCTGTTTCTTGTCACTTCTCAGGTTATCTGGGAACTTTTAAGGCAAATGCACAGACTGGTTAGTTTCTTTTAATCAGTGTAAGCATCATTTCATCCTTAGTCTGGATTGTGCCGTCCTGGTAGATAAAGAGGTTATCATCATGGTATTCTCACATCTTAACCTTTAGAAGTGAAAAATTAAATAAAACTCCACATCTGAGGAGTTTCACAGATCTCTCATCCCAGTTTGATGTATGGAGGCTAGTGTTCAGTTTAATACTTTCAGGATTAAGAACAGGTTTGAGAACTTCAGAGATTTTTCTTTCGGTGCTTAAGTGTCTAACCCATGTTTCTGGGATATTTCCAGAACATCCCACTGACACATTATCTTTTGTCCTAGAGGCCAAGAAAAAAAAAACAATGACTAATTATTATTTTAACAGGCGTCTGTGTCAAAGAGTCTTAAGCTTAGGAGGAGGTACAGTTGAGGTTATCTCACTGTATACTGTTTTCCAACTAGTTTTCCAACTAGCCCTTTGTACTCAGTTTTATTTAGAAGTTAAATAGCATTTGTAAGAGATAAGGAAATTGGAATCTCAAAGTTTTAAGACAACCCAATGCAAGTTGCCTGATATTTGATGACTCAAAAGCCTTTCAGGTTGACTGTGTTTTGCCTGCAGCGGCCGGTAATCCTCTGATGTCAGCTGAATCCCCTTATGGTTTCTGTCTGAGGATTGTGCCATTTGGGGAGGGATACCCTATTGCTGTGGAGAAAGAAATGGCAACCCACTCCAGTATTCTTGCCTGGAAAATCCCATGGACAGAGGAGCGTGGTAGGCTATAGGCAGTCCGTGGGGTTGCAAAGAGTCAGACACGACTGAGCGACTTTGCTTTCACTTTCACCCTATGACTGCAGATGGTGATTGCAGCCATGAAATTAAAAGACGCTTACTCCTTGGAAGGAAAGTTATGACCAACCTAGATAGCATATTAAAAAGCAGAGACTTTACTTTGTCAACAAAGGTCCGTCTAGTCAAGGCTATGGTTTTTCCAGTGGTCATGTATGGATGTGAGAGTTGGACTATAAAGAAAGCTGAGCACCGAAAAATTGATGCTTTTGAACTGTGGTGTTGGAGAAGACTCTTGAGAATCCCTTGGATTGCAAGGAGATCCAACCAATCCATCCTAAAGGAGATCAGTCCTGGGTGCTCATTGGAAGGACTGTTGCTGAAGCTGAAACTCCAGTACTTTGGCCACCTCATGCGAAGAGTTGACTCATTGGAAAAGACCCTAATGCTGGGAAGGATTGGGGGCAGGAAGAGAAGGGGACGACAGAGGATGAGATGGCTGGATGGCATCACCGACCTGATGGACATGGGTTTGGGTGGACTCCGGGAGTTGGTGATGGACAGGGAGGCTTGGTGTGCTGCAGTTCATAGGGTTGCAAAGAGTTGGACATGACTGAGCGACTGAACTGAACTGAACTGAACCGAACCCTATCACATGACCCACTCGCTCCCTGAAAAGCTAGTGAAGCCAGGTGACAAGGAAGGGGGCACTGCGCGGTGGCTGTGTTTTCACACCAAGATCTCCAAGCAAAGATGCCTTGCTAAAGGCCCTTCCAGCCTCTGGGCCTGCTCCCCCTGATTCAGTCTCAGAACCACAGCTCAGTTGATTCTGGAGAAACATAACCTTGACTCTGTCACTACCCTGATGAAATCCCAAATGTCACCTGTCACTGCATAGTGACAACCTTTCAGTGGCTCCTCTACTCCATCCAGGATGAAACCAAAATTCCTGCACATGCCTCACAAGGCCCTGGTGTTCTGGGCCTGTGGTTCTCCAGCCTCACCTTTGTCATGTCTCCTCCCACTGAAGGCTGCAGATGGAGAAGTTCCCGACTATTTCCTCTCCTCTCCTCTCTTCTGACGAGCATCCCCGTCCCACCTGGCACCTTTGCCCCCCTCTCTTCTTCTTACCCTCCCACTTCAAACTCAGATACCAGCTCCTCTGGCAATCTCTCTGCACTCCCCTCCAGAAAACCTGGGCCAGAGTTCATCCACCCACTCCCTCTCTGAACTGAATGCTCCTATAAGAATCCATCTGTGGACTGCATCCTTGGAGCCCAGAATGGGCCCACATGTGGTCAATGCCCAATAAATATTTGTTGAATGAATCTAAGATAGTTTGCAATCTTTTCAAAGGTAGGACTAAGGGACAGAAAAAAAAAAATAGTTGAGAGCTGTTTGTTCTGTTTCCTTTTAAAATAATTTCTTCTGAAAGTGGTGTCATTTAAGAATTTCTGTTTAATTTTTATTTTAATATCCTTCAGGGTCTGATTTTTACAAAGGATCCCTCTTGATCTCTGAATGTCACCCTGGAACATCAGATAATGAAAAGCACTGGAGTGATTTACTTGGATTGGAGGTGGTGGAAGGAAATGAATGGGCTTCCCACTTTCCTTCTGAACTATACTTGTTTATACATAGCAATGAAATATTTTATCTTAGTTTTTTCCCTTAAAACATCTTGTCTGAGGGAAGTGGGAAGAGAACTTGGAAAACTGTCCCTTAAAACAGTTTTCATTAACTGAAAAATGGTGTGAAAGAAAAATATATGTCTGATGGAAATGCAGTTTAGTTATCACACATATGGGATGTATTTTTCTTGAGTTAAAAAGTTTCTGAAGAAAAGAATCCCATAAATATACAAACTGCTGTATTTTGATATTCAACTCAATTCAGAAGTGCTACAGGGAACTGAACATAAAAAGCATTGACTTTTGAAGACCACACCTAAATTTTATTATTGTTGGCATATTTATTGAAACATGTAGCATAGATAATTGATTTATTTCCATGCTGTTTTGCTGAACTCATGTTTAAGTCTTGATTTCTGGTCAGGGCTGAGTTGTGTTTAGGATCTTGTTTGAATTTTTTTGTAATATAAGAATAGATCCACTTTGACTCTTACTTCTGCAAGTAGCAGAACTGTTCTCAGAACTTCTTTTTTATGGTTTAAGTGTTAAATTAGATGGTGCTTGTTGGAAGGTTTTCTCAGGGACTCCATCTCTGAAGTGTTTTCCAGGTGTCTTCCCCTCACTGGCTCCAGAGTAGGACCCCAAGGGTCAGGATCATAAACTCAGTGACTCTTTGATATGGTAATGGTCATACAATGTGCAACTTACCCCAAACACAAAAATAGATCTTGGAGTATCTTAATCTAGGTTCAGAATGCTAGGCTTCTGTGAAACTTGCATGCAGCTCACACTTTCTGTTCTTTCTTTGCCTATGCTGGAGCAAAATGCAGTTAAAGAGAAGATAAGATGCTGGCCAGTCAAATGGAAAACGTGTGATAAAATGAGTGTTTTACTGCTAAACCCAACTCTGTTTTCACCAAGTCTGTGCCACCTCTGACAAGACCAGGGGTCCTTGGGAGAAATGCCATGGACTTACATCACATGAAGAAAGTTTTCCAGAAAAGTTAAGTTGTGAGAATTCCTCTTATTGAAATACACTCTTTATGGAATGGGGGGGGGGGGGGGGCGGCGCGGAGGGAGGAACTTGGAGCTCGGCAGTGGCTGAATGCCCAATGACCCTGTTCCCCTGCTCTTGCTAAACAATCCCCCAAGTTCAAGTATCCAGAGACCCCTGGGATCCCAACTCTTCTTGTAGATTCTCAAGACCTTCCAGGTTTGCCTTAACTGTTGGTCTGACCCCTCTGCCTTCAAGCTGCTGTGAGTCTGGAAATTATTAGGCAATGATCACTGCTAGACACTCTTAGGCCTTGAGAGAGGGAATGACCCAAATCATTCCCTCAGGGAACTTCCCCCAAGAGGAACATCATACTCAGATGATAGGTTTAGGAACCAAGGCCCCTAAGACTAACCTCACCATTGGAAGTTTCTAAGGGAGGAAGAATGATGTTGAAGAATGATGTACTTTGACATTCATCTTGCAATGTGGCCATCAGTCCACTGAACTGGGCCATTTATCTTTCCAGCCTTCAGACTCAGACTGAAACATCAGCTTTTCCTGGGTCTCCAGCCTGCCAAGGTTTGAACCAGTCCATACAGTCCATCAGTCCATCCGATGTTCAGTCGTGTCTGACTCTTTGCAGTCCCATGGACTGTCGTCCGCCAGACTCCTCTGTCCATAGGATTTCCCAGGCAAGAATACTAGAGTGGGTTGCCATTTCCTTCTTCAGGGGATCTTCCCTACCCAGGGATAGAACTCTAGTCTCCTACATTGCAGTTAGATTCTTTACCACTGAGCCACCAGGGAGGACCATGTGAAAGATACTAAGACTGAATAAATAGGGGTAGGAAACAAAGAAATGAGGGCCTAGACTTCTGGGTAGACCAGTTAACTAAAAGGTTAGTAGAGCATAAGTGGAAAAAGTATATAATTAACCAAAAAGTTGAACTAAATTGAAGTAAAAATCTTATATTTCTAAGACTTCTGGTCCCTTTCTCTGATATTTCTGCTTTTTTTTCCCCCCACTGACACTCTCTGACTTTTCAATTATCTATAAGGCTTCTCTTCTTGGAAGCTCTCATGGATTAGGAGCCTCAGTTCAGTTCAGTCACTCAGTTGTGTCCAACTCTTTGCGACCCCATGAATCGTAGCATGCCAGGCCTCCCAGTCCATCACCAACTCCCAGAGTTTACTCACACTCATATCCATCGAGTCGGTGATGCCATCCAGCCATCTCATCCTCTGTCATCCCCTTCTCCTCCTGCCCCCAATCGCTCCCAGCAAAGGGTCTTTTCCAATGAGTCAACTCTTCGCATGAGGTGACCAAAGTACTGGAGTTTCAGCTTCAGCATCAGTCCTTCCAATGAACACCCAGGACTGGTCTCCTTTAGGATGGACTGGTTGGATCTCCTTGAGCCTATTGGCTTATTATTCCTGGCTAACATTTGAAGAGGGATTCAGGTGGTATAACTCCTGAAATCAAAATTCTGGGTGACTGAGGTAGTGAACTGAGTCCATTATCTCTGTGAAAAGGGGCACAAAAAGGTAAAGAAAGTGCTTCAAAATCTATGAGGCAAAATCAAAGTGAATGTGATATGATTTAAAGTGATTTCTATATTTTTTTTTTCAAATGTGTATTAACAGAGGAAAATGATGTTTCTTAAAAAGGGAAATATCCTAAATGAGAGTCACTGAATTGGACAGATGGAATAATTCATATCCTAAAGATGGTTTAGTTATCAAAAAAGTGTTAATTGGAGAATGCAGTCAAGTCCGAAGCATTTCTCAGGGTTCTAATGATAGAGCAAATGCAATAATCAGAGGCACATTTCCTGCATTACTATGCAAATCGCGCTGCCTCTAAATTAATAGTTGTCATTTGTTGTGTTTCCTGGTTTCTCCTATCCCTTTCATTTCGGTATCAGAGATTAAGAAAAAAGGCATACTTCTATTATCAGTCAACTTTTGACTACATGTATTTTCACTCTTTTTGGCGAAGCTCTAGTTCACTGACACCGACTTAATGAAAAGAAATGATAGTACTATTAAAAAATAATTATGGACTTAAAATAGCAGGCACATTCTTAACCACCATGGTTATAATAGAGATGGGTTATGATTAGAGCCTTAAGTGTAACTGTGAATTATCCTCCTTCTGCTGTTTGAGGGGAGGGGAAAGAGTATATAATGATTCCAAATATTTTTTCATTTTTAAAATTATTTTTGGCTGGAGGCATAGTTTAAAGATATATATGTTTTGCTGTGAAGTGCTCTAAGAAGCCAGTTTAATGGTGTATCAGTGATTCCTAAATCGGGCAGGAGGGTAAGCTGCATATCAGACCCAGGGGGAGTAACTTCTCAATGTCAATGTCCCCCTGGAGATTCTGGCATCTAGCTGAAAGGAGACCATTCATTCCCCTCTACTCCTTGCTAGCACAAACCACTTTCAGTAATTGATAGAATAATATTCTTTAGCTATTTTGGGGATATACACGGGTTGAGAACTACCAACTCAAATGAATTTTGCAGTTAAAGAACTATGCCAGTATAACTTAACTCTCTTGTCTTTTAGGATAAGATTAGGTACCAATTACTGAGTATGTATATGTACTAGGTACTCTGCTATATACTTACATACATAGATGAGGAACTGGAGGCTTGGTGAAGCATATTGTCCAAGACAACCTGTTAGTGGCACTGCTGTGATTTGCATCCTAGCTTTTTGGGCTCCGAAGCTCAATAAAAAAAAAAATCACTATCAATTTGAACAACTGGGGCAAAGCCCTATAATGGACATCCATGATTGCTTGCCACCATCTCTTTCTGTCTTAGGATGGCAGCACCCCAACTTGGGGCTTCCCATGTGGCACTAGTGGTAATCAACCCACCTGCCAATGCACGAGGCATAAGAGATGTGGGTTCGATCCCTGGGTCAGGAAGATCCCCTGGAGGAGGGCATGGCAACCCACTCCAGCATTCTTGCCTAGAGAATCTGATGGATAGAGGACTGGTGGGCTATAGTCCATAGGGTTGCACAGAGTTGGACATGACTGAAGTGACTTAGCACACATGCACCCTAACTCTCCTTTGGGGATCACTCATCTCTCACTCTCAGTTCATATGGTTCATTCTCACTGCTGACTCCAGACATGGCCTCTTTCTCAAGTTCAACCAATCAATGAGCACCTCCTAGAACCTCATCCACAGGGATTGGTCCAGGGATGGGCACATGACCCTTATAGATATTATAAGGATTTGGTTTAAGCAATTACAGAGGTGAAGAAGTCCCAACATCTGGGTTGGCAGGCTAGAGACTCAAGAGAACTGATGTATAGCTCCAGTCTGAGTCTGAGTCTACAGGCCTGAGAACCAGGAGAGACAAAAATATAAGTTCCAGTTCAAACCCCGGCAGGCTGGAGACCCAGGAAGAGTTGATGTTTCAGTCTGAGTCTGAAGGCTGGAAAGATCAATGTTCCAGCTCAAGGAATCAGGCAGGAGGGGTTCCCGCCTACTCTTGGGAGGATCAGCCTTTTTGTTCTACTCAGGCTTTCAGTGGATTGGATGAGGCTCCTCCTTGCGAAAGTGAGCAATCTTCTTTCTTCAGTTTATCGATTCAAATGTTCATCTCATCCCAAAACACTCTCACAGCACACTCAGACTAGGTTTGACCCAATATCTGAGCCCTTCATGGCCAAGTTGACACATAAAATTAACCATCACGATATCAGAGAGCAGAGCTGAGCGATGCTATAACATGAATGACTCAGTCAGCGACATCTCTACTTCTAGCCATGCCTCATTCTTTCCCTTGGGTCTCTTCTCACACAAAAGCCAATAAATCCCCAGCTCCATCCCTCTTTCTGAGGGAGGAGGGAAGAGATTTTACCAACATGAACCCCTCACCAGCCAATACTTCCAAGTCTTCACATAGCCCTGATGAAACGTAAATCAGGTGCCCACTGTACTGAAATGCATTGAAAACACACATGAACGTGCAATTGCTGGCCCTGTGTGTGTGACTCTGCTGAATTTAGGGTCAGTGGCAGGGACCACAAGGCAAGAACATTGCTTCTGGGCATCTCACAGGATAGCACCCCATATACGGAAATGAAGTGCTTTCAACACATTTGCAATCTTTCAGTAATTTTCCATTCTTTCAGGCATTTTAAATTCCAACATTGGTCAGTTTTATTGCTTTTAATTTTCTTTTTGACTTTTAAAAATTTCAAATAAAATTACTTGTTGAGGCAAAATTGTCCTGTGGTTTTGTCCACATTTTTAAAAAGTTAACCTGTTTTTTCTGCTGAGATAGTTGGGAAAAGCTCTTAACAGCAAAAATTAGGTCTTGAATGTCTCCTTACTTTCCTGGGTTGTCTTTCAGGCTATCCTTACATTCAGGAATCTATTCACAATCCCTTTTTTATAATATAGAAATGGAACTAAGAAGACCTAACTTATAATTAATTACTTTCCCAAGTACTTTGTCCTTCTTTTAATGTGTCCCTGAGTGCTAGTTATGGATTCATCCATAAATGTTTATTTCTAAAAATAAGAGAGTCCTCCAGTCAATTAACACAGAAGCCTGTCTTGTAGTGGAACAGTACCTCTAGTTTCTGGCCAAAACCTTCTCTTAATTTTATTTGAAAAAAAAAAAAAAAAAGACTTCACTATAGCTTGATCATTTAAAACTGCACTGTTTGAGCTGGCGTGTACTTACCCCAACTATCCAACTGATGCCTTCTTAGAATAAAAACAACAAAGCCATTTGAGCTTGCAAAACTATAAAGATATTTGGAACATGTCTATAACTCCAATTATATCATCCAAAAACTGACATGGTTATTGTATTGTCAGTTTACTTTAAAGGGCAGTTTTGAGAATAAGCTGAAGTATAAGATATGAAAAAGTACGTTAAAATACTCCCAAAGGTAGTTATTCCATAGTATCCTTTATAACATGGGATTGGAGGATTTTAATGGGCTTGAGTGGGCTTCCCTGACAGCTCAGTTGGTAAAGAATCCACATGCATTGCAGGAGGCCCCGGTTCAATTCCTGGGTGGGAAAGATCCGCTGGAGAAGGGATAGGCTACCCACATCAGTATTCTTGGGCTTCCCTTATGGCTCAGTTGGTAAAGAACCTGCCTGCAATGCGGGAGACCTGGGTGTGATCCTGGGTTGGGAAGATCCCCTGAAGAAGGGAAAGGCTACCCACTCCAGTATTCTGGCCTGGAGAATTCCATGGACTGTATAGTCCACGGGGCTGTGAAGAGTTGAACACGAATGGGGTTGAGGGGTGAGTAATTTTCCGGAGTACGTAAATCCATTTTGGAAAGCCCATTGTCTCAAGTCCTATGGGACCGAGTTCTCAATCTTCCCCGACCACAGCATGCATGAGAGTCATAACCTGCACAAAAGCCCAGAATCCTTAAAGTTCCACACTCCAAATTCTTTGGGATGTAGCATCCTACTTGAATGTGTTGCTGTAACTAAGAATAAGACATCAGTAATTGTGACTCCCTGTGGCTTAGGGGTGCCTAGGACAGACAGGGTGGAGAGAGTGATGGAATTTCCCCCTCAAACACTCCACATGTCACCTCCTTCTCCTTCATAAAGCAGATGAGAATGAAAATGGGTGATCACAGGTCATTTGTGGCTAACCTGAAATCTGAGGTAAATTTTTGTCCTTTAAGCTTTAGCAACATAACTGCTTAAATTCTCAGTAACAAATATTTCTTGGGGAGTAACTCACAAATGAACTTGACCCACTCATGATTCATGACCCTGAAGATGAGGACTGCTTATGCGAAAGGGGGTCGGGGGCAGGGGTCAGTAGAGAGATTTGGTGGGAGAGATTGTGTTCTTTGTTGTTGTTATTTAGTCGTTCAGTTCTGTCTGACTCTTTTGTGACCCCATGGGCTATAGCCCACCAGGCTCCTCTGTCCATGGGATTTCCCAGTCAAGAATACTGGAGTGGGTTGCCATTTTCTTCTTCAGGGGATCTTCCTGACCCGGGGATCGAACCTGCATCTCCTGCATTGGCAGGCAAATTCTTTACCACTGAGCCATCAAGAAAGCACAGAGATTAGGTTACCATGTCTTAAAACATCTTTTCAAAGTCAAATGTGTCCCTGGAATTTCAGAGAAACTTCCATTTTCTTACCTATAAAATGGGAGTAGTTAGGACTGGAGACAATACCTGATAGCGTGGAGACTGCAGATGCTTAGTAAGGGGCAGAGAATCTTCCTTTATAAGATACAACAGTGGAGTGGTCTGCGGGTTGCAGGGACTCAGGAAGGATTATGAACACCAAGCGTTTGCAGTGCATTTTGCCAACATATTGGGAGAAAAATGGGAACAAGCAGGGCATATGGTCCGTGTCTTCCTGGAGTGCCCCACTACATGGTGGAGACAGACACCAGCTTAAGGACTTCTGCTTTGGCTAGGTGTGGATAAAACCTACTTGGAAGGGCAGAGAAAGTTCCATGGAAGTGGAATTGGCAGGGGAAGGTAGCAAATGTTTGCATTGCTCTAAAACACATGCTGTCATGACGCTTAAGAGCATTACCACCCTCCCCGAATCGCTCTCCAATTCTACCTTAACACACACTGTGCAGAGAGTCCTTTATTATTTTCTTAAATCAGGTGTGGCTGCTGGGGGCACAAAGCCATTCCTTGGTGCCCTCCGAGGGAGCACAAAGAAAATTACAAGGGCGTGAGCTACAGCGATTACAAAGAAGCTGAGACAGGAGACTCTGTCAAATGCATGCGTTCCTTGGCAGGTACAGCCAGCTCGTTTTTATTGCACAAACAAACGCTACCGGGAAGCGACGCCATAGATGTCATAGACGGGGCGTGGAGGGGACAGATGGCAGGAGGGTGCTTCTTGGAGCCAGCTAGAGTATGAGACTCTTTTCTTCCTTGGAGAACTTTTGCCTTTAAAGAAGAGAATGGAATGCTTTCCATCCTTATGACTGTTAACAGTGAACTGGGTGATTCCCACCCTCCCCTCCTGGGTACTGCCCACCCCTACTCCCCAGGACCTTGCCTCTATTTTCTGGCAGGGCTTGGCCTGGGACCTGGGAGCCCAAAAGCAGCTCCGGCCTTTGGTTTGTGAGTGACTGTTTAATGTGCAGGCGGCATTCTCTCGACCAAATCCAACCCTTTGTTTTTCCTGAAGCCGCACAGAGCAGCCTCTAAGCCTGGAGGAGGACCTAGCTCCATTCAAGGCCCGAGTGGAGGAAAAAGGCTGGGATGATGGCTCGCTTGGAGCCATGAGCTCAGGTGCGGTTGCCAGTGTCTGGTCCAGAGGTAACAACAGTTTGCACAAGCCATTCACTCGGGAGCTAGGTGATCAATGCACCAACACGAACACAATTGGACAGCCATGCTCCTAAAACATGGGGCAGAGCAGTCCCAAATACAGGCAGGCGTTGTTCAAATCTTGGGACAAATAGAAGTTGTCCTCACTCAGCCAGTAAGGGAAAGGGAGTTGCACTGTTTGAGTGCCAACAGGTTTCAGACTCTATGCTAGCTGCTTGCAGTAGGCTGCTTGATCCAGGCTCGTAAGAATGTAGAAAGTGGGCATGATTATGTCCGTTGTGTAGGAGAAGCAGGCACTCAGAGGTTAAGAGAGCTTCCTGAAGTTGCTGTCTTCATAAACCTGGTAGACGAACCAGGGTCCTGTCTCAACCTTGTCAGACCAACACCATTCCCACGTGCTCCCTTCTAGAATGTTCCTCCCTGAGGTCTCTTGTTATTGTGAGTTGTTGTTATTGTTGTTTCTTCTGTGCTTCGCCCACTATCGCTTCTCAAATATTCATTGATGACCAAACAGCTGTGCTTGTAGGCATGATCTTGTGCCAAGCAAAGCACACGGGGACCAGAGGGACCCTACCAAGTGCAGAGGCTAGAAACCAGTAGCTGAGACGTCCACAAGCATTTTTCATTGTCTCCCATGTGACAAAGTTGGGTGCCACAGTTCAAGACAGGCAGTTTGGCTGCACAGCATAAGCCTGGGGGCACCATTCTTAACATAAGTGTGTGGACTGGAGGTGGAGGAAAGCAGGTCCTGGCCAGCGGGTCTCTGCCTCCCGACTCTGTGAAACCCCCACTCCGTGAAAGCCAGAGCAGCGTGACATTTACCAGTTGTCTCCATTTCAGCTCCTATAAGACATCATTTGAAGAGTAGTTGCTGTGATCTAAAATAGAATCAGCCTTGGTTTTTATCTGTAAAGCTGAGGTCCATGTGATTTGTGATGAGTTGCCCAAGTGCACCCAGCGGTTGCTTATTGGCAAATCCAGAACCAACTCCGACATCATAGGGAAAAGCCCAGGGCCTCCTGCGCCCATCCTTGCCTTTTGAACACCAGTTGCAAGGCCTCCTCTTGGCAAGATGTGGCTGAAGAAAGATCCCTTCTGAGGCATCATGACAATTGATCTGCCTTGTGAGAAAACCCATCAAACTCCCTTTGATGACAGTAATCTGCTGAGGACTCACCCGATGCCAGGACTGTTCTAGGTGACTTTCAAGCCTTATCTCATTTAATTCTGGCAGAGACCCTCAAGATAAAGCACTCTTATTGCCACTGTTTCACAAAAGAGAATATTTGCTCAATGACTTACCCATGGTTGATCCAGGAGGTCCTGGATCCCAAGCAAAGCTGTTTCTCCCTAAATGTTGCACTGAACAGAGAAATAATTCAGCCATTTCTTCCATTCATTTTGTATTGCTTCTGGTTATACTTTTTTTTTTTTAATCTAGTGAGGGAAGCTTGAAAGCGGTTAGGCCAAGAGATCCTGTTTATTATTTAGGCAACAGTTTCAGTGATGACTTTCATATGAACCTTATCAGTGTCAAACCAGAGTTTACTAACACTTTGCTAACTTATAAACAGGCTCCCACACACTCACTCTGGAGCTTATACAGAGAAGCACATGTAAACATTTCAAAACATTTCTGGTGGGCAATTAATTTTTTCCTTTGGGAAAATATCCAATTGATGATAATAATGAAGCAATGCATATTTTGAAGATAAATAATATGAAAATGGGTGGCTTCGGTCTCTTTCAGGAATTGTGGGATGCTTAGAATTTGTCATTAAGTTTCTGCGTACTTAGAGGTTCATTTTGCAGTGGCTCCAAAGAGTGTGCTCGGGAACGCAAGATGGAAGAGGGGAGATCAGTTATGAGGTTTTTTGGTTTATTTGGAAATTCTGTGTTTTCTGGAGAGCCAAGGACTTTTGTCTTTGGAACGTTCTTTGTTTTTTCTAAAGTACAATGCTGTACTTCTAAGAACCTTCTCTGTGGCTACTTCCAGATTTCTTCCTTGCCATTTCAGAAATGGCATTTCTCTCTCTCTCCTCTCTCTGTGGGAAAGGTAATCTGGGAGGGTGGCCAGTGCTGGCAGGGGAAAAACAGGAGTATGTTTATCTTGGTTTATGACCCCAGCACTTCCAAAAGGAGAAACATTCACATCTGAGCATCCTCCCTCGGTCTATTGTCCATCTCTGAGATCTTCAAATATGTCTCTTCCAAGGGGAACACCTGTGTCATTGTGGCTTGCTTTCCTCTAGAACCATTAGGATAATATTTCTACAGTTGAACATCAGACAACACTTTTGGTGAAGGGCTTCAAGAAAAGCACCAACAAAGCTAAATCTAGGACCTGCAGTCGTGAACAGTGTGTATCAACTGTCAGATTTGAAAACTGTTCCCCCTAGGTTCATACAGGGGCCCTGGAAAGGGCATTAAGACATTCAATGCCTCTCCTTTTCTCTTGGCACATAGTAGGATTGCATCTCCCCACCTGCTTTGAAGTTAAGCCTGACCGTGTGACTTGACTTGACCCCTGACATGTCAATGGCAGAGCTAGGAGCCCGAGTGTAACCTGCTCCGGTCTCCTTCCCTCCATCCTGGCAACCAGCAGCATCTGCAAAGGTGACGACTCCATCAGCAGGCATGCCCCTGCTGATCTGTGATGGGCATCTTTTATGTGATGTAAGTAATCGGCAGATAGGTAGGGGTCCAGGCCTGGATGCCCTTCCATGGAGAATTTCTTGACTGGGTGAGAGTAACCATCTGAAGGTTTCTTCTAAATATCCAATTACCATGAAATTTCAAGTTGGAAGTATCTTTCTGGGTGATGCCTCTGTGGTATGTTTCCTGATCAAAGATCTAGGGGAAGATTTTGTCTTATCAGCTGTGTAAGCTTCATAGCCAAATCATTAATCTTCCTGAACCCCCATTCCAAAAATCTGCAAGTGGGGTGGCAACCACCTCTGCCTATTTATGACCCTTTGGAGGAGTTTTAAAGGCAAAGTAAGATGGTGTTTGTGGAAATGCAGTCCAAGCAGTGTCAATACAGTATCATCATTCCTAGGTATATACGGGCATTGTGCTCACCAGCTCCCGGTTGCTGGCATGGGTGGTCTAAGGGTTGGTGTGGATGGTGAATGCATTCTGGTGGGGCCAGGGGCCAGGGAGCCTCACTGGATGGAGTAAGAAGCTCTTTCTGAACTCAGGAACTGGAGGCCCTGTAACTCCTCAAAACTGTGCTGCCTGCAGCTAAGCCCGCTTTTCCAAACACGAGTTCTGCATCTTGGTTCATCCATTTGCAAAACACCTGAAATATCTACCTCATAGGCTTGATCTCTACAAAATAACAGCTAAGGAAACACCCTAAAACCAGGAGGGTCCAAAAATCGGTTCTACAAGGACAGTGGTCCTTTTTTCCATCTGAGAGTCCCTTTGGTCAGTTGGTCCTGGTAGGTCCCATTTGTGAGGAATCCAGTCTCAAAAATCAATCATCTTGGCAATTTCTGAGACAGTGGGAGGCAAAGAAGCACTTATCAACTGTCTGTAAGTAAGAATATCTGTCTTTCCTAGCAGATAGATGGCCTTTCTTGGATATAGCCCACTAATTTTTATTAATCTTTTGCTGTGGAGTGGATCCTGAGTTTTGACTAATTTTTTTAACTCCAAATATTTGGATGATTTGAGACCCCCCCCCCCAAATGGCCTTTTAATTTTTGCATATTTTTCCTTTCAGTGCAATGTGATTTCTATTTTCAAGTACACAGATTCAGAATAACTCAGTTCTTCAATTCCTTCCTCCTCTTCTCCCTCCATCCCTCATTTCCAGTTCTGTAGCACTCTAACCAGCCTTCTGCTGATTCTGGCTTCCTGGGCAAAGCCTTGGAGCTGGACATCTTCCAAAACCACCCCTGGAAAACGATGGTGGCAACTCCCATAGACTCTTCCTTGGAACAAACACCGCAGGACAGGTTGCCTCCCCATTTGGGAGTGTGGTTACCGAGCTGGGCAGCGATGTCAGGCTGTAACTGATTCATTCATGAGTCTGGCCTCAGTGCACAGAGAGAAGCCATTTCCCCACCCTGGATCCCCCTTCCTCAGCCAAGCGGTTTCAGCTTATCTCTAAGGAGATTAGAGGACCTCTGGCTCATTGCTGCCTTTCTTTCAGTGCCAAAAGGCCTAGCAGATCAAAGTCGACATGACTTCACATAGCTAGTGGCTTATCTTCTGCCTGTCCTAAGACCACTGACCTCTCAATTAAGGTTTTAAGAACAATTTCTTTTGGGGGAGGAAGTGCTCATAGGATGGAGGACAGTTTACACTACCAGACCTCTGGTCCTGACCCTACTGGCTGGGCGGCTTGTCATGACTGCTCACCATGCAATTAGGCAGCATTTTTCAATTCCCTTATAAAGAAAAAAATGTTATTTTTGCCAAAAATATCTCCAAATGTCCTAAAGCATTCTATTCTTCATATCTAATGAGGTGACAGTGGAATTTGTTAGACGAATATGACTTTATCAAGCTTTAATGCTAACACTCCTCTCAAACCCAGAGCCTCATGGCGCGTCAAAGGAGATACTGATAACCCAAAGCCTTGGCTGACTGACGCATTTGGGTGCATTCCTGTGCTTCCTTGTGGAGACCAGCTCCTCACCCCCTGCATAGTTTCAGCCTTGTTAGAGTCTTCCTTGAAGCGTGGCCTGCTAGTTTGCAAGTTTTGAGTTGATTAAATTGAATGCCAAAGAAAAATATTTTGTACCATGGTGCTAAAAAATTCTCTGTAAGAGGTGGGCTTTTCAGATGGATGTTGTAAACTGGTGAATTGTGCATGTGTGTATTTACATATATGCATGTAAGTGTATATATGTATACACACACACATACACACAGTTTTCTGAATGTCTGTCTAGTCAAAGCTATGGTTTTTCCAGTAGTCATGTATGGATGTGAGAGTTGGACTACAAGGAAAGCTGAGCACTGAAGAATTGATGCCTTTGAACTGTGGTGTTGGAGAAGACTCTTGAGAGTCCCTTGAACTGCAAGGAGATCAAACCAGTCCATCCTAAAGGAAATCAGTCCTGAATATTTATTGGAAGGACTGATGCTGAAGCTGAAACTCCAATACTTAGGCCACCTGATGTGAAGAACTGACTCATTGGAAAAGACCCTGATGCTGGGAAAGATTGAAGGTGGGAGGAGAAGGGGTTGACAGAGGATGAAATGGCTGGATGGCATCACCGACTCGACGGACATGAGTTTGAGCAAGCTCTGGGGAGTTGGTGATGGACAGGGAAGCCTGGTGTGCCACAGTCCATGGGGTTGCAAAGAGTCAGACACGACTGAGAGACTGAACTGAACTGAACTGATACACACACTGTTTTTGTTGTTCAGCCGCTAAGTTGTGTCTGATTCTTTGCAATCTCATGGACTGCAGCATGCCAGGGGGTCCAGACTGTCCTTCACTGTCTACCAGACAGTGTATATATGTATATACATATTATGTATATTATGTATATATGTATATACATATTATGTATATTATGTATATATACACACATGGGCATACTTAGTGTGTTTCATTTTATTGCACTTTACAGATATTACATTTTTCACAGACTCCAGGTTTGCAGCAACTACATCAAACAAGTCTATCAGTGCCATTTTTCCAACAGCATTTGCTCACTTCCTGTCTCAGTGCCATATGTTGATCATTTGCAGAATATTTCAAGCTTTTTCATTATTATTATGCTTGTTTATGGTGATCTATGATCAGTGATCTTATTGCAAAATGATGATAGCACCCACCCATTCAATAAAGATGAAAGTAACCACTCAGATGGTGGTTAGCATTTTATAGCATAAACAGTATTTTTAAATTAAAATAGGTACATTTCTTGTTTATACATAAGGCTATTGCATATTTAATACAATACAGTGTAAACATAACTTTTGTATGCACTGGGAAACCAAAAAATTAATGTCACTTGCTTTGTTGTGCTATTTGCATTATTGTTGCAGTCTGGACCAGAACTTGAAATATCTCTGACATATGCCTGTGTGTACACACACACACACACACACACACACACACACATTTTTTACTGGCAGATATACTGTCTCTTTATTGGATGTTTGTGCCAGGTTCCCTGGAATATACCATGGATGTGTATAACCAGTCTCTCCCCTTGAGAAACTTACCCTGTACCAAGGAGTGATGAATTAAGTGTTAGATTATTGTAATAGACTAGAGCTCAGACTCCAGGGCGCACAGACTGGGGTTTGAATCTCGACTTCAGTGATTACTACCTGTTCACCCTCAAGAAGGTTACTTAACTCCCCAATCTTCTGTTTCTTTGTCTTTAAAACTGGGAGAAGCATCCTTTGTGCTTCTCAGGTTTCTGTAAGGATCAAATGACATAAACCATTAAGGTCTATAGTCCAGTGTACGGGCATATGTAAGTATTCAATAAATAGTCTTGGCTAGTTGTTTCATTATTACTGTGTAGATTTTAAAATTTTATTGTTCAAGGTGGGGTAGGATTTACTGAAAGGCAGGGAGGCAGAGAGCCCTTCGTGGAGCAGCAGTGGATAGGAGCGCAGACTGAGCATCGAGCGCACCGCTGGGAAACCCTCAGGAGCCACCAGCAGCTTCTATGCTTGCCTTCCTAAGCATTCAAACTTATCTGCCTGCACGACTTGCTGGAAATTACCCGGGAAGCCACATAGTTTTCTGTATCTGTTACAGATGAGGGTCAGTTGTCATTTCCATCATAAAATCCATGCTTCATGGATCTAAAGCTTGGAATTTAAAATGACATGGGGCTTAAACTCCACTTGACACTTTTGATTTAAAACCTTCTCAGAGAACAAGAGTCCACTGCAGGCTCTTTGGTATAAGTTACCTTTCGAAAATGAATTCAGTGTCTGGTTTTGCATAGCCTTTTCAATGACAAATAGATTTAAACCAAGAGTCATTAAAAACCAACAGCTTTAAAAAGCAAATAATCAGCCACATTTACATTCTCTTTGGACAAATGGCTGGTGCCTGGGGAGGGTTTCATTTTTATCTCTTTTAATGATGACTTTCCAAAATAGCTACTTGAGAAAAGGACAGTTTCGAGAAAGAAAGGCAAGACATTTTTAGAGGTTGCTTTTTTAGCCTCTAGAGATGTATATTTAATTCATTCAAATTTTAATATAGAACTTGATTTTAAAGATAAAAAAGTGTCATATATAATATCAGTAAATGTTTGGTCTTTTGGCTTTTGCATCAGACACCCTAAAGTTACATATACATCTGTTAGAAGACTGATCCAAAAGCATTTTATTTCAAAACAGCTAGATCAATATTCCACAGAAAGTAGCTGATGGCCAAGATCAACAAGGAATTTCAATTTTTTGTTGAAAAAAAAAAATGCTCTGATTTCAACTTTGGAGAGAAATGGTAACATGAAAATGTTCAGAGAAGATTCCAAGAGAAAGTTGAAAGTTGGAAGCACTTACAGGAAATGAACTCAATCTAGCTGAAAATTTTAAAATTCCAAAATGTTTAGTTGTTGTTGTTTAGTTGCTAAATCGCGTCTGCCTCTTTGTGAGCCCATGGACTGTAGCCCACCAGGCTCCTCTATCCATGGGATTTTCCAGGCAAGATTACTGGAGTGGGTAGCCATTTCCTTCCCCAATAGTGTTTAGTATCATGGTGTAAATAAACCCTTTTGTGTTTCTCTAGAGAACATTGCATAACACCTCCAGATGAAGGTGATGGGAAAAGGGAAAAGATCACGGAGCTGCAACTTCATTTACTTGCAGTTTTTATTGTGAGCAGGAGCACAAGTAATGGCAGATGGGACTTGGGGAAATGGCTCTCCCCCTTCTGGACAGACATGGTTATCTCCCATGGCCTTTCAGTTTTTATTTTCCAGAATCCAGTGAATGTATCTTCTCACCTTGGGCTACCTTCATAATTAGACTTAAATTCTAAGAAAAGCTACTAAAGGCCTCAGGCAAGGCTGGTGACGGAGTACAGCTTCATGTACTATTGAACCGGATGAACTGGTTTCCTTGGACTCAAGCTGGGGAAAGATGCCTGAACGACTCCCAGGCCCTTGTGGATTTCTATTCACTGAGTAAAGATGTGAGAGCTCAGGTATCCTGTCCACTCAGAGACAGACTGAAAAGTAATGACGATGATATTGGCAACTTCCTCTAGACTCCAGAGGAGGGATTCTTTCCTTACCCCTTGAACCTGGCCCAGCCCTGTGACTTGCTATGACCAATAGAATATGGCAAAGTTGTGTAAGTTCTGGAGCCTAGGCCTCAAGTGGCCTTGCAGCTCCTGCCTTTGTCCTCAAAATGCTTGTCACCACATGAGAAAGCCCAGGCTAGATGACTGAGACTGTGTGATGAGAAAGGTCAGACTTACAATCAGCATCAAGGTCCAGGCATGTGACTGAGGTCAGCTAAGTCCCTCCAACCCCAGCTGGGCCACTGGCTGATGGTCCCTGCCTGCAATGAAATGTGAGCACGGGCAAGACCAGAAGAACGTCCCATGGACACACAGAATCATGAGAAACAATAAATTGGGATTTTAAGTCAGGGTCCTTGGGCCATCCTGACCAGGCATGTGCTTTTGTAAATAAAGTTTTATTAGAACAGCACTACAGTCATTCATTCCATATTGTCTATGGCTGCTCTTATGCCTTAACACAGAGTCAAGTAGCTGTAACGGAGACCATGTGGCCCCCAAAGCCTAAGCCATTTACTCTGTTGTTCTGTATGAAACAAATACACCTACCCATGTTTTAGCCGTTAAGTGTCTTGATATGCAGTAGGAAAAAAAAAAAATACAAATTGGGGTATTAGGCAATGTTCTCTAGAGAAACAGAAGCAATAAGCTTTGGTCTGATGTGGTGATGGAGGCTGAGAAGTCCCCAGATCTGTGGTCAGCAAATCAGCCCAGGAGAGCTGATGGCATAGTTCCAATCCCAAACCGACTGTCTAGAAACTCAAGGAAAAACAGTGTTTCAGCTCAAGTTTGAAGGTGAGGAAGGACTGGTGTTCCAGCTCAAGTGATCAGGCAATTCTTACCATTGAGACAGCCAGCCTTTTTTGTTCTACTCAGGCCTTTGACAGATTGGAAGAGGCTCACCTATCTTGGGGAGGGCAAGCTGCTTTATTCATTCTATCATTTCAAATCTTGATCTCATCCAGAAACACCCTCTTAGACACATCCAGAATAATGTTTGACAACATATCTGGGCACCCTGTGGCCCAGTCATGTTGATGCATAGAATCAACCATCATAGCTGGTATCAGTATAGGTTTTGTTTCAGTAACAAAAACCTAAAATTAATGACATTGGACTAGGAAGTGGACAGAAGGTGGACAGGACACTATTAGTGAGGGCTGAAAAGAAGATAAAGAAACTACTGTTGAAGGCTAGCGAAAAGGCAACCTAGCTTATGTACAGTGGAACAACAGCCCCAAATAGTCCAAACTATTAATATGTTAATAAATATTAATCACCAAGGTAATATGGAAGCTAGAAAACTATCCGTGGAATTCATAGATGTGGCAAAGGAAATCTCTAGATAGAATATTGAAAGTACCAACTGGCTTCTCCTAGTTGCCTGTGGTAGTGTACAAAGAGAAAGATGACATGAAAAACTGTTTATTTTATAAGCAGAATATAGAGGGAATAGAGTGGACTCAGGACAAGCTTGATTAGAAAATAAGACTGTCTGACACTTCAGCCCACACAAGCCTCACCAGCTGTGAAATTCTTTATTAAGACCTCAGAAAGTTTTAAACTGTTGCCTCATAGGCTCTCTCAGCTAGCAAAGGGCTTCTAAGAATCTCAAGGGGGTATCCTATAGCAGATTCACAGCCCAAAGTAGAGGCAGTGAAAGAAAGAAAGTGAAATTTGCTCAGTCATGTCCAACTCTTTGCAACCCCATGGACTACACAGTCCATGGAATTCTCCAGGCCAGAACACTGGAATGGATAGCCTATCCCTTCTCCAGTGGATCTTCCTGACCCAGGAATCGAATTGGGATCTCCTGAAATGCAGGCGGATTCTTTACCAACTGAGATATCAGGGAAGCAAATAGAGGCAGGTTTGTCTCAAAAAAGAATGGATGTGATTTGGGGGACACTATAATCAGAATTATGGGAAATTCACAAAGTTTTAAAGACGTTGTGCTGCTACTGCTAAGTCACTTCAGTCGTGTCTGATTCTGTTCGACCCCATAGACGGGCAGCCCACCAGGCTCCACTGTCCCTGGGATTCTCCAGGCAAGAACACTGGAGTGGGTTGCCATTGCCTTCTCCGAAAGACACTGTATAGGACCTTACAAGGCAGAGATAGTTCAAAATGAAAAGAGCCTCTGAGCCCCCAAATTTCTATGGGAAAGTAGCAGGCAGAGAAAAAAGCTATTTGGTTGCAAAATGTGCTATGTCTAATGGCAAAGGAAGGACAGCTCAGAGAGCAGAGCCAAGACCCAGAGAATGGAGCCAGGAGTCAAGGAGAAGAACAGGTTATGGGCCCACTCATGGGCTGAGTATGTGTGTCCCTCCAATATCCATAACCCGCTTTATGTTGCCTTGGGGGTGGGACCTTTGGGAGGTAATTGGGTTTGTGTCAGGTCATGGAGGTGGAGCCCAATGTTGAGATCCTTTGTGAGCGGATGGAGATCAGAGCTCTGTCTCTCTCTGTCCAGTTGTGTACAATGAGTGAGAAGACAGCCATCTAAAGATCAGGAAGAGAATCCTCCCTAGACGTGGGATCTGCCAGTGCAGTCTTAGACTTCCAGTCTCTAGATCTGGGAGAAATAAATGTGTGTTGTCTAAGTTCCCCAGTCTATGGTATTCTGTGATAGCAGTCCTAACTGAGGTGTAGTCCAAAGGAGCAGAAGGGGCCCTGAGCAAGGAGTGTTCTATACTCCTGGCGTAGGAAAATTGGAAATTTGGGCCTGCCTAGATTTCAGAATGCTATGGACCAGCAACTGCCATGTGCCTCCCACTTGTCCTTTTTGAATAGAAATATCTACTGTGATGATCTGCTTTACCAAGTTTGTTGCAAAATAGGGGCAGATAACAGTTTAGTTGAGTTGTCTGATTCAAGGGGTGCTGCAACTGAAGAACTACACCCAAGGAACTTCATCCAGCGCATCTCACCTGTATTTGCATTTAGATGACCAAGTCCCTGGACTTTGAGATTAACACTCTAATGGGATCAGATCTTTGGTCAAGGGGGCAAATGTATTTTGTGTGTAGGACCAGTGAAAAGAATTATCCAGCCCCTCCTATTAGAGATGGAAGCTATCTCATCACCCTTTATACCTAGACTGGCCTTGTGACTTACTTTGGCCAACAGAATATGGCAGAAATGACATTAAGGCATTCCAGAACTTGATCTTCATGAGACCTTGGAGCATATACCTTCCATCTTGGCCTATTAGTGCCCCATGATAGAAAATCCCCACTTGGATATCGGAGAGAGAGGCACAGCCAACAGCCAGACCAAGGCCCCAGACATGTGAGTTAGGTCACATTAGACTCTCCACACTCAGCTGAGAAGCTAAGTGCCTGAGGTCACATGAGTGATCCCAGGTGAGACCAGGAAAACAACTATCCTGTCAACCTATAGAGCCAAGAGAAGCAATAATTTGTGGGTTTAAGCAAATATATTTGGGGTGGTTTGTCATGCAGCAATGAATAACTGATACACTTTCCAGCTAATTATTTTTTATGTGCACATAAAGGAAATTCAAGGAGAAAAGCATGTTTAAAGTTGCCCTCTATGGAAAAGTAGTCTTTGTATACAATTTTGAACATAATGCCTTTCCTTCTATTAAAATCTACCATCATCACAGGCACTATACCAAAGAGAATAGAAACCCAAGATCATGAAAACAGATTAGGCTCCAATAGTTCAAAAAAAAAAAAATAAACAGTTCTACACCCACAAATCATCCCACTTATGTTTATAAATAAATTTATATTTGTACATATATATTATTAAAAGATGACAAAAAGGACCTTTCTTCCAAATTAGGAGCAACATTTTCCATCCCAGAACTTACCTGGGATAACCCAGAGAGACATATTTAACTCAGAAGATACTGGTTAGCCACACAAACTGGGAAGGACTATTACTCAGCTGTAACAACATTGTCACTGCAATGAAGGCAAAGAGGAATTTGGGGTCATTGTTTTAAAGCGTGTCTGGCTGCAACACTTGCTGCTTAGAAAATTAAAATAGAGTTTGATGTTTGAACAAAAGTCTCCATGAGTGAATAGAGCTTTCTTCCTCTCATTGAAGAACACATTTATATAAGTAGTGATGAATTTCTCTGTCACTACGTTTGAACAGAATGAGGGCACATCGAAGCCATAGGAATTTTCAGTCAACCACTTGGGGTCGAGGGCGGGTGTTGTTATGTGTTTACTGGCATCCTGCCCATGGCTGGAACTTACGTGAGTCATTTTGGTTTGTGTCTCTGTTTCTGTTTGCAAGAAGGGAGCTTCTTTCTTCCCCAGGGCTTGGCTCATTCCAACCCGTGGCTGTTCTGAGCATGCATGAGCTTACTGATAACTACGATTAAATGCCGTTTCAAAAATATTCCTGGTATTACTCATTCTTCCTTACTAGGATTCAAAGTGGAGCTCTGCTACTTACCGTGGGACCTTGGACAAGTTACATAACCTCTGAGTTTCAGTGTCTCATCCATGGAGAAAAATAATCCTTGTGCCTTACAGGATAGGTGGGAAGATTAGCAACAATATGGGTTGTCATTGTTGTTGTTTATTCACTAAGTCGTGTTTGACTCTTATGGGACCTCATGGACTGTAGCCTGCAAATCTCCTCTGTTCATGGGATTTCCCAGGCAAGAATACTGGAGTGGGTGGCCATTCCCTTCTGCAGGGGATCTTCCTCACCCAGGGATCGAACCCACGTCTCCTGCACTGGCAGGAGGATTCTTTACCACTGAGTCACCAGGGAAGCCTCAACAATATGGGTACAACACCTCTAATGGTGTTGGATGTGTAGAGTACTTCTTTTGGGGGATTTTATGTGGAACTCATAAGTTAACTTTTGCAAAGCTCTCAGAACAGTAGTTTGCGCATAGTAAGGGTTTGCTAATTAAAATAAAAATCTTCTGGATTCTTGTAATCCGTAGAAGTCAGACTCCAAGGAATTTACCTTTAATTATGCACATAAAGCACATGATCATTTGTGACTAAGACCAGTGGTCAAAATGCAAGTGTGCCCTAGATTCCATGCAACCTGCACATAGGGGATGCCTGCTGAATGCACTGTGTTAGGCACCTAGGACAGCTCAGGGGAGGATGGAGCAGCAGAGGTGAGTTTAGCCAAGTGTCACCTGAGTATTCTAGGATAATCTCTGTAGACTATTGGTGTTGCCCACTCAGCTTCTTAGCCCATGTGGTGGTGGTTTAGTTGCTAAGTCATGTCAGACTCTTGCGACCCATGGATTGTAGCCTGCCAGGATTCTCCATCCATGGGATTCTCCAGGCAAGAATACTGGAGTGGCTTGCCATTTCCTTATCCAAGGCTGGATCTCCTTGCAGTCCAAAGGATTCTCAAGAGTCTTCTCCAACACCACAGTTCAAAAGCATCAGTTCTTTATAGTCCAGTTCTCACATTCATACATGCTACTGGAAAAAAGATAGCTTTGACCAGATGGACCTTTGTCAGCAAAGTAATGTCTTTGCTATTTAATAGGCTGTCTAGGTTGGTCATAGTTTTTCTTCCAAGGAGCAAGCATCTTTTAATTTCATGGCTGCAGTCACCATCTGCAGTGATTTTGGAGCCCAAGAAAATAAAGTCTGTCACTGTTTCCATTGCTTCCATCTATCTGTCATGAAATGATGGGACTAGATGCCATGATCTTAGTTTTTTGAATGTTGAGCTTTAAGCCAGCTTTTTTACTCTCCTCTTTCACTTTCATCAAGAGGTTCTTTAGTTCTTCTTCACTTTCTGCCATAAAGTTGGTGTCATCTGCATATCTGAGGTTATTGATATTTCTCCCAGCAATCTGATTCCAGCTTGTGCTTCATCCAGCCCAGTATTTCGCATGATGTACTCTGCATATAAGTTAAATAAGCAGGGTGACAATATACAGCCTTAACGTACTTCTTTCCCAATTTGGAACCAGTCTGTTGTTCCATGTCCGGTTCTAACTGTTGCTTCTTGACCTGCATACAGATTTCTCAGGAGGCAGGTAAGGTGGTCTGGTATTCCCATCTCTTTCAGAATTTTCCACAGTTTGTTGTGATCCACACAGTCAAAGGCTTTGGCATAGTCAGTAAAACAGAAGTAGATGTTTTTCAGGAATTCTTTTGCTTTTTCTATGATCCAATGGATGTTGGAAATTTGATCTCTGGTTCCTCTGACTTTTCTAAATCCAGCTTGAACATCTGGAGGTTCATGTACTGTTGAAGCTTGGCTTGGAGAATTTTGAGCATTATTTTGCTAGCATGAAGGTGAGTGCAATTGTGCAGTAGTTTGAGCATTCTTTGGCATTGCCCTTCTTTGGGATTTGAATGAAAACTGACCTTTTCCAGTCCTGTGGCCACTGCTGAGTTTTCCAGATTTGCTGGCATATTGAGTGCAGCACTTTCACAGCATCATCTTTCAGGATTTGAAATAGCTCAACTGGAATTCCATCCCCTCTACTAGCTTTGTTCATAGTGATGCTTCCTAAGGCCCACTTGACTTTGCATTCCAGGATGTCTGGCTCTAGGTGAGTGATCACACCATTGTGATTATCTGGGTTGTGAAGATCCTTTTTTGTATAGTTCTTCTGTGTATTCTTTCTACCTCTTCTTAATATCTTTTGCTTCTGTTAAGTCCATACTATTTCCATCCTTTATTGTGCCCCTTTTTACGTGAAATGTTCCCTTGGTATCTCTAATTTTCTTGAAAATTAGACCTGGATATTTCTACATTTATCAGGAACTCTGGTATTTCTTAAGCTATGCCTTGGAAGACTTGTTTCTGGGGACCACCAAGACATTCTTCACGCTGAAAGACTAAAAGAGAAGGGGATGAAGTAGGATGAATTGGGAAAAGAAAACGGAGCATAGATGACAAGGGAAAGCAGTGTTCTTTTTTAAAATTTTTATTGGAATATGGTTGGACTTCCCAGGTGGCTCAGTGCTAAAGAATCCTTCTGCCAAGGCAGGAGACTCGGGTTTGATCCCTGGGTTGGAAAGATCCCCTTGAGTAGGAAATGGCAGCCCACTGTAGTATCCTTGCCTGGAAAATTCTATGGACAGAGGCACCTGGCAGGTTACAGTCCATCAGATCACAGAGTCAAACACAACTGAGAGGCTGAGCACACACAGAGCGTGGTTGCGTTCCAACGTTGTGTTCTACTGTAGAGCAAGATGAATGAGCCGTGCATATACATGTGTCCCCTCCCTTCTGGACTTCATTCCCACTCTGGTCGGTGCTGTGAATTACGTAGAGTTCCCTGTGCTATACAGTAGGTTCTCGTTAATTATCTATCTTGGAGTTTTTAAAATGGGTCATACGTGTGTGTACGTGTGTGTGTTGATTTGCAGTGTACATTATTCATTAGTGTATCTTTTACTGTCGAGCTTGGCAAAAAAATGTGAAGCCATGTCCTGAAATGCATTTATCAAAATTACTTGCTAGTAAGAATCCCCAGGGAACTTGTTAGAAATACAGATTCCTATGGCCCTGGCCAGTCATTCCGACTGGGTCTGTTTGGAAAGGGGCAGGAATTTCCTGCATTTCTCCTCTGCCCTTATTTTCTTTAAATAACAGGTACCCTGTGATTCTTATCATCATCAAGTATGTGGGGAATGGAGGGGAGGGGTGCACGCTATGGCCCCAAATCCACGCAGCTTTGTTTTTGAGAAAAAAGGAGCTGGCAAAGAAGGCTAAGTGCTCAGTGAAATTGGTATTTGGAGACGGAAAGCTGCAAAATCATGATAGATTAAAAGCCAAAGGGTGAAGGAGTGAGGAGCGGTGAGCTTGCTAACCATGACCCTGATGTGACATGCCCCTTCTTAAGACCAAGTGCTCATTCCTTCTTTCAACCTGCATCTCCTGGGACTATCAAAGGCCCTTGAAGACCAGTGCATTTCATTCCTCCACACCTTTTGGGTATAGAAATGGACACGGACTCTCTGGCATCAGCAGCTCAGGAGGCAGAGATAGACTTTGAACCCACGTCCCTCTGATGCAGCGCCTGGTCCTTTGGTTCTCAGGGTTCTCTCTGGAATGCTGGCCCTTCCCAGATGGCTTCTACTACCCTGTCTCCTCAGCTTGCTGACCACGTCCTTTTGACCTTTTGCAGCCTCTATCATTTTCCATGGTGACAGAAAATACTCTCAGATAGCGAGGAGGGAGAGAAGCCCATCTCTGCTCACCCTGACCTACCAGGAGATTAGCTTGGTGCACGGGAGCTGCTGGGAGAAACGTGACTCTTCGTCTCGTCCACGCTCCCCTGCCCCAGGGCTCTTATCGGAACACCAGGGAGGGAGGCAAGTCTTCAAGGAGACTCAGGGCCTCCCCTGTGGGATGCAGCCATTGCTTATCATGATGTAAAACAAAACCCTGGCTTGGGCACAGCCCAGAAACCTCTGCCTGATCTTCCTCGCCTGCAGGAGAAAGCTCCATCCCCATCCCATGGAGACTTGTGTAGGGGATGGGAGGAGCTGGCCCAAGCTCTGCATCCCGTCTGGAGGACCAGCTGCCCTTCTGGGTGGGGGCTTAGGAGGGAAGGGAAGTTTGGGGGAGCCCATGGGGCCCCATGGTTCAGGGGTTTGTCCCCTGGGATTTGATAGGAAAGTTGTTTGCCACCCACCAGAGCCACCAGGAGGGAAAGACTCAGAGTCTGGGCACCCCCTCTCAGAAAATGACCCTTGTCCCTCTCTCCATCTGTCTGCATGAAACCTTCACTTGGAAGTGTGATTTGGCTGAGTAGAATAGTGAAGAGGATGTTTAGGGAAAATGTCAAATTGAGGTTAAATTAAACTTTTCAAATTAAATGTTAAACCACTAACATCCACTAAGTGTGTGTTTGTGCATGAGCGAGAGGGAGAGAGAGAGTGAGATTGTTTGGGAAAAGTGGCTTGGAGTGCAGAGAGAGCTGTTATCTGAGAATGAGACCACACAGGCATGCGTCTTAGCTTTATCACATCCACCAGCCTCTGAGCCCCAGGTTTATTCTTCTCTGAAGTGGGGGAATGACAGAGGGCATCTTGGATTCAACAAAGCTTGAGGCATTCCTACCACATGCCAGACAACACGTGGGAACTTTTCACATATCTGAACTTAATGCAGGATTGCACATAACCCCACTTGGTGGAGATGTCACCCATTCGTGGGTGTGGTTATGGAAAATGAGTTTCAGGGATTTTCATGGGATAGCAGACTGGATCTCCTGGATGGTACATCTCCACTGCACCACTATTGCCCCAGACTTGTATTAAGACGGCACATCATTCATTCATTCATTCACTCACTCATTCATTCAATTTAATGACACTTGTCGAGTGCCTATAATATGCCAGGCACTGTTCTAAGTTGGGGATTCATTGGTAAATAAGATAGATAAGGTCGCTGCTACAGTCTAGAGAAGAAAGATTATAAACAGATAATAAGGCATAAGGTAAGAATAAAATAAAATGGAGCAGTCGAATGCCCTGAATAAAATAAAATGGGGCAATAGAATAAAAGTGAATTCAAGGGCCATTACTTAGAAGGGACATGGCCTCCTTCAGAACAACATTATTGAAATACAGTCTGGATCCTTCTGCCTTTAAGGGACAAATGTGCGCTGCCAAGTGTCCAGAGACTCTGGAAGCTTATCTTTATAACCCTCCAAGCTGTTTGGTGCCTCTCCCAGGCATTTTGTTCACTGTGATAGCTGTGTGTCTTCATCTTCAAAAGAAGATCAGATAATGAGATTGAGAGGCCACCAGACAAAACAAAATATGTGGTTTTATGCCAACTTGAACTCAGTTTAGAAAGAAACATAAGGCATCATCTAAATCAACCCTGGTTTTTTTTTTCTAAATGAACAGCCGTATGTGTGTGTGTGTGTGTGTGTGTGTGTGTGTGTGTGTGATGTTTCTTCCAATTAGCACAAGATGCTCTGTGGCCAGAACTCATTGATGAGTTTCAGTGTCACTTCTCCTCACCGGCCCCTTCCCCCGCCATCACAACCTGTCTATTGCCACTGGGATCTAGAAAGAATTAATCAAGAGCTGAGGATCAAGGACATCATGATCTTGGTGGGGAAGGAGGGGGTACTCAGTCGAACTCTGGCCCCCAGTTGCTGAGTCAGATTCACCCCCTTCTCAGACCCTCCCCAAGGCCACCAGGCCTCATGCCTGTCCTTACTCTGGAGCAGAAAAGAGCTCTCAGCCACTTGCCAAACTGGGGGCCCACCTCTCATCGTCTTCGGCATTGCTCACTTACGATTCATGTTATTTCTGAGCTCAGTCACTCAGTTGTGTCTGACTCTTTGTGACCCTATGGACTGAAGCCCGTCAGGCTCCTCTGTCTATGGAATCTTCCAGGCAAGAATACTGGTGTGGGTTGCCATGTCCTTCTCCAGGGGATCTTCCCGACCCAGGGATCGAACGCACTTCTCCTGTAGCTGTTGCTAATCTCTACGGCCCCAGCTAACACAAAAGGCAGCCTGGCGCTCGCTTTCCTGCCCTGGCTCCCATATCCTCACTGTGCACTGCTGACTCTGCAGAGATTTTTCACACTAGATGGGACCTGAGAAATCTCGTTGCTCAGCAGTTTGATTTGACTTATGCATTTAATTATTTAATTACTTAATGGGGTTTTGGCCACCAAGCCCTTTGCTGAAACAAAATGTAAAACAGATACCAGCGGGTGGGGGACCCAGAGTCCCTCCTTCTGGGCCCCCTTCTCCCTGCTGCAACCTCTAAGGAGACCCTCAAAATGCCCCAGCTCTTCCCAGCAGCCCCGTCTGAAAACGCCCGTCTCCTTCCAGTCCCCTCCAGTTCCAGAAGGGCCAGGGCCGAGTGAAAGTTCCCATTGGCAGTGGACAGTTGCTAGGAAATAGGTGAGCGATTCATTCAGTGCAGAAAGTAAAAGGAATAGCGGCGGAATGGGGAGGTGGCTACTGTGGGAGGGTCATGGCAGGATCGGGGAGTTGGCCCAAGAAGTGGGATCCTCCGGGTTAGAAAGAAGCCGTGATCCGATTGCCAAGGAGCTCCACGTGCTCGGCACACGAGTGCCGGGAACTCGCCGAGCGAGAGCCGTGATGACAGCTCAGTAATACATTCATCCCCAGGTGCTCCTCGGCGTGTTACGGGGTTTGATATTTTTATTTAACTGGAAGAGGTCGATCTGGTGCATGTGAGGCAAAGAGGCTGGGTCTGCTGTTGGCCGCCCCGGTGGTCGTGTCTCCCCTCCCCACCGAGAGGGCTCCTGGCCTCTGAGTGCTACCGGCAGGGCGCCAGCGTCACTCTCGCCTCATCCCGAGATGCTCTGGGCTTCATCTTAGCTTAACAGCCTCTTGGAAAGGGTTTGATCCCAAGTCTCAGTGCGAGAGAAACAGACTGGGGACAAGTGCCCTGGGCTGGGAGGCGACCCATGGGAGTGAAACAGCTGTGTGCCCCAGGTAAGTTTCTTAACCTCTCTGGGCCTCAGTTTCCCCTTATGTAAAATGAGGTTGACAACAATAGTGTTTATATGGCAGAATCAATGTGAGGACCACAGGAGGCAAACCTATAAGGTGTTTAGAACAGTAGCCCAGTGAAAATGAATTGTTCTTATTATTCCTGCCTCAGACCTAGTGAGTCCCCTTCCCCCACTTCTCAGCAAAGGAAACCAAAATTGCCTGAACATTTAACTGCAGGTAGGGTTGCCTTCTGAAGATCATTTGGAAGAATTTAGTGGAGAAAATTCTACTGCTGGCTAACATGCAAGCGCCCAGTGCTGTCTGCCGATGCTTTGTCTGCATTTTGTCATTTAACTCTCACACTGGCCCTAGACTGGGCACATAAATTCTCTTTCTCTTTCGGAGATGAGGAAGCCAAGGCTTGGGGAATTTCAGGAATTTGCCCACAGCCACAAAGCCAGCAAACAGGGGAGCCAGGACTAAAATATAAGGATTTGATTCTTCTGGGTTTCTGTCTGCCTGTTGCCTTGCTTCTGATGTTTGTTATTCTTTAAATATTCATTTTTATTTATTTATTTGTGCTGGGTCTTAGTTGCAGCACACAGGATGTTCGATCTTCATTGCAGCACGTGGGATCTTTAGTTGTGGCATGTGGGATCTAGTTCCGCGATCAGGGATCGAACCCAGACACTGGACTACCAGGGAAGTCCCCCTACTCCTTTGATTTTTCAATGCAGGAGATATAGGTACAGAGGATCACAATGGATGCTGTTGGAACAACTCGAAGCCACAAATCAGGGTGGGGGCCACACACAAGCTTGTGATTCAGGGGTGCAGAAGCAGCCTAACTGCCCCCTGCCACTTCAGAGCCCCAAGAATCATTTCGGGGGCAGCAGTGCTGGGAAAAAGTGGCAATGAGTCAGGCTAGGACACCTTCTTCAAGACAACTTAATGATTTAATCTTATGGATTCTGGGATGGAGAACGTGCTTCACAGTGTACCAACAGTGTGACATCCAGAATTCCTTCTAACCTCCCTGCAGTGTAATTTTTTCCTCCAAAAAGAAAAAAAAAAAAAAAAAAACCCACTGGGAATAATCATTCCTGGCATAGAGTATAGGGCCATATAGTCTTCTTTCACTAACTACCAGAGGCATGATGCAGGTTTTTGTAATGTGCGTATACTGTCCATTACGTATGCCATCCAGTATTGTGAGAACTGCAAGTTCAACGAGTAGGAAAACACCAGAGAACCTCACCGATCAAATCTTAAGGAACTGATTAGGATTAATTCCAGATTAATGAGGAATTTATTTTGGCGGGACAGACTTTTCAGTATCACTGTAGAAACTCTCCAGGTGGGAAACCCTCATTTTTGAGTAGTAGGAATATGATTGTGCTGAATGTTGATCCACAGTTGCCCTTTGGATGGAAGAGGGAGGCACTCTCGGAGGTGTTGGGTTCAGTTCTGAGGACCACTCACTTGCCTGTAAGTGGCCAAGTGCAGACTTGATCCCTGGTCTGTCTGCAATGCCCTGATATTTTCATGACATCATGTGATCCCGCTGGGGCTCTGGCCATCGATAAAAAGAAATAGTGAAGTGGATCTGATGGCTTGGTGCTTGTCCATCTTCTTCAGTCTGTATCCCGCCTTAGCACTGTGACTGGCATTTGCAGCCTCTCAGGATCTTGGTTAAATGTGCCCCAGAAAGAAATGTCCAGCACTGCCCAAGTCTCTCTCCTGGCCATACCCACCAGAGTGCTTCCTGGGTCGCCCTGAGAGGCAGTTTGTCAGGTTCCTTCGGCCCACCTGATAGATACACCCCTCTGTGGCTGCCAGGCAGACAGTTTCCCAGGAATCCTCATCCACATAGCAGCCGAGTCTTTATACAGAGAAGCGTCTCTCCCAGCTCAGCCCCTGCAGATGGGCTGCTAATCCAGCTCTGCCTGCCAACGGGCCGACTCTACGGTTGATTAGGGTAATGAGGCTTATGCAGGCTTCCTCTGTCCCTCCCCGTCTTCTTGGCTCTGAAAGTTAGCCCACCGCCTATCAATACTGTCTGCACCAGAAGAAAGCCCCTCTCCCTTCCTGCCCCCAGCATCTGGTTGCCTGGAAACCAGGACAGAAGCCTCGAGCATCTTAGGTTTCTTTTTAATTTCCCTGCCAGGTCCTGAAAAGCAAGCAGTGTTTGTTTTAAGCAGAACCTTTGCCCTGTGGAGACTTGCCTTAACCTTGCCCGGGATGATTCCATCAACCTGCGTAAATATGATGCGAAGCGGCAGAACAGCCACTCCAGGTCCAGTGTCGTTCGGTTATCGGGGCACAGAGTCATAATTAACAGTGAAAGCTGAAGATGGATTGTTTCAGAGGGAGCCAGGACGAAGCTTAACTCATGCACGTCTGTGTGTGTGAGTGTGGTACGTGCGCCCAGGCACATGTGTTGAAATTGGCAGCTTTGTGAATTGCAGCCTGCTGTAGCCACATGCAGAAAGGAAGAGAGGTTTTTCTTTTTCCAAAAGAACAAAAGCCCATCTTGAAAATAAATGTCTTTCAAAAGTCACACAATTCGGGGAAAAGGCTCCAAGGCTGGTTGGCTCACCCCCAGCCTGTGCTTCAACGGCAATGCAAACCATCTTCAGAAAAGGGCCAGGCAGAGGTGAGGATTTAAAAAGTCACAAATGGGAGAACGCCCCCCACCCCCAACAATCCTTTGGCTTAACACTGAGAGGGCCTACCAGAGTTTAGAACTGAACTTGGCACCTGGCACCTTGAATGTGTCTTGGCTCACACCACCTGGAAGCTATGTGTTCAGGAGACCAAGAGACATTCCATTTGGGGTGAGTGGGATGGGGCTTTCTGTCTTGTCAAGGCTGCCCTGTGTTTCTTGCCCAAAACAAAAAATCTTTTGCAGACCCATTCAATCAGACCCCACTGAGCTAGCCACTTCCTAGGGATTATGAGCTAAGCTTCTTGCCTCTGGCTACCCTCTTGCCACCATAAATGGTGTCCCATTTTACAGAAGAGAATGGTGAGACCCAAAGTGGCCAAGCATCTTGCCTGAGGTTACGCAGCTGGTAGGCAGTGTAGTCAAATCTGAACCACAGAGCTTATTCAGGAATCATTAAAAGAAACATTTTATCTGACTTCCTGAACCTAAAGATCTTTCAAGGAGATACTGGCTCTTCAAGCCGACAGTCTCTTGGAAAATTCTTATCACTCTATGAATAAATTGAAATAGAGCTAAGAATAGATAGGTATGTGGCATGTCTGAAAAGATCTATGTGCCATATCTTGCTAGAGTTGTTTTTTTTTTTTTTTTAAGAACGCCTTGATGTGCTTTTTGCCAAGAGGTTGAATTGTGGAGTATTTTTACTAGATAACTAAACCCTAACCATGTTTCCTCATTCCATTAATTTCCTGGACTTCCTTTGTCTTTGTGTTTTGGGGAGACCTGTGTGTTTTGCGGTATTTCCCTCAACACTGGTTTCTCTCCTTGTTTGAAGAATATTTTAGAGACAAGCATTTGAAGACAAGGACTCGTATGCTTTCCCCTCATCAGTGGAGGCACAGTAGTTAATCAACAAGTTGCCAGTGTTCAGCCTCAGCCTTGGGTTCAAATCTTGATTCCGCCAGTTTGTTGCCTGCATGACTTGGAGCACCGTGATAATCCACCCAAGCCTCAGTTTATAACCTGTGAAATGGGCACGATAATGGTCCTGAGTTATCATAAAGAAGAATTAATGGGTAAAGTGATGACCACAGTTCCTAACACATAGAGACTCAATAAACAGGAGCCACTGCTAGTATTCTATTACCAACAGGGAGGTCATGGGGTAGACTAAGGTTGTGGGATAGATCAGGACCAAAAGTTAGAAATTCCTAATCCTCAGGTGCTCAGAAGAGGCCCTCCTGATACAAAGAGGGTTTTGTCACTGATCCTCGTCTCATGACTCCTATATTCTTTAAATTTTTAAAATACTTTCAAAATAGTCCTGACCCAGAGGAAAATAGCCTCCTCCTTTAGTACAGACAGATGTTGTACACGTAAGGCGAGTCTTGTGCTGTGTGCTCAGGTGCTCATTGCAACCCCTTGGACTGTAACCCACCAGGCTCCTCTGTCCATGGGATTCTCCAGGCAAGAATACTGGAGTGGGGTGCCATTTCCTCCTCCAGGGCATCTTCCCAACCCAGTGATCGAACCCTCATTTCCTGAGTCTCCTGCATTGGCAGGCGGAATCTTTACCACTGAGTCACCTAGGCATATGGTAAGGTGATTCCTAGTCCATGTTTGAAGTCACCACACTGGATTTTCAGTGAAAGAATTTGAAATGCAGCCTTAAAGGGAAAAAAAAAATGAAATAAAATAGAAAAATCTACCGCAGAACCCTCACAGAGAAATATTCCTTCTGCTAGCTCCCATTCATTCAAAGGCAACAAGAAATGAGGTGACTATGTTAAGAACAGGATGGCTGTCACTGCTAGGGGATCAGGTCTTCTGATTCCTGTGTACAAAGCAAACCTTTAACATTTGTGACCATTTTCCATCTTTTCAGTCTTTGTGGTTTCCTGGGTAAAGGTTAATGGGGCCCCAGTGTGTATCAGGAAGGGTGTTAAGGGATACAACCCACATAAGAAACAGACCCTCCCCTTTCCAAAGCTTTGTTTGCGGGCCCAGCTGCCTTCTCATGCATCCCTGTGAATTCTGCTAAGCCTCCTCATCTGGACCAGCTCTCCTCAATGGCCTGGTCTCACACAGTGGGGACTGGGCTAGAATTTATACCTCTGTGCGTTTGGCCAGGATCAGATTTTAGGGCTGTGAAAGGCTCCATCCAGTTTGCCTACTCCCACTCTCTTTCCTCCAGGACCCTCATCACCTTGCAAGCCCCCACTGTACCTGTTACACCTTGCCCCTGACCCATCCCTGGGGCTCAGTAGAAAGATAACTCTTTTTGCCTTTGTCCTTTCAAATTCTCTCTTATCTTCCCCACCCCAACCTCTCCCGGATAAACCCAGCTCAGCAATCTGCAAAGAAGATAACTTCATATGTTTCCCTTCGCAGGAAACTGTAGTGTCGTGTCAGTCACTCAATCGTGTCCCACTCTTTGAGACCCCATGCACTGCGGCCCGCCAGGCTCCTCTGTCCACAGGATTCTCCAGGCAAGAATACTGGAGTGGATTGTTATTCCCTTCTCCAGGGATTGAACCCGGGTCTCCTGCATGGCAGGCAGATTCTTTACCGTCTGAGCTACAGGGAAGATCCGCAGGAAACTGATTTGCATTTTAATGCAAGTTTCCTGGAACCTCAAAGACCATTCAGTTCAGTTCAGTCCAGTTCAGTTGCTCAGTCCAACTCTTTGTGACCCTGTGAATCGCAGCACGTCAGGCCTCCCTGTCCATCACAAACTCCTGGAGTTTACGCAAACACCATTCAGAGACACCTAAAAGATTGAGTCTAGGCGCCTCAGCCTAACACATCTGGGCTCATAATTTTAAACATATGGTTTGTTTCAGATCATGCCATCCACCAGCCGGCCACTCCATTCCTGCCAGCCTTTCCCTCAGCTGCACACTTAGCACCTTCTCTGCACAGCTTCCCATTCTTCAAAATAAAAGCAGTTGTCCTCACTGCTGCTGCGGGAGGAGCTTTGGATGAGCTGACAGTGATAACAGTTACGATTCCCAACCATAAGCCCTCTTCGCTCTCACTGTATCTGATTCTCAGAGCCTGTGAACTGTGGGGTCACTGCTTCCATTTGACAGAGGAAACCACTGAGGTGCAGAGGGACTCAGTACCTGAAGTCACATAACTAGAGGCGAAGCCAAAAATCCAGGGTCACGTGGTTTTTATCCATCACACGTACCTCTGACCTGGATAGCAGAGGCCTCGAGAGTTTTAAACAGTTATTAGGAACCAGGCGGTGGGCTTTCCGCCTGGCCATTTGCATTTGATTGTCCAGAGGATCGAACGTGGAGAGCACTAACCTCACACTCATGGTAAAATGAGGAAATGGAGAATTTGAGTCACCTGCCAACACCAAGGGTAAGGGCGATGCACCCTTCGCCTAGCCACCACTTCTTGTTCTTTGCAGTTGACTCGCTGTGACTTTTGGCAAGTCCCTAACCTCTGGGGGAGGAGGGGACTTTTCTCATCTGACAAATGCAGTCGTTGGCCTGGAAAATGGCTAAGGTCCCTCCTACAGTTTCCACGCGGACAACCCTGTGATGAGATGGGGAAGCGGAGCCAGCCTGGCCAGCCTCCCGTCTGTACTCCTAGGGTTTATTTACGCTCTGTGTCTCTGGCGACAACAACGAGGCCATATGGGCCGCCCTGGTATAGGACGGGCTCAGTGACAGCCTGGGGAGGCGCGGTTCTGCTGCCCCTGAAGTAGGGAATCTGGTCCTCCGCAGTGCTGGCCTGCTGGGGGATCACAGTCCCTCTCTGCACCCTGGACAGGTACCCGCGGGCAGCTGCTCTGGCAAAGACAACCCCACGGGGCAGAATCTTCGCTGGCTGGCTCTGCTGCTTTTACTGCTTCATTATCTCTCAAGTCAAAAACCGTGAGGGCTGCAGTTTTGGCTGCAATCTGTTAACTTGCCAGCTCTCAGGGGCTCAGTTCTGGCTGAATCCAGCAAATTACACTCTTCTTGCCTCTCTCGAGCACCATCTTATTGCACATGCCCCGAGCGTACAAATTAAAGATACTCTTTTCTTCTTTGTCTCCAGTTTCACCAATAGCACTGCTCTATTGCAATGAGATGGAGTATTAGGGAAAGTTTTGTAAATTCTAATGCCTTGTGCTCACATTCATTGCTTTTTTGTTTGGTTGTTGTTGTTGCTGTCAAGCAGAAATGCCCCCTACCCCAACACTCTGAAGCTGAAGCCTCGAAGCTTTAATCTGCAGGGCCCCATGGATAGTACTTAACAGATTGCTTATAGATCATGTGTTAGCTCTCCCATAGTCTGAGCTAAGGGAGTGGACCTGCTTTCACAGTAATATACATAGATGAGCTGGCTTTTGAGCTTGTGACAAGTCCTGAGGGCACAGTGTGACATCTTTACAGAATGGTAAATCTTGCTTATTTTCCTGAACTAGGTTAAAGGACTACTTCATTTCCAAATCCTTCAGCAATACCTGGAAAAACTATTGGAAATTTGTTTCAAAGACTTGGGATTGTCCCAACACTTCTGTTTTTAAAAGGTTGAAAACACCAGGAGAGTTGTTTTTCTTTCTCTGTGAAGAGGAGGAGTTCCATCTTGTAATAATGTTGTTGAAAAGAAAGACAGAAAGACAAGAAAAGGAGAAAAGGGTGAATAAAAAAAACTGCATCTGGCCTAAAGAGGCACCCACACCAGACATTGCAAGGACTCTGTTTCTCTTCCTGGTGGGGCGCCTTTTCTTCTCTCCCAGCGCTTGTGGTTTACCCCCAGAGGAGCTGAACAGCTGTGCCCGGGGCACCTTCTGGACTATATCAAGTACAAGGGGCAAAGTATGTTAACAGCACATGTAATTGCAACTGCAGTTATTATCCCTAGTGAACCTGATCTTCGGCAACCTGATCGCTGGAACCTCTTTCACACAATCCAGAAACCCAGCCTGCAGCCCCGTGTCACCTTGTGTTGTGGGCCTAGATTTGACGACGATGATGAGATTAGCACTGTTTGCTTAGTTTCGTTTTGGATTTGTGCTAGCTCATATAAGATCAGCCTCGTTTGATGGCTGCAGGATTTTTTCCAGTGATGGTTCTTGGAAATCACTTGAAAAGGCTGACTCTAAGATTCTGTGTTATGCCCAGGATCAGGGGGGCAACAAGGAGGAGAGGAGGGAGCAGGCAGGAGCAGCCTTGGCAGCCAAGCCTGGGGAAGGGGTAAGGCACACAGCTGGGCCAGTCAGCTCACAAATGGGTGAAAGGATATGGTCCCCACCATCCAGGAGCTGGCAATCAAATACATTGCGATCATGGCTAGAGTGGAGTTTTGTGTAAGAAGCAGTGGGAACATAGAAGTATGGGGGTCTGAATGGATCCAGGGGATCAGAGAGAGGGTCGTGGGGAGGTTGACCACAACCAGATGGACAAGCGATGAAGGCTTATTAAATAATTGTAGCACCTACGGTTTATCGTGCACTTGCTAAATGCCAGGCGCTGTACTGGCAATATAGTGCAAAATGGCATAGTGCAGCATACAGTGCAGATAGTGTTGTGTAGCATAGTACAGTACAGTGTAGTGAAGCATCTTACAGTAAGGCTCAGTGGAGTATGGTGTGGGATAGTTGGCAGAGTGTAGTGCAGTGGAGTAGCCTAGAGTGTCGTGGAGTACGGCAGAGTGTAAGGCATGGTCACATAGCGAGTGCAGTGTAGTCCACTATAGTGTACTATGAAGCGCAGCTTAGTAGAGTGTGATATAGTTCAGTACAGTATGGTATGGTATAGTGCAGTATATACTATATTGTACAGCTTGCTGCTGCTGCTAAGTCGCCTCAGTCATATCTGACTCTGTGGGACCCCATAGACGGCAGCCCACCAGGCTCCGCCGTCCCTGGGATTCTCCAGGCAAGAACCCTGGAGTGGGTTGCCATTTCCTTCTCCAATGCACGAAAGTGAAAAGTGAAAGTGAAGTCTCTCCATCGCGTCCGACTCTTCGCGACCCCATGGACTTCAGCCTACCAGGCTCCTCTGCCCGTGGGATTTTCCAGGCAAGAGTACTGGAGTGGGTTGCCGTTGCCTTCTCTGTAGTACAGTTTAGTAGAGTATAATAAAGTATAGTATGGTATAGTACAGTACAGTATAGTATGAAAGTGAAAGTCACTCAGTCGAATCCGACTTTTTGCCACCCCAAGGACTATACAATCCAGGGAATTCTCTAGGTCGGAATACCTGAGTGGGTAGCCTTTCTCTTCTCCAGGGGATCTTCCCAACCCAGGGACTGAATCCAGATCTCCTGAACTGCAGGTGAATTCTTTACCAGCTGAGCCACAAGGGAAGCCCCACAGTATAGTATAGTACAGTATCACATACTATAGTACAGTTTAGTAGAGTATAATAAAGTATAGTCTAGTACAATACAGTATATTATGGTATAGTATCATGTACTATAGTACAGTTTAATAAAGTATAATAAGGTATAGTAGGGCATAGTACAGTACAGTATAGCATAGGACAGTATCATATACTATAGCAGAGCTTAGTAGAGTAAATAAAGTATAGCATGGTATACGGTACAGTGTAGTACACTATAGTACACTCTAGTGGAGTGTAATATAGTATAGTATAGTATAATACGATATAGTACAGTATCATGTACTCTAGTACAGCTTAGTAGAGAATAGCAAGGTATAGTAGAGCGTGGTCTAGTGGAACGATGTAAAGCGCAGTGCGGTATGGTATAGCACTGCAGAGCACGATGCAGTGTAGTGATGGGAGGGAACAGTGGAGGGTAGGGGTGAATGGTGTAGCCTGGTGTGGTGCAGTACCCCACAGCATTGCATGGTTCAGGACGGCACAGTGTAATATAGTGTAATACGGCATGAGGGAGGAGCCAGGATTTGACCCAGGACAGGTAAGTCCCCACGGCCAGCCCCTTGACCTCTGTTGACTATTGTGTGTTTCTGAGAGGGGCACTGGCCACAATTGGAGGACGTGTGGGGTTGGCATCCTAGAGGACAGCCACGGCCTCTTAGCTGTCCCCGCTCCAGGCCCTGCCAGCCAGGCACACAGCCTCACACTGCAGGCGACAGGAAACCTCCCTCACGGCTGGGTCTCTGCAGCGCCCTCCTCGCTGGCCATCAGCTTTGCTGGAAGAACACCGGTAGCTTCAATTCCATTCTCCCGAGGGTGGAGGCATGAGGGGTCAACCTCCTGCCTCTCACCTTTAACCCTGAGCAGGCGGGGAGGGCCCGGAGTTCGAGGTGGAGATGTACGTTTCCCTCCAGCATCGCGACTTGGACACTGGAATGTTCTTGTCCCTGGCTCCTCCCGGGATGTAGAAACTGGAGGAGACGGGCTGTTAGAAAATGAAAAATGAGGCGCAGAAGCAATTTTCCTCATGGACTCCGGCCCCAGGAGCGTCAGTCTTTGCTTTGGACGCAGGTCCTTGTCTGTTCTGTTCTTAATTTATTCTCGCGGGTCTGCCCAAGTGTAGTTAAAGTTCATGGAAAGGAAGACAGCGGAGAGCAGGGAGCCGAGGGCCCGAGGTGCTGCCAGGGAGCGGCAGACAGACCTGAGGTGTGCAGGCTGGGATTCCTGCACTGCCTCGTGCTGGAAGTAATGGTTCTACACAAAATAGTCATCCTTAGAGGGACACGTGGCTGTGTCCACAGATCCTTCCCCAGGGGCTCACTGGGGAAGCAGGGCTGGCCCTTCCTGCCCACACCCTGGGAGAGCTCTGCCTTTGACTCCCTCTGACTAGCTTTATCCTGAGTGGTTCAAAATGTGCAGGAGAAATGTTTAAGGGGAGTCCACAGTCAAAGAGGCCACCTATGCCACCTGATGCAAAGAGCTGACTCATTGGGAAATACCCTGAAAGATTGAGGGCAGGAGGAGAAGGGGGTAACAGGGGATGAGATGGTTTGATAGCATCACCAACTCAATGGGCATGAATTTGAGCAAACTCTAGGAAATGCAGGGAGACAAAGAATCCTGCCACACTGCAGTTCATGGGGTCACAAAGAGTTGGACACAACTTAGAGATTGAAGAACAGCAACAATAGTTCCAGAGGAGCCGCAGACAAGAACAGTCTGTGTTGATGGTCTATCCAGTTGTGTCTATATTGGAACAGATGGGGGTTCTTCTTTGATACTGGGCTGGTTTCTCCTCCACCTTATTGCCTGAGAGTGAGATGAATAATGAGAGCGATTAGGGAGGATGACAACCTGAACCCTTGGAATCCTATCACCGACCCTTTGCACCTGTCACCTGAACTCCTTAATGATATATCCCAGTTCCTACCTGCCTTCACATGCACTCCCTCAGCCTGCACGCAGATGCCAAAGCAGATGCTCTGACATGCCTGTGACAGTGTAGCTTGAAACCCTTCTGTGCTCCCTACCCTACAAGATCAAGTCTGAGCTCTTGAATGTGATCTCTAAGGCCCCTCAAGATCCAGCCCCTCCTGGGGTCCATTCAAGCCCCTGCCACCTGGCTCACACCTGTGTTCCCTCCCACAAAGGACAATAGCCCGTACTTCCTTCCTCTGTCCTCTGGCCTCGCCTCTGGCCTCAGCCCACCCTGCCCTCTCTCCCCCAAGTGCTTCTACAGCTTCTTCTCCTAGCCAAGCCCTACCCCTCCTTCAGCATCTGCCTCCACGTGACTCTTCTCCCAAGAAGCCATGTGAGGCCCCTCCCCAGCCACCCCCTCACCCATCCCCCCCACAGTTGGGGTTCCTTACTCTGTGCCCCTGTAACGTACTGTGACCACTTTTATTCCCACTCAGCACCGGGCACTGACGTGTATCTTCACTGCCTGCCCAGGACAGGTGCTCAGTGAATCTTTCCAGAAAGAATGAGGAAGGAAGCGAAGGGCAGAAGGGGAGGAGCCAGAAGGATGGGGAGGTGGAGAGAAGAGGGGTTCCTCTGTCCACTGCCTATTACCTAATTTAAGACCAGGATTATCATCACTTTTTTCCGTATTCCCTCAAATGCTCCCAGTGCCCCCAGGAATCCTAAGAAAATGTAATTCAGACCATGTAATCCCTCAGCTAAAACTCGCCAGCCTCCCTGGAAGTGAAAGGTCCTTGTGACGATCTACAAGGCCCTGCTCGAGTCGGACCTCTCAGGTCTCAAGTCACCCCTTGGATTCTCCTTCCTGCACCTTTGCCCTCTTTCTGCTCCAGGCCCACCTGCCTCCTGGCAGAGTTGTGCATTCTCTATGGGATGTTCCCTTTCCCAAGGGTGCAAAAACTGTCTCTTAAGGACAAAAAATATCTTATTATTTTTACTTAGAGAATATACAAGTACACCCAAGACACATACAGATATACAATAGAACACACATGTACACACAGGACATAAACAGATATACAATAAAATTTCACTGGGGGACAATTAGGAAAAACATACCTAAAAAGCCTCTGTAGGAGAGTGATAATTTAAAAAAAAGAAAAAAGGGAGATTTCCCTGGTGGTCCAGGGGATGTGAATCTGCCTTGCAATGCAGGGGTCGCAGGTTTGATCCCTGATTGGGGAACTAGGATCCCACATGCCACAGTAACTAGGCCCGAGTGCCATAACTACTGAGACTTGCATGCCACAACTAGACAGTCCAAGTGCTGCAACTAAGACCTGCCACAGCCAAATAAATACATATTTAAAATAAAAAGAAAGAAGAGTTGAGAAACACTGCCTAAATCTTGCCAGAACTGATAGACCCCAGGGCCTTTGCACTTGCTGTTTCCTCGCTTAGAATTTTCTTGCCCAGCTTACTTGCTTACCTTCTTCACTTCTTTACAGGGATGTCATCTCAGTGGCGGAGAAGGCAATGGCACCCCACTCCAGTCCTCTTGCCTGGAAAATCCCATGGACGGGGGAGCCTGGTGGGCTGCAGTCCATGGGGTGGTGGAGAGTCGGACACAACTGAGCAACTTCACTTTCACTTTTCACTTTCATGCATTGGAGAAGGAAATGGCAACCCACTCCAGGGTTCTTGCCTGGAGAATCCCAGGGATGGCGGAGCCTGGTGGGCTGCCGTCCATGGGGTCTCACAGAGTCGGACACAACTGAAGCGACTTAGCAGCAGCAGCATCTCAGTGGGGCCTTCCCTGGACACCCCATTCAGATAGCAGCCTTTCATACTGCCTGTTTCTGTTTGCTAGTTTTTTTTTTTTTTTTCTTAGCCCTAACCTATTTGGCACATGATATATTTTACCTATTTTTTTCTTGTTTATTGGCTTTTTATTCTCATCGCCTGGAAGGTAGCCTTTATCTATTTTGTTCACTGCTATGTCTTCAGTGCCTGGAATGAGTTCTGGTGCAGAGTAGGTGCTAAATAAATACTTGCTTGATGAATGCTTGGGATGAACCTGGCGCGTATGTAATAGGTGCTTAACACAACAGTGACTGGAAAGCCCCATTCTTGGCAATAGTTTCAACTTTCTTCCTAGCATAATGCGGGCAATTGCAAGTAGGTAGCTCAAGTGACCCAGAATCAGAAAAAGGAAGACAGTCTGAGATTCTGAAAACAGAACCTGACTTAACAGCCCTGGACAATTGAGAATGAATTGTGTCCTGTAGCTTAAGGTGCGATGGGATGGCCAGCTGTGCTTTGGACCAGATGCCCATGGGACACCTGGTGCTGTTGGTTTGCTTTAGAAAGGATGTCAGAGCCTACAAGGGAAGGGATGCTGGATACTGTTCCAGCCCTGGCCGTATCATGTTCCCTACCCTGGGCCCAGGGACAACAGGTGAGATGATGCCCCCACCCCTGCTGATAAGCCACACTCATCAGTTCCCCCCAAGGAACTTAAAGCTTTTTAAGCTTTAACCACTCACTAGCCAGGACCGGTCATCACAAACTGGATTTTGTTCTTTTTTAAGTCAAGCACAAAGAGTACTTTCTGATGGTAGTGGAAAACTTCACAGGAGAAACATTACCCAATTTTGTCATCATTTTTTTAACGAGCAGGAGTTCCCCAGCCAGGCCCTTACTAGCTAATAAACTGATGTGAAACTGCATGCCAGGTTCTCAATAAGTCAAATGGCGAAGCTAATGATCATTCAGGAAAATTATATAAATGAATTGCTACAATATTATGAATTATTTATAAGCCCTCACAACCTAAAAAGTCAAGGTTCATGATTAAGTTAGTCTTATAAAGAAAGGGAACCACATTCTCTCCAAAGAAAATTGTGGCCTGAGGTTGTCTGGCCAATGTGTACATGCCAACCACTTAGTAGATAATTACTTAGACCTTCAAAATCTTTATTTTGTTTCCTTTTCTTCTCTTGTAAAAGAGTTGTTTTTAGCTGTAAGTGAACCTTGTAAAAGGACTCTCAAACCCACCAGCCTGGATGAGTTACTTTCCTTTATTCCCTTCCCTTCCTTTTGCATCTCTTCTTCTCAGACAATTGCCTTTTTCTCCTCCTCTTTCCCCAATGCCCTTGTTTCTCCCTTTCCTCTACCTCTCTATTATATTTACTGTTATTATTATAAGTGTTTTAAAATCATAAATTGATGGAAGCTCATTGTAAGATGGAAACGGCAGCCCACTCCATTGGGATGGGAGTTGGGGCGCAGGGCTGCAGATACAAGACGGACAAACCCTGGTTCCAAACCATAAGAAGCTTAAGAGGTTTGGAGCCAAGAAAATCTGAAGAGGTTTCTAAGGCAAGTATTCTTGCCTGGAAAATTCTATGGACAGAGGAGCTTGGTGGGCAACAGTCCATGGGGTTGCAAAGAGTCGGACATGACTGAGCGACTAAACCATCACTACCATCATTGTAAGAAACTTGCAGGGAGAAGGCAATAAATCAATCACCTGGTGAAAAAACTATATGCAATTTTAAAAAACATTTTGATTTACCGACTTCTAATTTCTTCCCCCACTTCCTTTCTTTTCCTTTTACGTTTTTAAACATGAGACTGACATCAGACCAACTTTATAACTCCTCTTTTTTTCCTACTTAACATGAGATGAACATTTTTCCATCTCATGACATATTCTTCCACAATATGTTCTAGGTGGATACTTTGTATTTCTGTATAGGGATGAGCTATAATTCATTATTGGCTTCCCCGATGGCTCAACTGATAATCTGCCTGCAATGCAGGAGACTCAGGAGACTTGGGTTTAAGCCCTGGGTCAGGAAGATCCCCTGGAGGAGGAAATGGCAACCCACTCCACTATTCTCGCTAGGAGAATCCCATGGACAAAGGAGCCTGGCAGGTTATAGTCCATAGGGTCGCAGACACGACTGAGCATGCCTGCAAGATAATTTATTAAACCAACCCTATATTGTGTTAAGTGACTTCAGTCATGTCTCACTCTTTGTGACCGTATATTGTCGAGTCTTCAGGTAATCCTTCCCACCCTTGTTATTGCTATAAATAGTGTGCTAAGGGATGTCCTCAAACAAAATAAATCTTTGTGCAAACTTTGGCTTTTTTAGAATACATTCCTAGAGGTGGGGTCATGGGTCATAAAGTAGGAAGGTTTTTCACTCCTCTTGGACTGATCAGCTCTCAGGAGTCAGATGCATCCCCCACCTTCCATGACAAGGGTCTGCTTATTGAGTAAGAGAGTTTTGAAGGCTCCTCTTTCTTTCCCTCATGTTCGCTACTGACCTTGCCCCCGAAGATATCCTTTCCCTCTTCTTTGGGGAAGCTGTGCCAGGGAGCAGTTATACATCTGTAAATCCACATTCCCGCTCCCTCTGACCTAGGGTTAGCAGTCTTCAAAATCCACTGGAAAAATTCTAGCAATGCCAAGTCCTGGCTCGAGTTGCCATGGTGACAGACAATGACAGCAACATTTTATCCACCTCCCTAAATCTTCAGAAGCTCTCAAGACTCAGAAGATGCCAGGGGAAATTTCTGCTTTATCAGCAGGTTCAGTTTAATCCAGTCCCACCCAATTGAGGTGTCTCCTATGGGCAAAGCTAATGGCCAATAAGATTTTACGTGGGCCTTATAAAAATACCACTTTCATGCCTCTTTAATGCTTTTTTTTTCTTTCCTCTTGCCTCTTCCCTGCTTTCAGTATGTCCCCAATAATCCTAGATTTCTAAAAAGTCTAAACACATGCCTGGGACATTGACAAAGAAGGGGCATTTCAAAAGTGAGAACACAGAGAAAATGAAAAAGACCCTTTGGAAACAATCAGGAAAACTTGATTATGGTCTAAGTATTGGAGGCTGCCCCCTGCAAAAGTAAATTTAACCTCAGTTCAGTTCAGTTCAGTTCGGTTCAGTCGCTCAGTCATGTCCGACTCTTTGCGACCCCATGAATCGCAGCACGCCAGGCCTCCCTGTCCATCACCAACTCCCGGAGTTTACTCAAACTCATGTCCACTGAGTCAGTGATGCCATCCAGCCATCTCATCCTTTGTCGTCCCCTTTTCCTCCTGCCCCCAATCCCTCCCAGCTCAGATATAAAACTGGCCTTGTGGTTACAAAAGAATATGATTGTAATTTTTAGAGATTCATACTGAAGTATGTGCAGGTGAAATGAAGTTATATCTTTGATGTGCTTTCAAATAGTTTAGCAAAGGAAAAGAAAGAGAGAGAATATTGAAAATTTTAAAAATCATACTATTCTACTTTGAGTGTGTTACAAAGTTTCATATTAAAAAATTAATAAGAATAGTGTTATAGGGACTTCCCTGATGGTCCAGTGGCTACGACTCTGAGCTCCCAATGCAGGGGACCCAAGTTCAGTACCTGGTCAGGGAACTAGATCCCACATGCTGCAACTAAGGATTCTGTGCGCCACAACTAAGACCTGGTGCAGCCAAATAAATAAATATAATTTTTTTAAAGGAACAATGTTATGTGCATTATAGTTACTTTTTTCTAATGGAGCATTGTAATAATCACAAGGTGGCTTCCCCAGATGGTGCAGTGGTAAAGAATCCACCTGCCAATGCAGGAGACATAGGAGATGGGGGTTCCATCCCTGGGTCAGGAAGATGCCCTGGAGGAGGAAATGGCAACCCACTCCAGTATTCTTGTCTGGATACTCCCATGGGCAGAGGAGCCCTGGCAGGCTACAGTCCATGGGGTCACAAAGAGCTGGGCACGACTGAGCGACTGAGCACACACAATGGTCATGAAAGAGCATCAGAGCTCTCAGATTTATTCTGTGACTTAATATTTTCTTTTGAATTTCATTGGGGGTTGGACACTGTCATTTCAGAGCCCTGGCCCCAGAGTCCCAGTCCCAAGGCTACAGTGGAGGACCGCCCCCCCCCCACACACAATGTCGGTAGTGGGACAAAGGCTAAGACGACCCCTGACCTCTCCTCCAGGGCAGGTCCCAAGGCATGTCAACTTTTGGGTGGTTCTCAGGCTCAGTGTCACATACACCCTCAGTAATTTAACACTCAAAAATGCATTATTCACAGAGAAAATGTTTTTACTGCAGTTTACACACACAGGGGCCTGTGAGAGCCAACCTGCTTCCTCCAGCCTCCTTTGTTCTTGGTTGCTAGGCATCCCACGGCTTTATGAGAACAATATTTACTTTTATTTATTTTATTTGGGCTTGTATTTGAAGAGTCTGGGCAGCACCCAGGATGGCGGGGCTGGAGATTTTCTAGGGGATAAAATGCTCTATGAAGCAGTTTGTCCATGACTGCATCTTGGTGATAGATCGGTTCTTCCCACACAAGGTCAAAGCCCTGGATTGGTGCTTGGGGTTCTGCTTGAAGCAGCGAGTGTGGGATTCCCACAATAGATGTGGGTTCAAGGGGCTTCAGAATCCTGTGCAGAAATGCTGGCCAATCCACTGTCTCTTCTCAGTTATTCCACTGAGGGTTTTCTTTGCAAAAGAAATACTTTAAAACAGTCATAAAAGACTCAAATAATCATCTGGAAGTAAATTGCAGAAGTCTTGCTCATTACCCATCCCCCATCCCTTCCCAGTGGACCCTTTGTTATGGTCTCTGGCCTTGTAGATCCCATAGGTCCTCAGAAGTAATGCTAAGGACCTACTAGGCATGGGAGTTGGGGCGTGGGGCTGCAGATACAAGACAGACAAGCCCTGGTTCCTACCCATAAGAAGCTTAGGAGGTTTGGAGCCAAGAAAATTGGAAGAGTCTCTAAGGAGAGCTCTAAAGGCTGGGTTAGATTCAGAGTTAGGGGTTGTAGTCACATCTGTTTGGAGAAGTAAGGAGAAACCCCTCTTGCCTCTACTCACAACCTTCTGACAAGTGAGAATGCCCCATACCAACCAGTTCTCCAGCTCAGCAGACTGCAACTGGATATCCTACACTTCGGACAAAACAAGCCATACTTGGTGCAGACCCCTCAGGTTAAAGACTCAGCCGCACAAGACTGACCCCGCTTCAGTTGCCGATCTCAAGTTCCAAGCTGTCTGTCATCTGTGCTTCTGACTGGCTATAAACTGGGATTCTCATGATCCCCTCCTCTTGGGTGCGATAATTTGCTGAAATGGTTCTCAAAACTCCGGGAAATGCTCATTTCAGACTGTATCATAAGGGATGCAGATGAACAATCAGATGAAGAAGTACATAAGGCAAAGTCTGGAAGGTCCCAAGCACAAGGGCTTCTGTCCCCGTGGAAATGGGGCTCACCACCCTCCTAGCTTGTGGACGTGCTCGCTGACCTGAAAACTCTCGGCACCCCACAGTTTAGGAATTTTTACGGAGACTTCATCACGTAGACGTGATCAGTTATTAACTCAGTCTTCAGCTCCTCTCTTTGCCTTTCCCTGGAGGGCGAAGGATAAGGCTGAAAGCTCCAAGAATCTAAACATAGCTTGGTCTTTGGTGACCCGCTCCAACCCTAAAGTTATCCAGGATCCCATCAAGCGTTGCCTCAAAAGAACAGAAGAAACTCTTATCAGTCAGGAGTGGCCAAGAGATTTAGGTGCTATGAGTCAGGAACTGGGATCAGAAACCAGATGTTAGAACAAAAGATGCTCTGAGTATCCCTATCATTCAGGAAATAGCCAGGGACTTAGGAGCTCTGCGTCAGGAACTGGGGGGAGAGACCAAATATAGTTCTCTTATTATGCCACAAGAAAGAAATAATTAGTAAGAGCATTAGTCTTGGGACACTCCAGATAACTTTTGAGCAGTACTCCAAAGAATGTCGATGTTCAGTTGCTAAGTTGTATCTGACTCTTTGTGACCCCATGAACTGTAGCACGCCAGGCTTCCCTGTCCTTTGCTGTCTCCCAGAGTTTGCTCAAACTCATGTCCACTGAGCCAGTGATGCCATCCAACCATCTCATCTTCTGTCACCCCCTTCTCCTCCTGCCTTCAATCTTTCTCAGCATCAGGGTCTTTTCCAAAGAGTCGGCCCTTCGCATCAAGTGGCCAGAGTATTGGAGCTTCAGCTTCAGTATCACTCCAAAGGATGTGGCAGATTTAAATCATGGAGAAGGAAGACTTATCTGGTAGGGGAGAATGAGGGGAGCAGGGCCTGGGCCTTCTGCACATCTCTGGGCATGGTGTTTCTGTCCTCTAGGAATCTTTTGGATGCAAATGATAGAAAAATCTAACCCAAGTTGGCTTAGGCAAAAAGAGAATATGTATGGCCTGGTTGGATCCAGGAGCTCATAAAATATCAAACAGTATCCCTTAGCTCTGTTCTGATTCTTGTGGACTTTATTCTTGGGCTTTTTTTTGTGGATCAAGAGGGCGGTCAGCATCTCCAGAATCTAGTCTTTCAGGTTAGGTTCTGAGGAGAAAAGAACACATCTTACCCTGTGAGCTGCTGAATAAGTACCAGGATTTACTCTCATGGGACAAATTCATCTCTGAAGCAGTCACTGTCCCCAGAGATTGAAATGTTGCTAATTGATCTGTTCGGGTCACATGCTCAGAGAGAGACAGGAGTGGTTGTTCACAGGATGTCTGTGGATCTATATCCAGAAGAGGGTATATTTCCTTGTATTCAGAGGAAATATTCAGAGCATGACCTCAGCAGGGATGCCAGATGTAATGAGAGCTCCTACCTGCAGGAGCCTGTTCGGGAACAAAAGTCCACAATAACGAGACTACGTTGAGCAAAGACTCCCCTCTCAACTCCTGGGAGTCGGTTGTGCCCCATGAGTTCTGGGAGGGCAACTGAGGAGGGCCACACCTACCTCAGCTGGGCCTTCCCGATCCTTCTGAGGGAAAGCTGGTTGCCTCCTGGATAAATCCAGGTCCCGGGGCTTGAGATGACTGAATTGTTCAGGCTTCTGGAGACGATTAGCTGCCCAGAAAATCAGGATACAGGAAACCCAGGGAAGCATCCATTCAGAGTTTCTGGCCTGACATCTTGGTGGACTGAGGAGTGGATTAGGAGCCCCCACCCTGGCTGTGGCCAAGGCAGCCACACTCTAAACACGAGGACACCAAGGAAGGAAATGACACTAGCCAGGAGCCCTAGAGCCCCAAAGCCCAGGCAAGAGGTGCTCCTCTGGGGCACACGCTTGGGCAGAGGACAGAGTCCTACTTCTGTGGAATCCAGCGGGCTCCCAGCCACCCCATCGGGGCGCCTTTCCTCTGCAGGAGGGACCTGGAGATGGATCATCGCTGCGGCTTCAAACAAATCCCCTGAAACATCAGGAAGAACTTTAGTTTCATTCCTTTTCATGGTCTTCCCGGAGGACCAGGTGTTATCTTCGACTGGAAATGAAAAATATGGGAATGAGAAGATACAGAAGGGAGACTCACAGGTGGTGAAAGGAAGATGAACTTGAGTTCAGAAGAAAGCCAGGTGTAGAATTGAGATTTAAGTGTTTCCTTAGAAAGTTTAGAGAATGCATGTGTTGCTTTTAACTGCCACCTGGAAGTAAACAGGGAGAAGGGTCTCACCACTCAGCTGGGGAGTGGGGCAGGTGGAGGAATTAGCCTTTTGCGAAGTAATACTTTTCATTTTGCTTAAACCTTTTTTGGACAGAAGTATTTCAGAGTGTTTTGTACAGCGTGATGCATCCTAAAACATGAGATGTCACAGAACTGTGTGTATATTTTTGTCTTGGAGTCTTCATCATGAACTCAGTTACGATCATACCTTCTGAAGTGTTTAGGATTTTTGACAAAACCAGACATCCACACAAGTCTACACTGGGTCCAATTTTGTTTTTTAAACGAAATAACTGACAAACACTTGGCCACCAGAGATAAGAGGGAACTTCTTCAATCTGATGAAGAGCATCTATTAAAAACAAAAATGAAAAGAAAAAAAAAAATGAAACCACAGGTAGCATAATGGTGAAAGATTGAATGTTTTCCTCCTGAGATTAGTGCAAGACAAAGATATTCATTTTTGCTGCTTCTAATCAACATTTCACTGGAGGTTCTACCCAGGGAAATTGGCCAAAAAAGCAAAAACAAAAATAAAACATGGCCTGGTTGGAAAGGAAGACTTAAAGCTACCTGTATTTGCAGATGACATGATCATTTATATAGAAAACCCCAGGTATTCCACTAAAAAGCCTATTAGAACTAATAAACAAGTCCAGCAAAGTTACAGAATACAAGATAAATCTATAAAATTAATTGTATTTCTATACATTGGCAATGAACAATGAAATTGAAATTAAGAAAACAATTCCATTTGCAGTAGTATCAAAGAGAAGAAAATACTTTAAAATGAATTAAACCAAAGTAGTGCAAGACCTACACTTAAAACTATAAACATTACTGAAGAATTAAAGAAGATTTAAATAAATAGAAAGACCTCCTATGTTCATGAACTGGCAGATAATATAAATATGGTTGTACTGCCTAAAGTGATCTACAGATTCAATATAATCCCTGGTTAATATTTCAACTGCCTTCACCCCTGCCCAGAAATTTACAAACTGATGCCAAGATTTTTATGCAAAGGCGAGGGACCCAGACTAGGCAAAGCAATCTCAAAAAGAAGAGAAAAGGTGAAGGATTCAAACTTGCTGACTTCAACACTTAAAGTTACAGTAATCAAGACCGTGTAGTACTGGCCTAAGTATAGACATACAGATCAATGAAACCAAATTGAGTGCCCAAGAATAACCAATACATCTACGGTCAATTGATTTTCAAGAAGGATGCCATTCAATGGGGAAAGAATCATCTTTTTAACAAATCGTTTGTGGCAACTGTATTGCTGTGCTGCGCCTAGTCTCTAAGCCATGTCCGACTCTTTGCAACCCCGTGGACTGTAGCCTGCCAGTCTCCTCTGACCATGAGGATTCTCCAGGCGAGGATACTGGAGTGGTTGCCATGCCCTCCTCCAGGAGATCTTCCCAACCCAGAGATCGTACCCAGGTCTCCCACATTGCAGGCAGATTCTTTACCATTTGAGCCACCAGGGTCGCAACTGTGTATCAATATGCAAACAAATGAAGTCAGACCCCCTACCTCACAACATAGGTGACAAATGATCATAACCTTAATTACTTTCTACCATGTGTGACAGGTTGCCTTACAGGTCTGGAGTTCAAAGTCCAGTATCAGTGTCCCTGGGCTAAAGGCCAACTGTCCACAGGGTTGGTCCCAAGAGGAGGCACCAGGGGACAGTCTTTTCTTTGCCTTTTTTCTGATTCTAGCAGCCATCTGTATCTCTTGGCTCTTGGCTGCTTCCCCCACCTTCATAGCCAACAGCACAGCATCTTTTGACCTTCTTCCATCTCTCCCACTACTTCTGTTGGCACATCACCTTTTCCTCTTCTGTAGTTGAATCTCTTTCTGAGCTTTATAGATGTCCCTTATTAAGTGTCTTGTCAGGACACTTGTGATTACATTTAGGGTTCACCTGGGTAATCCAGGATAATCTTCTCATTTCAGCTCGCTCACATGTGCAAAACCCTTTTTACCATAGAAAGTAATAACCACAAGCTCCAGGGATTAGGGCCTGGATGTCTTTGGGGGTCATTATCAGGCTCCCATCATTGTGATCACATCCAGTTGTAAACCCAAAATTACTGGAGGCACATGCAATGGGTGGATCCCTCTCTTTGTTGCAAACAAGGTCAGTTGGCTAGCTGGCATGGCTTTGGGATAAAAATTTCTCAAAGGAAATTTGCATGAGCCATTGTTCTATCTGTTGAAATAACGTGACATTTATCTTTGTGAGGCAAATTTATCCCAATTGTGTGGTGAGTACTTCAAGGCTTTAGCCTTCGAAAAGGTCCTAGAACCTAGGCTGCCTGCATCAGGGACAAGCCTGATGCCCTCCCACAGAAGGTTCCAGACTGCTGTCCTTTGATCTCTGAAGTCTGCTGTGTGCTAATTTTCTCTCACCTCTCTTGATTTCTGTTTTCTCAACACCACACCTGCCTCCATGAGGTTCCCAGACTTGTAGGGATGAGGAAGCGGATATCAGAGTAGAATAGAAACACACATCAAGGAGTCAGAGAAAAGCCCTCTCCTGTTCTCTTCCACATCTATGAGTCGACTTTGGTATTTCTCTTGTAACCCCTGAACTTTTTGGTGAGTACACATCTAAATTTTCTAAGACATTGCAGATAAGATACAAGAGGTCACTAGATTGCTGGATTCTGCATAACTGAAGCTTTCTTGAATCAGTCATCCACGAGTGAACCAGATTCCCCTGAGGCCTGCTTGTACTGTCAACCTCCGCTGACATTTGAAATGAACAAGTCTCCCATTTTATTCTTTCCTCTTCATTATCAAGGTCAATCTGAGCAAGTTAAATAGATATATAGCAAGTAAAAAAATATATATCTACATATATCTGAGCAAGTAAAATATATATATATATATATATATATATATATATATATATCTTGCTATAGATATATAGCAAGAAAGGACTGGAAGAGTTCTGTAGAACTTGATCTCAACTTTCCTTGAGCTCTTTACTCTGAATAAAAATAAGCAGACTTTTTTGCTGTCTTTGACATTTGTGTGGCCCATGATGATGCTTCCCAGAGGACGTGTGACATTTTTATAGCTGTTTCCTGTTAAGCTCCCATCTCTCATTGTTTACGAAAGTTCTTCTTTGGGCATGACAGTTGTGCAACAGCAGTGGCTTCAGCCACCACCACCTAAATTGGGTGTATCTATTGGGCCTTTTTGAAGAACTCTGGATGGAGGTTCATAACATTGTACAGGAGGCAGTGACCAAAACCATCCCAAACAAAAAGAAATCTAACAAGGCAAAATGGTTGTCTAAGGAGGCCTTACAAATAGCTGAGGAAAGGAGAGAAAGGAAAGGAAAGGGAGATAGGGAAAGATATACCCAACTGAATGCAGAGTTCCAGAGAATAGCAAGGAGACATAAGAAGCCCTTCTTAAATGAACAATGCACAGAAATAGAGGAAAACAATAGAATGGGAAGGACTAGAGATCCTTTCAAGAAAATTGGAGATATCAAGGGAACATTTCATGCAAGAATGAGCATGATAAAGGACAGAAACGGTAAAGACCTAACAGAAGCAGAAGAAATTAAGAACAGGTAGCAAGAAAACACAGAAGAAAAGCTTTAATGACCCAGATAACCGTGATGGTGTGGTTACTCATCTAGAGCCAGACATTGTGGAGTGTGACATCAAGTGAACCTCAAGAAGCACTACTATGCATAAAGCTAGTGGAGGTGACAGAATTCCAGTTGAACTATTAATATTAAAAATCCTAAAAGATGCTGCTGCTAAAGAGCTGCACTCAATATGTCAGCAAATTTGGAAAACTCAGCATTGGCCACAGGACTGGAAAAGGGCTCTTTTTATTCCAGTCTCAACAAAGGACAATGCTAAAGAATGTTCAAACTACCATACAATTGTGCTTATTTTACATGTGAGCATGGTTATGTTCAAAATCCTTCAAGCTAGGGTTTAGCAGTACATGAACTGAGAACTTCTAGATGTACAAGCTAGACTTAGAAAAGGCAGAGGAACTAGAGATCATATTGCCAATGTTTGTTGGATTATGGAGAAAGAAAGGGAGTTCCAGAAAAACAACTACTTCTGCTTCATTGACAATGCTAAAGCCTTTGACTGTGTGGCTCACAACCAACTTTGGAAAATTCTTGTAGACATGGGAGTACCAAAACCCTACCTGCCTCCTGAGAAACCTGTATGGGGGTCAAGAAGCAATAGTTATAACCAGACATGGAAAACTGACTGGTTCAAAATTGAGAAAGGAGTATTACAAGGCTGTATATTGTCACCCTGCTTATTTAACTTATATGCAGAGTACATCATGTGAAAGGCCGGGCTGAATAAACCACAAGCTGGAATCAAGATTACCTGGAGAAATATCAACAACCTCAGTTATGCAGTTGTGTCAGACTCTTGGTGACCCCACCAGGCTCCTCTGTCCATGGAATTCTTGAAGCAAGAATGCTGGAGTGGGCAGCCATTCCTTTCTCCAGGGAATCTCCCTGACCCAGGGATTGAACTCAGGTCTCCTGCACTGCAGGCAGATTCTTTACTGTTTGAACTACCAGGGAAGCAGCATCAATTCAATAGGCATGAGTGTGAGCAGGCTTTGGTAGATACTGAAGGACAGGGAGGCCTGGTGCGCTGCAGTCCATGCAGTCACAAAGAGTTGGTTACAATGTAGTGACTGAACAGCAGCACCAGATGTGCAGAGGGTACCACTTTAATGGCAGAAAGTGAAGAGGAACTAAAGAGCCTCTTGATGAGGGTGAAAGAGGAGAGTGAAAAAGGCTTGAAACTCAGCATTAAAAAACTAAGATCAAGGCATCCAGTGCCATCACTTCATGGCAAATAGTGTGGAAAGTAGAAGCAGTGACAGATTTTATTTTCTTGGGCTCCAAAATCACTATGGATGGTGATTGCAGCCATGAAATTAAAAGATGCTTGCTTCTTGGAAGGAAAGCTATAACAAACCTAGATAGCATATTAAAGAGCAGAGACATCACTTTGTAGAAAAAGGTCCGTCTAGTCAAAGCTATGGTTTTTCCAGTAGTCATGTATGGATGTGAGAGTTGGACCGTCAAGAAGGCTGAGTGCTGAAGAACTGATGCTTTTGAACTGGGGTGCTGGAGAAGACTCTTGAGAGTCCTTGGACTGCAAGCAGATCAAACAAGTCAATCCTAAAGGAAATCAACCCTGAATATTCATTGGAAGGACTGATGCTGAAGCTAAAGCTCCAATAGTTTGGCTGCTTGAGGCGAAGAGCCAACTCATGGGAAAAGACCCTGATGCTGGGAAAGATTAAAGGCAGGAAAAGGGGGCAATAGAGGATGAGATGGTTGGATGGCATCACCAACTCAATGGACATGAGTTTGAGCAAGCTGCGGGAGATGGTGGAGGATAGAGGAGGATGAGGCAGCACATCCCTTCAGTCTTCTAAGAGAAAGGTGGGAAGGTCGAGCTTAACCTATTTGTGTAACTCACTGCTCTGAGGCTGAAACTCATATCCTTTACACAGAATTAATCTTACACCACTTTGAGTGTAGGGCTTCACCAGGACACTCAAGTTTATACCCTCTTCCTTCTTCTGTGCTATAATGTCATCTAATTCACTTCTACATATCTTACGAACTCCATAGCACATCGCTATTATTTTTTCCTTAAATATCCAATCACCTTTTAAACAAATCAAATGTTGATGAAAATTGTCTTTCATACTTGCATTTATTCACACTTTCCAGTGAAGGACAGGGAAGCCTGGGATGCTACAGTCTATGAGGTCTCAAAGAGTCGGATACAACTTAATGATTGAACAACAAAAACAACACTTTCAAGTGATCTTCATTTCTTTTCTTGGATCAACCTTACCAGGCAACCTTACCTGGCTCAGTGGTAAAGAATCTGTTTGCCAGTGCAGAATCCCAGGTTCACCCCCTGGGTCAGGAAGATCCCCTGGAGAAGGAAATGTCACCCACTCCAGTATTCTTGCCTGGAGAATCCCATGGACAGAGGGGCCTGGTGGGCTACATTCTATGGGGTCACAAAGAGTTGGACATGGCTTAGCAACACAGCACACACAGCACAGAGTTAAGCTATGATTCCAGAGACCTGTGGTTCCTTTTGGATTAAACTCTGTCTGGGCTTCAGAATCCAAGCGCCTTAGGTGGTGGGGGTGGGGGTGGGGTGGGGGGAGGATTGTTTTCCAGGTCTTCTTCCATTGCTGCTACCTTCTCAACTATAGTTGAGGCTGGTGGAGGACAGGTGGGAAGAATTCGTGGCTGAGTAATTCACTTGGGGCTCCTCCAGATTTCATCCATCCATTGGCCCATAGGGTCCTCTCAGGCTCAACTAAGTCCTGCTCTCCTCCAGAGTCTCCACCATTCCACCAGGACCCCCTTCCAACTTCTCATGCCAGGGTTCAGGTGCCTCCCCTGGTAAGAAGTCTGCTCACCCCTGAAAGACTTGCTTTTCTCTGAAATTCAGTTCATCAAGGGTTGCTTGCAACTCTTGGCTCTTAAGGAGCCTGATAGAACACACTTTTAATTTTGTCCAAGTTTCTCTTGTCCCCACCCCCGAGAACAAGGGTACATTTTCTACATGCTAACTAGAGGCAGAAGTCCTCTTCCTGTTTGCTTTGCTCTGTTCTCTTTTCTCCTTTATGAACAGGTTGTTCATGAGGAGCTAAGAGGAGACGTACTATATCATGGGGCCAGGATGATCACGGAGTCCTGGTTTCCCCAGCCAGCGTCTGGGATGCAGGATGGTTTTGTCCTACTTGGAATGGTCACTGTGCTTCCTTCGATCTAAGGGAAAGCACAATCTTCCCAGGAGGCTCAGGGATAAAGAATCTGCCTGCAATGCAGGAGATGCAAGTTTGATCCCCGGGTCAGGAAGATCCCCTGGAGAAGGAAATGGCAACCCACTCCAGTATTCTTGCCTGGGAAATCCCATGGACAGAGGAGCCTGGCAGGCTGCAGTTCCTGGGTTCGCAGAGTCGGACATGACTTAGCAACTGAGCAAATCAGCAAATCAAAAGGGAAGCACGGGGGATGGAACCAGACATGCAGTGTTACGGTGAGGACACCTGGGTCTCACCCATAGGCTCCGCTGCCAAACCACTGTGAGGTCTTGGGCTTATCATTGCTCTTTGGACTTTCCTTTTCTCCTCTGCAAAGTGAGGAGTTTCTGCTGCACCAACTTCGTGGAGAAGGAAGTGGTAGCGCTTTAAGATTCTTGCTCAGCTTTTGCAGGAAAGAAAAAAAAAATGAGTAGGGTGTTTTGTGAGATCTGAGTTCCGGTAACGTGAGAGACCCCGTCATGCTACCCCACTCATTAACTTGTGATGATAATGTACACACAAGGCACTAATTCTTTATTTTTAAAAAATAAGATGGTGGTTAATTTGATTTGAATGCTCCGGTCTGGGAATATGCTTCATGATTTTTAATCCAATTAGTGTTGGAAATACTTCTGATTCTAAGGATATCTGGTTTCTGCTTATGGTATAAGTTCTATGCCCCAATGACTCATGTTTCAAGAAGAAAGAAGTAGCAGCCTCTAGTCAATAAAAAAGGTCTGTATATATGGTTGCTTTGTTTTTTGTTATCAAACGCAAGCTGCAGGGAGTAGAGGCCTTACTTTTAGCTCAGATTTCTGTAAGCAGCAAAAAAAAAAAAAAAAACCCACAGACAATTTTGACTTGAAGGTCTTACATACAAATTAGCATTATTTCTCAATCTGGTCTCAAAACATCCTGTATCATGTATTTAATCATGTCTGACTCTTTGCTACCCCATGGACTGTAGCCCGTCAGGCTCCTCTGTCCATGGGATTTCCCAGACAAGAATACTGGAGTGGGGTGCCATTTCCTTATCCAGGGGATCTTCTCAGCCTAGAGATGGAACCCACATCTCCTGTGTCTCCTGCAGTGCAGGCAGATTCCTTACCTGCTAGAAACAAAAGCTACCACCATGACCACCAGACTGGGGAACCTTCTGGAAGTCTTAGTCCAAAAGTCAGGGGTCAGTGGGTCCATGGGTCAGCTTTTGGTTTAAACTGAATCATACAGGCAGATCACTTCAGTCCTGGATTTCCCCATTCTTGCATCCTTTTCCTACATGTTAGACCTCAAAGTTGCTCTGAATCATGCTCCAAATAAGTGACATTTTCGCTAAGAAAATAGTGCCCCAGATAAAACCTTCTATTTTGTTGGCACCACATCTATTCAATACTCTGAAAGTTCTGAAGGGGATATGTGTTTGTAGTAACATGGTGGTGCAATTTTCACACTTAAATTTTTGCTGTGAGTAAAACTCCTCATCACTCTCAAGGTAATTTCATAAGAAACTCCCTTCTGTCCTCAGCTGTTGTTGACAGAAGTCCCATGAAACCATCTTAGACATTGACACAAATTGTGCCCTGTCGCCCCTGTGATAAATCAGTGTATGATCCAATTTTTATGTGAAAGGAAAGCAGAGAAAAGTGAAAATGATAGACAGGAAAACACTGTGCAAAGCCATCTGGTTGAGAACGTGTTCTCTGAGCTGTGATCCACTCGTGTGATTGGGGAATAGTTTAAATCAAACCATCTCCTATATCCTTGTTCAGAGGAGAATGTCACTAAATGGCTCTAGTGTTATTTCACAGGATGGAATTTAATCTCTCTACAGCTGAGGTTCTCAGGTGATCAGACAAGAACAGGAAGATGAGTCTTACATATTTTCAGCAAGAAAAAAAAAATTCCTGGGGCATAATTACCCACGTGACTCTGTCCAACCAATCTGGTTCTGTGTGTTCAATTAATTATGAAAACATAGATGAGACCAACAAAAATACTGTACAGAAATTAAAAACAAATACTGTTCCATTAGTAAATGTTGTGGAGAGTATGAAAAACATACCTCTGTCAAGAATGTGGAAAACAGGGAGTGGCCCTGAAATAACATTTCTTTTTTTTTTGAAGACTCTAGGAAAATCAAAAGCATATTGAGCTTTGGATTGGGGCTCATGGCAAAGGGGATAGTGACAAGATTATTTCTTCTTGGCACTTCTAGGAAGAGGATTAGTTAATTGAATCTGTGGTTTTTAGATTTAGTTGGTGCTTCTGGCGTGGCTGCTGGATGGACGAGGTTCTTGGGTCCATTTTCCTGCTCGGTCCTCTGCCCAGTTCTCCAGGATGAATTGAAAAGATTCTGTAGTCCATCAGCGCCCCGGCCTGTTTAGACAGACTGATGCAATGAGGCACGAATTTGTTTGAGCAGCACGGGGAACTTCAATGTCACTGGGTACCAGAAAAAAAAAAAATAGTTTTTTTTTTTTCCAGGAGATACAGGTCTGTACCATTATCTCAAGTCCAAAATTGGGGAGGACGGGTGATGGGAGGAGTACAAGTGATTGTGAAAGGAGGAATTCAATTCCAACCTTGAAAAGATTCCTCAACCTTAAGAAATGAAAAATATTACTAAAATATTTAAGTTAAGGCAGAGAGATGGTGGGGAACTCACTGATGTCTCTCTTGCACCTAATTTTAAGGCTTAAGACTCTGATAAAACTGTTCACCTCTCACAGGGGTCACTCACCAGATTCCCAAATGTAAGGGGTGTCATTGGAGATGTAGGAATAAGATCTCCAAGGAAATTCATAAATGAATTTGTTTCCATCCTACACCCATCAGCACCACCAAGTTATTCATCTTTATTCTAAGCATGAAAGCAATGGGATATTTTTATCCCTAGTTTATAATCAGGGCATTTATGACCCAAATAATTTCTTTGCTTTAAGTAAAATTAGTATGCCGAGTCTATTTCTCTAAAACACCCAAAGCAAACAATCTTGACAGTTATCCAGAGAACGTGGAGTCTTCATTCTTTATGGTGATGAACGACCCTGCTCCCCACCTCCAAATCTCATGAGAAGTCTGTGATCAGGGGACGTGGTAAGGACTGGGGGAGCATGCAGCATCACACTCACATTTCACACAGACAGCTGTCCTACCTCTAAATGGCTCAGTGGCTGCATAAGTCAGATAACCTGGACAAGTCTTCATTTCCTCATTCATAAAAGGACAGATAGCCTCAACAACTTCATCCTCCCTTCCCCGCAGACCTACTAGTCTAGGGGTTGATGAAAATGCTTCTTTTTTCCCCTGGGAGATTAAGGTTCATGTTTGTTAATAACGGGGGTCCCCAAACTCTGGGCTATTTGACAGTACCTCCTGTCAAATCAGCGGCAGCGTTAGATTAGAATAAAGTGCACAGTAAATGTAATGCACTTGAGTCATCCAGAAACCGTCCGTCCCCCATCCCCCTTCCCAGGCCATGGAAAACCTGTCTTCCACAAAACCAGTCCCTGGTGCCAAAAAGGTTGGGGACTGTTGTTAAAACACAACTGTATTCATAAATTGTACATTTTATAGTTTTTTTTTAAAGAAGGCTAAGACAAAATTCATGATTCTGAAAAAAAAAAATTACTGTGGTTTAAAAATATAGAGAGCCAATGAGCATCCCAGTTGTATCTGAATTCTTGGGTACATTTGAGAGACAAGAACATTATCTTCTCATTGCTAGTGTATCATTCTCACCAAGAGTATGGCCTTTCCTGAGATGTGAGACAGTATCTTTCCCAAAGAGTCTAACTTTTCCAAGACAAACCAAGGCAACCAAATACCAAAAGAAACAAACAAGCAGGCAAAACAAGGAAACAAATATGATCCAAATTCTTGCCTCTTACATCATCTTAAAACAAAATTACACCTTCAGATGTTTCCCTTTAGAATTCAGACATTTCAAGTGTTTTACATATGATCACTCTAGACACCAGCCTCTGGGGAGATAGGAGAATGGGAAAAATGGTTTCTCTCCAGCTTAACTACCATAAAGGGGTTCCAGCAGGGCACCTGGTGGAGGTTCAGCAAGAAGCAGGCTGCCCTTGATTCTTTCCTTCTTCCTTCCTTTCCCACATCCTCTGCTTGACTCCAGAAAATGCAAGGTGCAGCATTATTTATTTTTGAGGCAGCAATTTAGAAAATTTAGGGAAACCTGCAAGACCTTGGATCTAGTCCCAGTGTAGCCAAGCAGTAGCCATGTAATATGGGGCAAAGATCCCCAGGACTCAGTTTCCCTACCTTGGAGAGGGAAAATTGTGTGAGTGTGTGTGTGTGTGTGTGTGTGTGTGTGCTCAGTCATGTCTGACTCTTTGCAAGCCCATGGACTATAGCCGCCCCCCTCCCCCACCTCCGCCAGCTCCTCTGTCCATGGGATTTTCCAGGCAAGAATACTGGAGCAAGTTTCCATTTCCCACTTCAGGGGATATTCCTGACCCTGGAATCGAACCTGAATCTCTTGTGTCTCCTGCATTGGCAAGCGGATTCTTTACAAGAATGGAACTACCTAGACAGTCGCTATGGTCTCATCCAACTCTAACATTCCATGGCTCTTAATCATCATCTTCAAATATTAAGTTTCACAGAGGTGTATCTTACTTATTTGCAGAAACGTCTAGAAGGGTAAAAAAAAAAAAAAAGATACTAACTTCATACTATCTAAACCTCAGAGCAGTTTTGGGGATATTACTTCCTCTTGATAATTAAAAATTTTCATAGATATCTATTTAAAATTAACTACTGAATTAGTTTAGAGTTAATTAAAAAAGAAACACATCAGCACTAAGGACTTGCTCATTCCAAGTTGACTGAGGTTTTAAATATTTAACTTGTAAATACTGTGATTCAGACAAACATAACTTTATGAACAAGGAAGTTCAGGAGATTAAAATCCAGGAACACCAAGGTGCAGTTGGGTCATGTAGTAGATTGCGCAACCTCGTGGGCACATATTCATTGTTTGGGGCAAGATATTATGGTTAAGGGTACACAGGTTCAAGTTGTGGAAGCTGGCTTCTACAGATCGCCCTCCATCATTTTTTTTTTTTTTTCTCTTCCTTTGCTCTTAAAATTCTATGTGTCTCTTTGGACAGGTTACCCCTAATATCAACAAGTTCTTTGGTTCCACATTCAACTAGATGTTAAAAAGAGGCATCTCAGTTATCTGAGTAAAATAAAATCTTTGATTAAGTACAACTGAATCACTTTGTGCCAGTTATCCATTTAATACCTCTCAGCTCCAAATTCACCCTTAATTGCCTGCTCTGGGAAAATGGAGAGCTTTTTAAAAAAATTTCCCTTGCTAGCTGGCAAGATACCAAGCTTTGTCCATAGAGGGCGCCAGAGAAACATTGCAAAAGAAAGGAGTTTTTCTCGCTGGTCCTGGCTCCTGCGCTTTCACATGACCTCTCCAGCCCCTGTTTTCTGTGGCGCCCAGGACTCCCCAGGGCCCAGCTCTGACAGTGTCATGGCCAGCAGCACCCAGTAGCCAGCAGCTTCCCCCTTAGTATCCTCTGAAGCAGTTTTGTAATGGGATACCTCCAGTGAAGGACTTCCCTTGTGGCTCAGCTGATAAAGAATCTGCCTGCAATGTAGGAGACCTGGGTTCAAACCCTGGGTTGGGAAGATCCCCTGGAGAAGGGAAAGACTATCCACTCCAGTATTCTGGCCTGGAGAATTCCATGGACTGTATAGTCCATAGGGTAGCAAAAAGTCGGACATGACTGAGTGATTTGCACTTTCAGTAAGACATTACCCTGTGAAGTACTTTCCCCTGGCACCGTAAAGGGCAGGTTTATGGCAAGCTTCTAAGTGTGGCACTATAATAGCTTTCTTGCCATCTGGTGAGTCATGGCAGAACCCTCTGGATTTCAGCCCTGAAGGTGGGCTGGGTGAGGTGGTGGCTTGCCCTTGGGGTCTCTCCATCAGCCCTTAGGGCCAGTGCTGCTCCTTATTATCGACTACACATATATTCCTTAGGATTCTACTTATTCATTAGCAACCAAGTCCCCCTTATTCCAAATCTATCTTGTAGTTGATAACTCTTTATAGTAAACTCTTCATGTTCAAATGATTGTGTTGTTTCTTTCTCCTGATGAGACTCTAAGTAATATATATCCTAGGATGAAAAATTTACACATATTTATGGGGGGAGAGGAGGAGATGGCTGGTGGAGAGAGAGAGGGGGAAAGAGAGATTTTAACCTGGGACAGAAATGGTTAAATTCATTGTTCATGTATTAATGTTGGGTGGCTAGTTTTGGTGTACACTCTCTTCTATCTGGTATTAGTGGTATCAGTCTGCTAGTGCTGCCATTACAAAATACCACAGACTATGGCCTTAAACAACAGAAACTTCTCCCAGTTCTGGAGTCTGGAAGTCCAAGAAAAGAGTGTCAGCAGGTTAGCAGGTTTGGCTTCTCCTAAGACCTCTCTCCTGGGTTTGCAGAGGGCCACCTTCTCCCTGGGCTTCCCTGGTAGCTCAGCTGGTAAAGAATCTGCCTACGATTTGGGAGACCTGGGTTCAATCCCTGGATTGGGAAGGTGCCCTGGAGAAGGGAAAGGCTACCCACTCCCGTATTCTGGCCTGGAGAATTCCATGGACTGTATAGTCCATGGGGTCACAAAGAGTCAGACACGACCTTCCCACCAAGTCCTCACGTGGCCTTTGCCCTGTGTGTGCACATTTCTGGTGCCCCTTTGTGTGTAATAAATTTCCCCTTGTTGTAAGAACAGCAGTCATTGGATTAGGGGCCACCCTACTGGCCTCATATTAACTTAATCACCTTTTTACAGATAGTCTCTCCAAATCCAGTCACATTCTGAGGTCCTGGGGAGTTTGGGGAAGGATACAATTCGGCCCATGAGACATTAGTGTTTATTTTCTAACTTTGGCATTAAACAGCGTGTAGAAGTAACTCTGAGATGGTCACCAGACTTGGCTTTAGAAGATCTGATTTGGGGCCCAGGTTCTTCTACTGACCAGATGGACAAGTTGTTTAACTTCTTGAATCTCAGTTTTCTCATCAATTAAAGGGGTTGGAAAGGGCATAACGGAAATCCAGTGAGCTCATGAAAATGCAAGTGCTTTGGAACCCACAAAAGAATTTATAAAAAGTGAGGTATTCCTTGGTTGGTATAGGGACTCTCACATTTAAAAAAACTTTCCCATTCCATTTCATACTTTACACTTATTAAAAGGCAGTTGCCAAGCTATTAAACTGGTGTCAAGTATAAATGATTTGTTTAGCCAAAAAGTCTCTTTGGCTTATTAGACGCAAGAAAAATTTCTCTAGCCCCACCACAGTCTCTGCACAAGCCAGGTAACCTTAATTAAACCACAACTTTGAATTATTATCTCTCTTGTGTTCTCATTCTCTGCAGAAGTTTCAATAATAAGTAATGTATTTAAGGCCTCATGAACTTACTTGACTTACCCCTAGTTTTTGGAAAAGATAGACATTACATGGCCTTTAGAATGCCAGCCAGCAAATTTGAGGGAGATTATAATATTCCCTAATGGAGGGATAGGAAAGAAACTGTACCTGGTTCTCATATTACCCAATATCACATAATTTCTCCCCATACCCATCTCCCTTGCAATCATCTTGCACAGTAGGAAACTGAGGTACCAGGCACCTCATCTTGTCCAGGACTTGAAGGGAAAGAAACTCCCAGGTATTGAGAAGGTTTAGGTACAATGCATATTTGCATACATTTCATGTAATCTGCAGAACATCCCTAGAAGGTAAATGTCATCCTTATTAACTCCATCTTACAGATAAGGAAACTAAGGCCCACAGAAGGGAAGTAACTTGTCCAGAGTCAAGAGGCTAATAAATTGTAGATCGGAGATCAAAACTCAGACCTACCTGAACCCTGTCACCTGCCTGACTCTGTCTTACCACCTACTTTGTTACCCAAAAGACATTCATAATGGCCTCGATTTAATAGTGCTATTAGCAATTTAATTTTCACGGGAACTTCCCTGGTGACCAGGGAGTTAAGAATCTGCCTGCCAAAGCAGGGGACATGGGTTCGATCCCCGGTCTGAAACTAAGATCCCACATGCCATGGGGCAGCTAAGCCCATGAGCCGTATCTGCCGAGCCTGCACTGTGGAGCCTGTGCTCCCCAAGAGAAGCCACCACAGTGAGAAGCCCCGGCAACCGGATTGCAGCCCCCTCTCGCTGCAACTAGAGAAAGCCCAATGCACAGCAATGAAGTCCCAATGCAGCCAAAACATTTTCTTTTACAAAAATTAGTTGTTATTGGATGGAAAGCACTTCACAGTTGAATCTAATAGAGCTTCAATTAATAAAATTCTCCAGTGATTAGTTACTTAAGAGTTTTCAGCTACATCATGGGTAATAAGAGTTAAGTGCTGGATCCAGAAAAAAAATTTTGGCATGTCTTCAACCATATGCTGTAATAGCACCAATTGGCCATTTGCCCCTTCTGCATATATAATCATTATCTATGATGATATTTATTCTGTTGCCTTTTCGGTTTTCCCTTTGCCATCTGTGTATGCATTGACTTAATCTGTAGAGCCAGCCGTGTTCACATATTTATCTAGTGAAAGAAAGCACACTCTGGATAACTATTTGTTTTCCTTGTTAATTTTTATATCAGGTTCAGCAGCTGAGAAACAGCCTACTTTTATTTTTACTTCCTTAATCTAGACTCTTTTCATTTGTACTAGATCTTTCAGAGGCCCTTCATAAGCTTCACTTGGAAATCGTGTTGAAGTCATCTGGAAGACTGATCTGATTTCAAAAGAAAAACAAAAAAGACAATCAAACTTTATTGAAATTGAAAAGACAAGTCATAAGGCTCAAAGGGAGAATGAATGAGACCATTGCTTTAATAGCAAAAGGGAGGAAATGACGTCAATTAAGCAGGACCATTCGTGGGGAACCACCCTCCTTTGAGGTGTCACTCTTGAAGTTTTTCCTTACAGGGCTTTGCAGTTCAATTAGTTCCATGTTAGGTTTCACCGGCTGCTGGATGAATTCCTGGAGAAAGATCAGGAGACATTTAACTCATCTTTCATTTCCTATTCTTCATCATGTCTCAGGTGTCTTCTGGACCATCGCCTTCTCTACTTGGGTTATCACAATGGTTTCTAGAACTCCCTGCCTCCTGCCTCCTCAGCATTACCTCCTGTCCACTATGGAATGTGATCCAGCCCAGAACTCCTCCATCTGACTCCAGGTTGATCCCAAGATACCATTTGAATGCCTTTGCTGACCCTGAAGGCCTTGAAGAATCTTGCCCAAGTCCAATACTGTGTCAGCCATGTTTGCTACCATCTCTACCATTCCCCTGACCCCCAGGCCTGCAGTTCAATGAAGGAAATAACCAGAATGGTGAGACAGTAAGGACCAAGAGGTGGGGTGGCCAGGGCTATAGACTGAGGGATCAGAGAAGGGCTCATTGAGGAGCTGACATTTGTGCTAGGAACATTTGGGGGTTGACCATATGGAGAAGTGGGAAAGACCGTGGACTGACATACAAAAGTTCAAATATGAAGGCCCTTTGGGAACACAGAGTTGACCTTTTGAAAAGACCTAACTAAGCTTCTCTGGTGGCTCAGGTGATAAAGAATCTACCTACACTCAGGAAACCTGGATTCGGTCCCTGGATCAGGAAGATCCCCTGGAGAAGGGAATGGCTGCCCACTCCAGTATTCTTGCCTGGAGAATTCCACGGACCAAGGAGTTGGTGGGCTACAGTCCATGAGGCACAAGGAGTCAGACACGACTGAGCAAGTAACACATACAGTTGGAGACCAGTGTGGCTGGTGAGGATGGGGCGATGCAGGAACCAGCTGCAGGTGAGAAAGCAGACAGGTCCTGCAGGAGCTTTTCCTCATTGGAAACAAGGATAAACCCCGGGACTGTCTGCATCCACATTTTGAAAAGACCATCCCAGGCACAGGGCAGAGGAGAATGGAGAGGGTGCCACTTTCAAACAAATGTTTTCTGAAGTCACCTCTCTGAACACCGTCTGTGTATAGATGAGGGGTCATTTATGCCTCAATAAACTGTGCAAGAGCAGCAGTATCTTTCTTTAGGCCTACGTTTTGAAGTCTCCATGGAGTAGATCAGTCAAGACACTTCTTTGAAATTATTATGCAGCTTGGATAATGTGCTGCTCAATAAAGTCATAAATCTATTACTAATACTTGTGTTTAAAAATTAAAAATGTGTTACGTATCTACTCTGGTCCAGGCATACAGTTTGGCTTTGAAGATACAGAGATAAGTGAATGTGATTCATTTTTTGGCCACATCACGTGGCATGTGGAATTTTAGTCTCCTGACCAAGGATGGAACCCATGTCCCCTGCATTGAAAGCACAGAGTCTTAACACTGTCAGGGAGGTCCCTAAAAGTGATTCTTTAGGGTGTAGTAGTCAAGCACTGTTCCTGGTGGTCCATGTTTAAGGTTCTGTTGGTGCATCATTTAGGGACTCTTAACCAACCATGTATTGTTCAGTTCAGTTCAGTTGCTCAGTCATGTCTGACTCTTTGTGACCCCTTGGACTGCAGCACTCCAGGCCTCCCTGTCCATCACCAACTCCTGGAGTTTACTCAAACTCATGTCATTGAGTCAGTGACATCATCCAAACATCTCATCCTTTGTCCTCTCCTTCTCCTCCAGCCTTCAGTCTTTCCCAGCATCAGGGTCTTTTCAAATGAGTCAGTTCTTTACATCAGGTGGCCAAAGGATTGGAGTTACCTTGTATTTATACCAGCTTCTAATCCATTGTGACCATCAGGTGATATCTTCAGCAAAGTCACATATTTTTCCTAGACTTCCCAGTTTACTCGGTGCAGCTGAGTTTTTCTTTCTCATACTAGGCTTTAAGGACACATTCTCTTTGGTTCTGATGACATTTCTAAATTACAAATTTGCCTATTGGCTGCAAACAGATCAGGAACCACTTCAGAGAAGTTTTTCCCAGTTTAAAAAAAAAATGGTGCCAATTAAACAGTCCCAGGAGTGGAGCTGATGCCAGGGTGGCCACAGAAGTTTGATAGATTTCTTCTCAGTGTTGGCAGAAATTATAGATAGGAAGTCTATTTTTTTAAAGCAGGACTGTGCTTGGGTCTGGGGACAGACCTGAGATTTGCAAGGACTTTGGAAACTTCTGAAGTATGTGCCCCACAGTTAGAAAATTATATCTTAGACAAGTAGCCCATTTTTGAGGAGAACACTTAGCCTTCTATTCATAACCACATTTGTTGCATTTGGATCCAGCAGAGAAAATTAAAATCTTGTGTTTGTCAGCAGTGAGGCCAGGATGCCTAGGCCTCAAGTTTAAATATCCAGGAATCATCCAGTGGTTTGCTTTTATTGTTCGTAAAGTCGGCAGAGACAAACCACCTGAGTAGTTCCAGATGTTGAATCAACAAGGCTGTACTTCCCAGACCTACATGTAAAAAAGTGAATTTATAAGCGCAAAAAAGGCTGGGAGGGGATTGTGCTGCTTCAGGACAGAAAGTTACTTTCATTCTTAAAACAGATTAAACACCGGATGTCCAGCCCTGGCAAGTCCAGGTGACTTTTACCTTTATTAAGCCACTTGAGGCTTTGAGTGGTAGCCCACTCCCCTCAGCTCTCTTTGTAAAAAAGAAATCCTAGTGATTGACTGGCCAATTCCAGCGGACTGGACTGTTTTAAGATAGCAAGTCTCTCTTACATTTTACTGGAATAACTTGAGGGCAACATAGCAAAGAAAAATTTCTCCATGTTGATTCGCATTCTGGAGAACATAGAGACATAATGTGGTTTATGGCTATTAAAGTCTACTCCATCTCACTGGTATTTTGGCAATGAAGCCTAAGATTGTTCTAGGCACCTTGCTTTGTGAGTTGGCTACACGGGGTAACATTATCGGGTGGTAAGTAATATGACTTGCACGGGCCTGGGGCCAGAAGGGTGGAATTTTGCTGCCATAAATCTTGAAACTGTTGAAGGTGTCTGATGTTCAAGTTTATCCAGCACAGCCCCAAAAGTGAAAGTTCTGATAGCCAGAATGCCTACATGACTATAATACATAACCTTACTGAGTGGTAAGGAATTTTTATGGCCACTGGCAAGAATCCAAACAAAAACTCAAGTATCTCACCACAAGGTATCTCAGTGGAGTGACCCAAGTTATCCGAGTATGATTCTGGCTCATAAATCTGGGGTTGGAATAATAACCTTATTCTGTGTCCTAAAGATTACATTACAGTGGCCAGAAGATGGAAGCATCTCTATTATTTACACACAGTGCTACTCTATTGTCAACTGATGAGTCATCGTGATGATCATACAATCCAGCGTATTTTGTGCAGTAGCTAAAAGCTAACATTTATTGAGAGGTGATTATGTGTCAAGTACAGTGGTAAGTGGGCTTCAGACATTATCTTATTCAAGCCTCCCAGGTATAGTGGAGGAGGCGCTCTTGACAGATGAGAACTGCAAGCAAGGAGCAGTTGAGCACATTGTCCAACGTCAGGAAGCCCGGTACACACCAGCCCCAGGGTCTCAACTATGCTCTAAATGCACACTCATGGCCTCTTTTGACAATGATAGAAAACCTGAAAAAAAAAATCTTGAGCACTTCAAAGTATTAAAGACATGCAAAATGTATCAAGAATAATGGAAGGAATACTCATGAGGCTTCCCTTCAAGCATAAGAAACAAATACTGCCTGCATAGCCATGTTCAGCGTGTATGCTCAGTCGTGTCTGACTCTTTGTGACCTCATGGGCTACAGCCCTCGAGGCTCCTCTGTCATGGAGTTTCCCAGGCAAGAATACTGGAGTGGGTTGCCATTTCCTTCTCCAGGGGATCTTCCCGACCCAGGGATCGAACCCCTGTCTCAGGTGTCTCCTGCATTGGCAGGTGGATTCTTTACCACTGCACCACCCGGAAAGCCAACACAGTTAGATCCAATCGCCTTCCCTACCCTGGGGTAGCTCCTACACTGAACTGGACACTGGTCACTCCCATGCATTTGCTTTATGCTTGAACTACAGAGGCATGTATCCCTAAGTTATGTATGTTGTATGGCTTGGCATGTTCACATGAACGGTATGTCATGCCTAACATGTTCTTTTGTGACTTTCTTCCCTCTGTATTGCATTTGATTCAACCACATTGATTTATGTGACTAAAGCTCCGTTCACTCTCACTGTATGAGTCTACCCTGTTACTTCTCCTCTTCTAAACAGCATCTTCACAACAAGTATGTCAGTGACTTCTACAACCACTCTCTGCATATAGCAGGATTGGTACTGATGTCATCATTTTGCTGAGACAAGCTGAAGCTCTGTTTCAACACCTCCCCCAAGGTCTCTGTTGGAGCTGCAATGGCTGAGGGCCATGTACTGTGCTGTGTGACGTCACTTTAGTCATGTCCAACTCTGTATGACCCCATGGACCATAGCCCACCAGGCTCCTCTGTCCATGGGGTTTCCCAGGCAAGAATACTGGAGTGGGCTGCCATGCCCTCCTTCAGGGGATCTTCCCAGGCCAGAGATCAAACCTGCATCTCTAATGTCCCCTGCACTGGCAGGCAGGTTCTTTACCACTAACGCCACCTGGGAAGTACACTGGGTGGCTAATAACGTACAGATGTTTCCTGCTCACCGTTCTGGAGGCTGGAAGTCTGTGATCAGGGAGCCAGCATATTTGGATTCTGGTGAGAGCCCTCTTCCAGGTTGAGAGCCTGATGTCTGTGTCCTCACATGGTAGAGAGAGAAAAGGAGAACTCTGGGGGTCCTGTTGATAAAAGCACTAATCCCATTCAAGAAGGCTCCACCCGCGTGACCTAATTACCTCCCAAAGACCTCACCACCTAATACCATCACACTGGGGGTTAGAATTTCAATATATGATTTGGGGGCACAGCAGGAAGGGAAAACCAACATTTAGTTCATTGAAGCTACACAATCAGAAAAGGGCAGAGCCAATATTTGAACTCAGTTCTGCTGACTTGTGCGTGGTCTGGGACTTTCTCTCCCACTGGACTAAGACCTTCTCAGATAGCAGTCTACAATCTGTGCTAACATCCTATCTTCTGGAGCCCTTTCTGGTTGTCTTTTGGTCTTCTGTTTTTTTCATTTCATGTCCAGAACAATTTCACAAACTTCACTGGGGGCTCGGCGCCCCCACCCAGCCTCTTCTCTGAAGGTCTTGAAAGAAGCTGAGGGTGAGGGAACAATTACTACCTTATACTCATCACTTAGGTGATGAAGGTCATGGTGGCTTGAAGTAATGGAGATAAAGATGGTGTCTTCCTTCAAGCAGGCTGGAGCAGAATGCTCCCCTTTTATTTTTGTTTGTAAAAGAGTCTTTAAAGTGTGTGTGCCAGTGTGTGTGTGTCTTAAAGCAAAACCCTGGAGAGTGCTTCCACCTTGCCGGGGCATGAAGGTTGAAAAGTAATTACATTTTGTCATGAAGTTTAATACTTAAATTTGGGGAGACTTGTAAACTGACAAATTGAAAAACGAGAAGGGACAGAAAGCAAAATGGTATCATTTGGGTGAGTCTTAGTTTTGAAGAGGTTGAAGATTGATAAATAAAGCTAGAAGCTAATTATTTCTACCTCTGACTTCCTTTCTACCTCTTTCTTCCTTTTAGCAGAAAGATCATTACTATTTTTCTTTCCATAGAAAGCACTCCTAAAGGAATAAATTTGATTGTTTGGAGGGAGTACTTTTTTTTTTTTTTTTTTTTGGTCACACAGCATTCAAGATCTTAGTTCTCTGACCAGGGATCAAACCCATTACCCCTGCAGTGGAAGGGAGGAGTCCTAGCCCCACCAGGGAAGTCCCATTTTTTAAAAAAATATTTTATTATTTCCGACTCTAACAAATGGGTAAAATCCAAAAAAGACTGTCATTTAATTGTATTGAATTAATGTCAGTTTTCTGGTTTTGATATTGTAGCATAATTATGGAAAATTTCACTGGGGGAAGCTGAGTGACGAGCACTCCATTTTTTTAAGAAACCTCCATGTGAGTTTAAAATTATTTCAAAATTAAAAGTAAATGAGTGGTTTTTTTGCTCTTTGGGTTTTGATCCAGGCAAGCCTCATCAATGGGCAATTTACAGCAATGTGCTTAGGACACGCAGAGAATGGGCATTCTGAAACAATATTTAGCATCCAGTAAATTTGCCGGAAGGTAGGGTTAGTGCTAATGAAAGCCTCTTAAAAAGTTTATGATCACTCAACCTCTTGGGGGTACTTTCCTGATGGCTTAGCCATAAGGCATCCACCTGCAATGCAGGAGATGCAGGAGACAGGGTTTGATCCTTGGGTCAGAAGATCCTCTGGAGGAGGAAATGGCAACCCACTCCAGTGTTCTTGCCTGGGAAATCCCATGGACAGAGGAGCCTGGTGGGCTATACTCCAAAGGTTCACAAAGGTTCTTGTCTCTGGTTGGCCAGAGACAGCTTACTGGGACACATTAGTGAGGCAGTCCCGCTCCCCGATGTTTGACCCTGCAGGACTTCCCAGCTGTGGCACTATGGGCATTGTGGAATGGACAGTTTCTTGCTAGAGGAGGGCTGTCCTGTGCACGGTCTAATGGCATCGTGATTTTCACCCAATAAAATGCCAGTATCACCCCCACCCTTGCAGTTGAGGCACCAAAAATATTTCCATCCATTGCTGAGTGTCTCCAGAGGGGGCAGAATTGCACGATTCAGAATCTCCACTCTACTCAGCAGTCTCCTGTCCCTCCCTGCTTTCAAAAGAAAATGAAATTTACTGACTTTGTAAGTTACAACGACTGCGCCCTCCCACCCATCCTTCTGTTGGCCTCAAAACACAAAGCCCTGGAGTAGAGATTCTAAATGAAAAAAAAAAAAAATACAATTTCACCCATTCTTTACTGTCTTGGACATACCCAGTGGTATTGAAATAGAAGTATTTTGTACTCTTGCAAGGCTGTCTGAAAGAGATATTTCAGAAGGAGAACTGTACATAAGGCCTCAAAAGAGCAGAGTGGAGACAGTGTTGGCAGTAGTATTGAGTATGATAGAGAGTCATAATTTCATATGTGAAGGTAATGTGTTACATTAAAACATTCACAGGCTTTCGTTTATTTAAGCCTCTGGGGCTAACACAGCACATTTCTAAATATTATGGATTTTGTAAAGGTGCATGACGAACAAGCAGACTGTCGGTACACTGGAAAAGTGATAAAAATCTGCACTGAGCTTAATCACGGTTTTCTTTGGAGTGTATATTTATGTGGTGATGTCAGCACAGTATCCTGCAACCGGCTGAAGGTCATGTTCTGTGTTCATCTGCAGAGGATTTAGAAACTCTCAAACAGTCTGGCTGGAGAAAAATGGCCCCTGAGTCGGCAGCCCCTTCCCAGCGTACATTGTCCTCCCGCAAAGGAACCGAACAAAACAATCTATCTTTAAATGGATTCAAAACCACAGCGGATCCGTCTTTTGCCACATGAGTTATTTGAGTTATTGAGGCTGGCTCCAGTGTCAAGCCGTGTATGTTGCCTTAATGTATTTATTTAACCCAGGACTGCCACAGAGAAGGCAAACCCACCTCGGCACGCGAAGGTCCACGACAAAGAGAACATTCAAACCAGACCCAGGGTAACAAACGCATCAGGAACTCTGGGAAGGGAGAGATGTTGCAAGCCCAGCACAATGCCCAGCTTTATTCCCCACGTGGAAGCAGGCTGCAGTCAGCCAAACTGTAAACTGTTGTTCTCCAACAGACTCGGGGGATTGCAGACGTGCGGGGAGAGGGGTCTCCAACAGGGCTGAGCAGAATCCGATGATGGCACAGACTCTCCAAGTTCCAGCCATCAGCAGCAGCCTTGTGTTTCCTTTTAGGGGCCCAGGACTGGCTGGATATAGCTTCCCTGGAGGCTCAATGGTAAAGAACCTGCCTGGAAATGCAGGAGACGTGGGTTCAATCCCTGGGTCAGAGAAGGAAATGGGAACCCACTCCAGTATTCTTGCCTGGGAAATCCCATGGACAGAGGAGCCTGGCAGGCTACAGTCTATAGGGTCACAAATAATCGGACACGACTGACTGACTAAACGCACAGAAGCTCTGTTATCATGTGAGGTAGCATTTTCTCTCCTTCAGATCCAACTGAGATTCCACCCATGAAAGTCACTCTGTGGGCCAGGAATCTTTGTATTGAGAATGACAGAAAGGCAAAGCCAACTAACCTCAACCAAAAATGACTATGCACATTTATGTGCCAGGAACCATTCTAAGTCACTTCATATATTAGCATCCTCAGTCTTCACCACAGGTAAGGCTATTATTATCCTTGTTCTAGAGATAAAGAAACTGAGGTATTAGGAAACAAAGCATCCTGCCTCCAAGTCACAGGGCTCTTCAGTGATAGGGCTGGCACCCGGGGGCCAGGCAGGCTGGATCCAGTATCCTCACTCTTGAGTACCATCTAATACAGCTCATGGGTCAATGGGTCAGCTCAGAGGACTGGTTTAGGTACTGGAAGGATCTGCAAACACTACGTATGAGCTGCAGTGACTTCGCAGCAGCTGGGTTTTTCTTTCTGCATGTGTCTTATCTGCTCTTGTCTCTGCTTCTCTTTGAATGCTGGTCTCATTCCCTGCTGCAACTAGCAAGCCCTCTCTAAGCTTGGGAAACATGGCTGCCTGAAGCCTCAGCTGAGCTGCCTGGTGGAAATGTGAGCCTCTTCCTCACAGGATTTATGTATCAGTGCTTTGCTGGGCTCGATGAGGAACTCTTGGGTTTGCCCATCATCTGTCCAAGCCTAAGTCACTTGCCTCCTATGATAGGTTGTAGCATCAATGGCCCTAATTCTGCACCCTTCTCTGTATCTAGATCCATTTTCATGAGACTTTTCAGTTCTTCCCATGTCCTGTAATTCTCCATCCCTTGATTCTGATTTTGACCATGTTACTGCTTTGGCCAATGGGATATTTATTTTTTTTATTTTGGGTCTCAGTTGTAGCACAAAAGTTGGGGGATCTTTTAATTGCAGCATGCGGGATCCAGTTCCCCAACAAGGGATTGGACCCAGGGGCCCCTGCAATGGTACCTTGGAGTCTTAACCACTGGACCACCAGGGAAGTTCCCGGCCCAGGGGATGTTAATGGATCTGATGCAGGGTGAGCTTTGAAAAGTCACTTGCACACTTCCGCTTAGATGCCGGAGGCTCTGCCATGGTATGAGAATGTGTGGGTTGGCGTGTTGAAGGCTGAGAGGAGTGGAGCAGAGCCAAGAAGCCCCTGTAGCCACTACAACAGCCAGGCGACCTCCAGGTTTGTGAGAGAAACCAGCCAAGACCAGAAGTACCGCTCGGCTGAGCCCAGACTAAACCATCCACTTGCAGACCCGTGAGCTAAAGCGTTGCTCTTACTCTTCTGTGTTTCTGGTGAGGTTTATCGTGTGACAGTGTTCACGATGGGAGAGACAGGCTTGCGTACTGATGCCCGCCAGGACCACAGAGAGTCGGGGAGTTGGTACCCAGAAGAAACTATGTGATCTTAGCAGACAATGGGCCCGAGGAAAGCATTCTGGGCTGTCAAAGTAGTAGCTCTATTCCCACCCAGACAACATTATCTATTGTACTATCTGGAGTCCTTCTGTAACAAGCCACATGAATTTCTTTTAGATTTAAAAGGCAAAAACTCTATAGCTTTTTCTCAAGTATTATTTTTCCTTATGAATAATGTATATTTGTTAACTGATTACATTTTCCTCTTTTGTTTTGACCTCCAGGAAGCTCAGGACCAAAATTGTGTCCCCAAATTAGTAAATTTTTGGACCGGAAGATATGCATTTTGTTATACTAAACTTCCCTCTTTTTTTGTCTTACCATTTTGCCTCTATTTTTCTTTCTCATGATTTAAAAACTCCCTATCTCTTCTCTCTCTTTCTTCATCATTGTTTCATATTAAACCTTCTCATATTCATCTGAGGATGAGCAGTGATATAAGATGTAATTAATACAACCAAATGTAATTAATACAACCAAATGTATTTTTGTGTTGGTCATTCAGTCATATCCTACTCTTTGCAAATCCATGGTCTGTAGCTTGCCAGGCTCCTCTGTCCATGAAATTCTCCAGGCAAGAATACCAGAGTGGGTTGCTATTTTCCTCACCAAGGGATCTTCCCAAGGACTGAACATGGGTCTCCCACATTGCAGGCAGATTTTTTTTGTTTATCATCTGAGCCTTAGATAAATAGCAGTTCAAGATGAACAAAAAATTTTTGGTTATAGTACCTTTGACATCATGAGAAGTTTGATTTAATATTAAACTAGATTACTAAAAAATAAATAAGATTTCATTATAATAGACATGAACATTAAGATTCCAATGAAATGAATTAAAACAGATCAAAACATCTGATAACCCATCTTGACAGTAGGAGTGCAAATTGGACCAACTTCTGTAAAGAATAATTTAATAATGTCTTTCTTAAAATGCATATATCCTTTGACCCAGTCCTTCTAGGAATCCACTTCTAGAAGTTTATTTTATTTTTCAAATTAAAATTAATAAATTTTAATTTGAGAAGTAAAATTAATTTATTTAAATTTCACTTTTAAGCATTAATCTTTCAGCTTTATGGTAGCTATGTAAACTGATATATGTATAATAACATTTGGGCTTCTCAGGTGGTGCTAGTGGTAAAGAATCCACCTGCCAATGCAGGAGATGTACGACTTGGACTCCATCCCTGGGTCGGGAAGATCCCCTGGAGGAGGGCATGGTAAGCCACTCCAGTATTCCTGCCCGGAGAATCCCATGGACAGAGGAGCCTGGCGGGCTACTGTACATGGGATCACAAAGAGTCAGACATGACTTAAGCGACTTAGCATGCATAATGACAGTTACTGTGACATTTTAGTAATAAAAAGGAAGTAGCCTAAATGTGCCTTTATGGGGGACTGTTTAAAATATGGTACAATCCATATAACAGAACAATAAGTAGCCATTTAAACTTGAGAATATTACCTACATGATAAAATTAAAAGGTCTTTAGGACTTAGCATTAAATAAACAAAGAAAAGTATAAAACACTGTATATACACCGCCTTCTAGGGAAGCAGGGGCAAGTGGACATAGGTATACTTATCAGCCCACACGTATGTGGCTCAGCAGGTAAAGAATCATCCTGCAAAGCTGGAGACGCAGGAGACACGGGTTTGATCCCTGGGTAGGGAAGATCCGTGAAATAGGGAATGGAAGCCCACTCCAGTATTCTTGCCTGAAAAATCCCAAGGACAGAGGAGCCTGGTGTGCTACAGCCCAGAGAGTTGCAAAGAGCTGGACACGACTAAGCGACTGAGCATGCACACAGCACGTACGTATACACTTGTGCATGCACAGAATATCTCTGGAAGCGAGAAAACCAGGGACAGGTATTCATTCTAGGGATGAGAACTTAGGTGACTGAAGCCAGGGGTCAGAGACTTGCTTTTCATATTATACCCTTTTGTAATTATTTAATTTTGTACTGTATTTTATGTAATACAGTTAAAGAAAATAATGAAGAAAAATTAAATGAATTCTTGCTGGCGTCTTGCATAAGGAATGGCCACAATTACTTCTTATTGTGAGGGGAAAAGATGAATTTAACTGCTCTAGAAGTTTCCCATATTAATGTCATTGTGCCATTTTTTAAGTTATAGTTCAAAGATCTGAAAGAATTAGCTAATACCCATGCCCCCCAAAGCATGTCTGTGGCCCATGGAACACAGATTTATAACCAGCACCCATCGTTACACTAGACACCATTTCAATCCAATTTAACAAACATTTACTGAGGGCCTCTCATCAGTCAGGCCTTTTGTCAGGAGTTGGAAACAAAAGCACTCCTAAGACTCTGTCTTTGTCCTTAAGACAGTCACACAGGCAACTAATAAATACACTGTGATAAATTCTAGGATGCTTGAAGTCAGGGGCTGTTGAAGTAATCTTTTTATCTCTAGCATCTAACATATAGTAGACACTTCCAGAATGTCTGGGGAATGAATAAATGAATGATTGAGTGAAGAGTATGGACATTCCTGCACAGGGTGTGAACAGAGGAGATGACCCTAGGAAGGGAGGTAATTAAGAAATGATCAACTGAGTCCTGAAGAACTACCCAAATCCACAGCCTCATTAGCTGGCACTAAGACCATCACAAAAGGCATCCATGCAAAGGGTTACTCATCATTGACATGAACTATATTTAGTGGGCCAGGAGGTGAACAACCTCACAGTTTCTGGGAGAGCATGAACTGGGCGATCAGAAAGACCTGCATCAGACACCAAAATCTTCACCATTTGTCACCTAAATGACTGTGAGTAACTTCACCTTTCGGAGCCTTAGCCTTCTCATCTATAAAGTGAAAATATTAATAATCTTATTTAATTTGCAGGTTAATTATGAGATGTTAAGTTTCATTGATTCATTTATTCGCTCATTGAAAAATATACAAATCAGTTAGTGGGTGCCTAGCACTGAGCTAGGGGCTGATTGATGTAGGTACAAAGTTTAGCCCAGTGGTTAAACCCAATAGGTATTAACACGTGGAATGTCTTGGGACTATTAATATTGTTTGGTAGCTAATCAATCCTTCTGCCTTCCAATCAGGAGGAATTAGGGAAGAGTCACTAGACTCTTCTGTTAGAATGAAACGAATGGAAGGGGATATCATTTAAAAAAAAACCAAAACACAAAGATGAGTAGAAGGAAAAAATTCACTAGGTTGAGACTTACTCAAGCGGAATGGATTCACATTCTCATTGACAGTCTACAATGCCTTTGGCAGGAATCTCACGTTCCTGGTAGAAGATGTGTGATTTTTTTCCTCCACAGGTAGCAGGGGATTGCCAAAGGAAAAATCAAGAAAAATGGAGCCAGGAGTAGATAGGAAGTGATTATCCTCAGTAACCCCTGAACAGCTGTTAAACCTGAAGCTCCCTTCTCTCTTTAACTGACTGAAGACAAAAGGGCTTATCCACCTCTGATCCAGGGAGGCTCTGAGTCCCAGCTGGTCAAGATGTTGCTGAGTTTTTGTGTCAGAGGTGAGACGGTGGAGAGTGGCCAGAATGAGAAGAGAGGTGGAGACATCGCTGGAGGGAGTTGGAGACACATGTTCTGAAGTGGATAAGAGAGGAGGGTGTCTGAGGGCTGCTCTCTACCAGCCAAGAGGATGCCCTGAAGTGCTGGTGGGTGAGACCTTCCTGTGTTGCGAATAGAGACAAGACGTGCCAACCAGGAGGCACCAGGCCTGAGGTAGTCTCCTCTCTACCCCAACCGATGTGGATTGTAGGTTTGGATGAGTTACTGTAGACATTGAATAATGACCTGCTCACAATTTGCTGTGTGCGTGCATGCATGTGTGTGTACCTGCCCTAGGAAACGTGAAATAGGTGGTGATCATCGGCATTGAGATGAAGAGCTCCCAAGCCTATAGAGCTATGTCCAGTTGGGCTACAGGGCTGCAAAGAGACCCACATGCGGGGCTCTGTGCAGACCCTCTGAGGGCTGAGATGTGCGTGTGGATCCAAAATGAGGGACTTAACACACCAGCAAGGATGACAGAAGCCAGCATGTCTCCTCAATTTTTTTTTTAATATTTATTTATTTATTTAGCTGCCTTGGGTCTGATGCACGCAGGATCTTGCATCATACAGGATCTTTCATCGGGGCGCGTGGGCCCTGCGGTTGTGCCATGGGGGCTCCAGGCGCTCCCCAGTCTCGTCTCCTCCCTGCCCCTTGCACACTCTGCAGCAGTCCCGTGATGCATCTCCCTCCTCACTCCAGCACCTTTCTACAGGCTTCTGTCTTAACCATTTGGCTAACTCCTTTGTGTTCTTCAAGGTTCAGATTGAGTGTTATCTCCTCCAAGAAGCTATTTTTGGCCTTCATTTCTTCAACCTCCCCTTACCTACCACCCTCAAGCTGGTCCCCCAGCACCCTGAGCATTATAAGCCTTTCCACTCGCAGTCTTCAAGCTCTTTCCTTCTCTGCCCCCTCTGCTGGACAGTGGGCTTTAATCTAGGTCATGGCTCTTGTATCTTCAAATCACCAGGACTGATGACCTTATTGCACACAGGAAGAACTCAAAAAATTGTTGGCTGGATAAATGAACCAGTCACTGGATCAATGTGGAAAACTCAGTCACTGTGGGAAAATTGTCATTTTTAATCAGGTTCTTTTTCAAGGAGTTTAAACGGTTCCACTCAAGTGATAGACCAGAGTCCACACTTCACCTCCTCCAGAATGTAAATGAGGGAGCAGAGGGATGGTCCCAACTGCTGAGGAGGGCAGAGAGGGGTAAGAATATGCCCTGTGAGAAAGTACGGGCTTCCCAGGTGGTGCTAGTGGTAAAGAACCTGCCTGACAATGCAAGAGATTAAGAGACGTAGGTTCGATCCCTGGATCAGGAAGATCTCCTGGAGGAGGGCACGGCAACCTACTCCAGTATTTTGCTTGGAGAATCCCGTAGACAGAGGAGCCTGGCGGGCTATAGTCCTTGGAGTCCCAAAGAGTCAGACACAACTCAAGCAATTTAGCGCACGCACACGTGCACACACACACACACACACACACACACACACACACACAAGAAGGGACAGAGCCACAAAGAATCCACAAGTAATTGTGGACTTTATGAGTTTTTCCAACATTTTCAAATGCCAGTGCCAAATCCTGGGCACAGCCTCTTTGGAAAGGTTCTTGAAAAGCACTTTTTTTTTTTTTTCCAGCAAGAGAGCAGTTAACAGAGCTAGAAATGCAAGACTCCACTGACAGGAAGTGACTTTTGTTTTTTCTCTGTAGTTGGAGAATGGAAAACCCAACCCCACTCCTCTTGAAGATTTGCAAACAGATGTGGCTCTTCCAGCACATCCACACCTGCTGTCCCCCCTCCAGCCACCGGTGGCTTCTCTCAAGCAGCTTATTCCCTTCAAGGACAGAAGCATAATCAGTCTCCTGCATGAAGTCATTACTTCACAACGAATTTTCAGTTATTTATTTTTTAAACAGCTGGTTCCAACCTCGTACTTGCATCGAAATGCAAAATCGCACAGCAGTTATTAGCATTTCGCATTGAATATATTTAAATATTGGGGGTCAAGCCATAGGCTGGTCTTGTTCTGATTATCAGCACTGCTAAGTAAGCCAAGAGAAGCTGGACAAAGATGCTCTGGTGAAGGGAGTGGGTGATTTTGTGGGAGTGGATGGTTTTGCCAAGACTTCAGGGCAAGGACTCCTGCGGAACATTCTGGAAGGCTGCTGTGGAAAAGTTATGCATTAAGAAGACTGGATTTCCTTTGATGATCAGTCACCTCAAGGATGAGGCTTGTAACACCACTGAGGCTAGGAGATTTAGAAAGCAGAGGTAAACATGAAATCAGGCTAAATTTTGCCAAAATCAGTTTGAAAGAAATACTCTTTTGTCAAGTAATTGAAAACAAGGGGAGAAACTTTGACAAGTTCAGTTTTAAAACTCCTGTTTCAATAGAGCTGGATGACTGTGGGCAAGTTGCTTGACAAGACAGAGCTTTAGTTGCCTCTTCGTCACAATGCTAATTATGAAACCTACCTTAATTGTTGTTTGACCTACCATAAGTTGTTGCAAGGATTCAAGATACTATACAGAATGCACTTGGCAGGCTGACTAGGACAGCAAAGATCCAATATCAGTGTGTAGGTCAATCCCAATCTCCCAATCCTTCACAACTCCCTAGTATTTTGCTTTGAAAAACTCTCTTTCCAAGTAACTGGGCAACCCACTGCAAGAGTAGAAAATAGAGAAAGGCAGCAGGCAAGATAAAAATGATGACAGGGTCAAGGTAGTGAAATCCCATTTTATGAAGGAAATGACAAGGTGCATATGGCCTGGTCTACTACCTTCTTCTTTATGGGATCTTGCCATGATCATGTACTTCTTCATGTGTTGACTAAGGTGGAGGGAAAGGTCTCTCCATACTCATAGGCCAAGAAAACTGGATCATTTCACTGTCACATGGAAGGGCAGACCTCAAAAGAGAGGTTTATTTGAGTCACACTCCCTGCGGCCCCAAATTCCCAGGGGAATTCTATTCCATTCTTTTCTCCCAGTGTGTGGAGCTTGGGCCACGCAATCAGTCTATCTTTTGGCACCTGAGAGATGCCTGAGAAGCAGGTGTATCTGCTTAATATCCAACCTGTTTTTACTGCCAATCCCAATGACATAAGTGGGTTCAAGGGGCCATGATTTTAGAGGAGTCAGAGTTTGTCATGATTCCAAGAATACTGTTTCACAACAGTCATAAAATGAGGACTCTGTTTAGCCCAAGAATATTGAGTTGGGGTGAGGAGCTCCAGCTGTGACACAAAGCATGATAAACTTTTCAGCAAACTGGCAAGAGTATTGTTGTACCAGCCTTTTGTCTTCTTGGGAAGGTTGTAAAAGACATCCAAGACACTGAGTTTGTGTTAAAAAGAAATGAAGATCCTCCATCCCCTTTTCCCTGCCTCAGGGGTGCCTGCCCCATGCCTCCCAATGACACTCAGGCAATTAATAGTCTTGGCCAGTTTAGAAAGGGCATTTAATGAAATCCTTTTCATGTGAAATGCCGAAAGCACAAATCAAAGATTATTAACAATAAGTCTGTGGTCTAGAATTCCGAGAACCAGTTGTTCACTGCCAGGCTCTGTCCTGGTTCAGGGCAAACCGACATAGCCATCTTTACTGTTGGCATAAAAATAAAGACCTGCCAAACTATTATCTAGGAAGGAGAGGGAGGTACCGAAAACAGCATACAAAGAGTATTTTTGTTTATTTTCACCCTCTATTTCCCATCAAGAGAATCACCCTTTCACTTGCTATCAGTCCTTATGGTTCTGGGAAAGCAGACTCCTGTCCCTAATTCAGAAGGTTGAGTGATCCAGGCTTAAACCGATCAGCCTATTGTATTTTCCCTGGTCACTCTAATGGAGAGTTGAGCATGTGACTCGGAGTCAGATGAGATGAGATTTCCATTAGGAATTCTGGGGAATTATCACTGACTGTGAAGTGAGAGGGATGTGAGAAACTTATAAGCTCTGGGATAACTGCAGGGGGAAGTCCATGGCCCAGGAAGAGCCAAGGAGTGAGCTGAGAGACACAGGAAATCGGGTCTGAAAGTCATCGTGTGAGCCCTGCCTTGAGCCTGCTGTAAGCCAGGCTTTTCCGTTCTGCGAGTCACTGACTTTCTCTTCTGCTTCACCTACTTTGGGTAGGGGTTTTGCCGTCTACACCCCTTTACTGCCCCGTCGTCTCTATCTTTACTTCCCCGTCACTTCCTCTTTTTTATTTTTATTTTTCTCTTTGTAAGAGAAAAGCACACTTACTTTAGAAAGTTTCATAAATACACATACACACAAACGAAAACCCAAAGTAACTTTCCCAGAGCCACACAGCTCTCAGGATGCTGACCCAGCCTGGTTCATGCCGGAGGCTGTGTTACCAATGCTACAACCTACCTTTAACCTCTCACAGATTTTCCAGGCATTTTAATGTAGATTGTTCAGTCTCTTCCTTCCTTAAGTATTTTTTTTTTCTCATGATTATATAGACTCATTGTTTTGCAAGTTGGAATGATACTATAAATACAGTTTGTGTGTGTGTATTTTTTACTCAGTAATATATCATAAACATTTCCCTAAATCATTAACTATTTCATAAGGCCATCATTTTTAATGGCTGCATAATATTTCATTTGAATTGAATGCATCATAATGTATTTAAGTATTTTCATATTATTGAATCTTCAGGTGCTTTATATTATTTTCTATTTGAAAAAGCAAATAGGTAGAGGAAGATTTTAAGTACACAGTATCTGTACTATAATCCCCGGGGCTGCTGCTGCCAAGTCACTTCAGTTGTGTCCGAAGTGTGTGACCCCATAGATGGCAGTCCACCAGGCTCCCCCTTTCCTGGGATTCTCCTGGCAAGAACACTGGAGTGGGTTGCCATTTCCTTCTCCAATGCATGAAAGTGAAAAGTGAAAGTGAAGTCGCTCAGTTGTGTCCGATTCTTTGCGACCCCGTGGTGCAGTCCACCAAGCTCCTCCGTCCATGGGATTTTCCAGGCAGGAGTACTGGAGTGGGTTGCCATTGCCTTCTCCATAATCCCCAGTGGCTCAGCAGTAAAGAATCTGCCTGCAATGCAGGAGCCACCAGGAGACACAGGTTCAATCCCTAGGTCAGAAAGATCGCCTGGAGAAGGGCGTGACAACCCACTCCAGCATTCTTGCCTAGAGTACCCCAGGGTAGAAGAGCCTGGAGGTCTACAGTCCATGGGATTTCAAACAGTTGGACACTACAAAAGCGACTTAACACACACACATGCAATGGGGGGGTACATGCCATATGTTGGTCAAAACCTATAAAATGTACCACACAAAGAGTGAACTCTAAACTATGAACTTTAGTATAAAGGAATGTTCTAATATTGCATCATCAATTGCAGTAAATATATGACATTAATGTAAGATGTTAATAGGGGAATCTAGGAACACTCTGTACTCTCTGCTCAATTTTTCTGTAAACCTAAGACTTCTCCAAAAAGCATTCTATTCACTAAAAATAAATAATCAACAGTATAAACGGACAAGCAAGCAAAGCCAACATAAATATAAATTTTCAGCAGTTCTGATTACAGTTGACCCTTGAACAACATGGGCTTGAACTTCGTGGGTCCATTTAGATGTGAATTTTTTAAAATAAATATGTAGATAATGCTATACATCTGTGACTGGTTGAATATAGAAGGGCAGATACAGAGGAAGCATGGATAAGGGGGCTGATTATAAAGTTTATACACCGATTTTCATCTGTGGGGAGTTTCAGCACTCGAACCCCGTGCTGTTCAAGGATCAACTGTATTTTACTACAATAGATTCCTGGGGGTGGAATTACTAAAACAGAGGTTAATATATGTTAGACATGTGCCCATAGTTTCTTTTCAGGAAGAAAATATGTACCACTTCACAGACCCCCCATCAATGTATGAGAGAGTCTGGTTCATTAGATTCTTGTCCATGCTGAAAGTTGAGTTTTTAAAACTTTGTAAATTTACTAGGAAACAGGCCTAATTTTAATTTGCTCATCTTTGATTATTAACTATGCAAAGTAAAACTGTATGATACAGATGAATGGTACAGAACAAATACTTCAGAAACAGAATTAAGTTATTGAAAAAGGTGGCCTCACAAACCAGTAGGAAAAAAATTTCCTCAAGACAAAGTGAGACAAAGTGCGATCCACACCACATACCTCCTCCAGTGGTCCTCAAACATAAGTGTACATCCAAGTCCCCCAGAGGAATTCTTAAAATACAGACTCAGGGCTAGCTCCTGTCTCTGATTCAGTAGCTCTAGGGTAGGCCTCAAGATTTTCCACTTCTCCTAAAGTCTCAGGTAATGCTGTTGCTAAAATCTCCAGGGACCAGATTTTGAGAATCATTTCCTTGTACAATAAATTTCAGATCAAAGATAGGGATTCCCTGGTGGCTCAGTTGTAAAGTATCCACCTGCCAATGCAAGAGACATGGGTTCAATCCCTTATCCGGGAAGATCCCACATGCGGAGAAGAACTAAGCTCATGAACCACAACTATTGAGCCTGTGCTCTAGAGCCTGGGAGTTGCGACTACTGCAGTCTTCACACCCTAGAGCTGATGTTCCACACCGAGAGAAAATCCCGGCAGCAACGAAGACCCGGCACACCCCAAATAAATAAATAGATAAAATAAACTTTAGATCAGTGAGGGGGGGAATGAAAAAAATTAAATTCTACATCTCTTTCACTTTTTAACAGATCAAGAATGCAAAATTTACAAATATAGATGTCTCAATAGTATGATTAATTATATACTTATATATTAAACTGTGTCTAAAATATATATTAATGTGATATGTGCATATCATAGATAGTATATTACTATATTAGATAATGTATATTCTTTTCACATACTTATGAAATAATTATTTATCTTAACTCTATACTAAGACTAAAATCCATGCCACGCCATAAAGGCATCCTCAACATATTTTTAATGATAGGCAGTAGATCACATGTTTTAACCAAATGCAATAAAGTTAAAAATAACTAGGAAAAAATAGAAAGCAATAACTTCCAACCACTTGGGAAGTACACTTCTCTCTCTCAATAAATACACAGTTCTCTCTCAATACTCATTTGCTAAAGCAACAATAATGAGGCAGCTGCTCACCTAAACACATGAGTTGAAGCTGAAGTTGGAGAAAATTTTGTAATTGTAAATTCTCTCATTATTAACAAAAGAGTTAAATCAAACAAATTAATTGCAAAACTCAAAAATTTAGGAGAAGAATATCAACCTAAAGCAGATGGAAAAAACACAAAAAACATGAAAGTAAATTTAAACTAGAAAACTTAAAAGCAGTAAAACTGATTGATTAATTCAAGAGATATACAAGCCTTAAAAAAAGTCATGATCTACCTTAATCAAAGTGTAAAAAGGAGCAGGAAAATACGAATACCCCAAATCAGACAAAATAAAGGGCAGATACAGGGGAGCTCTCCTGGTGGCCCAGTGGTAAAGAATCTGCCTGCCAATGCAGGAGGCTTTAGAGATGAGGGTTTGATCCCTGGGTCAGGAAGATCCCTTAGAGGAGGAAACAGCAATCCATTCCAGTATTCTGGGCTTCCTTGGTGACTCAGGTGGTAAAGAATCTGCCTGCAAATCAGGAGACTCAGGAGACGAGGCTTCGATCCCTGGGTAGGGAAGATCCACTGAAGGAGGGTCTGGCAACCCACTCTAGTATTCTTGCCTAGAGAATCCCTTGGAGGAGCCTGGTGGGCTACAGTCCATGGGGTCACACAGAGTCGGACATGACTTAGCATGAGCAGGGAGGGACAGATATAGGGGGAGGTTTTAAAGTATTAAAGAATAGTTTGTAAAACTGTGGAAATAAATTTTAAAACTTGGATAATACAAAGAATTATTCTAGAAATAATAGATTTCTTATATCAAGAAGAACAAGGAAACTTAAAATAAGCTGTGAGGCAATTACGAAGGAGCTTCTCCTGAAAGGGGCCAAGCCCATACCGCCTACATTGTTCAAACCATAAAAGAATAGATATCACAGAAATTATTTAAATTGTTCCATAACTCAGAGAATGGAGTGCTTTTCAATGCTTTTATTGTTTTTATAAAGCCAGTAAAATACTATAGCAAAGTTTATTAAAGGGATACCCAAAAGATAACTATAGACCTCACTTCACTTATAAACAAAATATTAGCAAGTAGAATCCATCAATACCAGCAGGTCATTATTATTACTGATATATAAGATCTGTCTAAGCCAGCACAATAAACCAAAACAGAAGGTATAAGTACTGGAAAGAAGCAAGCTAAATTGTCATTATTCAAGAATAAAATGATTTTATACCAGAGAAAATTCAAGAGAATAAACTGAGAAAACTTAGAAACAGTGGTAATATGACTCTGGTTCCAAAACAAATGCTCAAAAAGTAATAACTTTCCAACTAACAATAGTCACTTGGAGTGTGTAATGCATAAAAAATTCTAGTCATAATAGTAATTTATATATAATAAGTCATCTGCTCTATTGAGAAAACAACAAAACCCTATGATGGATAACAAAGGAGATTTGATAGAAAGGAGAGATGTACGTTTTAGAAACACTATCCTAACTTTTCGAAGAAAGGAAAAAATAATTACTAGTTTTGGAGCTGTAAGATGACTATAAAATTTCTCCTGGAGAGAAAACTGGGTTTTGTTGCTTTTCACCTGTTTTTGTTTTTTCAGCCAAGCACTTGGATGGGATGGGTTTATTTTGGAAAGATGTCTTGTCCTTGTTGTCATCGGCTAGCATAAGATAGTGAGATTGGGCTGGAGGTGAGTAAACCAGGAGAAAGAAAAGACATCAAAGCAAGGGGCCCAGTTGGAGCTTAAGGAGAAAGTGAAGACGTTCTTCCTATAAGAGGACAAGCAGATAAAAGATAAAAAGCAGATAAAAGAGGACAAGCAGATAAAAGAATTAACACATCTAGGAACTTCCCTGGTAGTCCAGTAGTTAGGACTCTGTGCTTCCATTGAAAGGGATGTTGGCTCAATCCCTGGTTGGGGTACTAAGATCCGATATACCCCCACGGTATGGCCAAAAAAGAAAAATAAATAAATAAATATCTTTAAAAGAGTCAATGTCAGTATTTAAAGTCATTCCGTTGTGATCCATTATAATGCAGCCTGTGTGTGCAGCCTCCAAACCTTTGATGATGGTGGTGGTGCTGCTGCTGAGGGTGATGATGATAGAGTTCATATTTATTGAGCACCTACTTTCTGAGTGCCCTAAGCACTGTAACTGCATATATCATTGAATTGTGAAAATCCTGTTTCCCATTACAGATGGAGAATTTCGGGTGGAATAACTGGACCAAGCTTACAGCTTGCAAGTGGAGTCTAGTGGGTGACCCAGACATTCTGACTCCAGACCTCTACTCTGAAGTCACCTATTCCACGTGTCCATGGCCTGGAGTTAATGCCAGTGAGAAGATCGGACAATCTCCAGTGGGGTGTTGTGCACTGCAGAAAGGACAGATGTGCCAGAATCAGAGCCAGAGTAGAGACCAAGAATCCTGTGGAACCAGGAAAATGGAACTGGCTCCGGGAAAAATAAACACCAACCCCCTACACTGCCATGAAACCCCAGAGAGACCAAGAAGCATGTTGGGGTTCTATCAGGTGTGAGATGGAGTGTTGAGACAATTTTATTACATCTTAAAGTAAACGATTACTTCAGCTGGCTGGATAACATAGTTTTCTGCAAGAGACTGAAATATGGCTTATAATTATTAAAATGCCAATGCTCCTTGAACAAAATCTATTAAAATAAATTCAAGCACTCCCAAATTCCACTGGGACTTTTTAATTTGCCCAAATTATTCAAAACATATCTAATAGAATAAACTTATACAAATTGCCAAGAAAGAGCTGAAAGAGAATTATTATCAAGGAAAACTTGACTCATGAGATAATAAAACACACTTTGAAAACACATGAATTAATAGAGTATGTATTTCAAATCAGAAAAGGAGTCAGTAAGTAACATTTGAACAAATAGCTAAACAAATAGCTAAAAATCTAGATTTTTGAGCAAAATATTTGAACAAACAGCAAAATATTTGAACAAATAGCTAAAAATCTAGATTTTTAAGAAATCTAGATCTCTACATTGCACATTAAATAAAATTTCCAATGAACCAAAGATTTTAATATAAAAAATTAAATGAAAGTACTGGAAGAAAATGGGGCTTCCCAGGTGGCACAATGATAAAGAATCCACCTGCCAATGCAGGTGATGGGGGTTTGACCCCTAAGTGGGGAAGATCTTCTGAAGAGGGAAACAGCAACTCACTCCACTATTCTTGCTTGGGAAATCTCTTGGACAAAGGAGCCTGGAGGGCTATAGTCCATGGGGTCCCAAAGAGTCAGACACAGCTGAATGACTGAGCACTCACACATGCACTAGAAGAAAATATAGGTGAATGAACTTGGTGCGACAAAAAACATTCCAAGTTTGACAAACCTCCAGCTCAATCCCTAACCACCAAAAAAGGGGAAAGAGGATGGCCTGACTATTTGATCTTCGAGATTGGATAAGATGTCTAATTGAGCACTTGAAAGTATTCCCAATTCTGTACCAAATCTCATGAAATGTAGAAAAAAATACATAATAATAAAGTCTCAGAACATCCCACCCTCACCTTCTCCCACAGAGTCCCAAAGTCTGTTCTGTACATCTGTGTCTCTTTTTCTGTTTTGCATATAGGGTTATCATTACCATCTTTTTAAATTCCATATATATGTGTTGGTATACTGTATTGGTCTTTATCTTTCTGGCTTACTTCACTCTGTATTATGGGCTCCAGTTTCATCCATCTCATTAGAACTGATTCAAATGAATTCTTTTTAATGGCTGGGATATTCTCAGAGAATAGCACTGAAACAAGTATACTATCAAGGGTGAAACAGATCACCAACCCAGGTTGGATGCATGAGACAAGTGCTCAGGGCTGGTGCACTGGGAAGACCCAGAGGGATGGGATGGAGAGGAAGGTGGGAGGGGGGATCGGGATGGGAAACACATGTAAATCCATGGCTGATTCATGTCAATGTATGGCAAAAACCACTACAATATTGTAAAATAATTAGCCTCCAACTAATAAAAATAAATGAAAAAGTAAATAAAATTGATGTGTAGTAAAAAATAATAATAATAAAGTCATAGCTAGTTTGAACTATAAAAGTAGCATTGGCATGTAGGAAATTTTGAAAAACTCCTTCAAAAATCCAAATGGATCAGATCAACATGTGTGTGTGTGTGTGTGTGTGCGCACACACACTCAGTCGTGCATGCATTCAGTCGTGTCTGACTCTTGCAACCCCATGGACTGTTGCTTGCCAGGCTCCTCTGTCCATGGGATTCTCCAGGCAAAAATACTGGAGTGGGTTGCCATTTCCTCCTCCAGGGAATCTTCCAACCCAGAGATCGCGCCTGCGTCTCTGTGTCTCCTGCATTGACAGCTGGATTCTTTACTACTGAGCCACCAGGGAAGTTCCTCCACTCAACATAAGGAGGAGAAAGAAAAAAAAAAAAAAGCCTGCAGAAGATCCATACTTTAGACATTTGTAAGAACACCTTCCGTGGGTGAGGGAGAGGCTGGAGGATGTTGGGATCCCGGAGGGAATGGGCGCGAAAAGGTGAACATGGAGCTCCTGCAGGTCTGTGGCTCACTGAGGACCTGCTTTTGAGTCCTAACATCCAGACGAAAGCAGTGAGCAGACCTGGGGTCCAGGGAACACAGCAGCACCCAGGTAGCTACTGACCCCAAAGAGCAGAGGGAGCAACATCTCAAGAAAGAAAGGTTTCGGATCATACCCCAGCATTTTCTTTTTCTCCCTCCCAAAACAACTTAAAGAGATCTTGTGCTTACTTTTTTATTCTGTTTAATTTTCATTGGAGTAAAATTGCTTTACAATGCTGTGCTGGCCTCCGCTGCACAAAAAAGTGAATCAGCCACACAGACACGTTCATCCCCTCCCTCTTGAACTCTCCTCCCACCCCACCCCACCCCCATCCCACCCTTACAAGTATCAAGAAAATTAGAGATACCAAGGGAACATTTCATGCAAAGATGAGCTCAATAAAGGACAGAAATGGTATGGACCTAACAGAAGCAAAAGCTATTAAGAAGAGGTGGCAAGAATACACAGAAGGACTGTACAAAAAAGATCTTCATGACCTAGATAATCATGATGGTGTGATCACCAACCTAGAGCCAGACATCCTGGAATGTGAAGTCAAGTGGGCCTTAGGAAGCATCACTATAAACAAAGCTAGTGGAGGTGACGGAATTCCAGTTGAGCTATTTCAAATCCTAAAAGATTATGCGGTGAAAGTGCTGCACTCAATATGCCAGCAAATTTGGAAAACTCAACAGTGGCCACAGGACTGGAAAAGGTCAGGTTTCATTCCAATCTCAAAGAAAAGCAATCCCAAAGAATGCTCAAACTACCTCACAATTGCACTCATCTCACACGCTAGTAAAGTAATGCTCAAAATTCTCCAAGCCAGCCTTCAGCAATACGTGAACCGTGAACTTCCAGATGTTCAAGCTGGTTTTAGAAAAGGCAGAGGAACCAGAGATCAAATTGCCAACATCTGCTGGATCATTGAAAAGCAAGAGAGTTCCAGAAAAACATCTATTTCTGCTTTATTGACTATGCCAAAGCCTTTGACTGTGTGGATCACAATAAACTGTGGAAAATTCTGAAAGAGATGGGAATACCAGACCACCTGACCTGCCTCTTGAGAAACCTGTATGCAGGTCAGGAAGCAACAGTTAGAACTGGACATGGAACAACAGACTGGTTCCAAATAGGAAAAGGGGGTACATCAAGGCTGTATATTGTCACCCTGCTTATTTAATTTATATGCAGAGTACATCATGAGAAACGCTGGGCTCGAGGAAGCACAAGCTGGAATCAAGATTGCCAGGAGAAATATCAGTAACCTCAGATATGCAGATGACACCACGCTTATGGCAGAGAGTGAAGAAGAACTAAAGAGCCTCCTGATGAAAGTGAAAGAGGAAAGTGATAAAGTTGGCTTAAAGCTCAACATTCAGAAAACTAACATCATGGCATCTGGTCCCATCACTCCATGGCAAATAGATGGGGAAACAGTGGAAACAGTGGCTGACTTTATTTTTCTGGGCTCCAAAATCACTGCAGATGGTGATTGCAGCCATGGAATTAAAAGACGCTTACTCCTTGGAAGGAAAGTTATGACCAACCTAGACAGCATATTAAAAAGCAGAGACATTACTTTGCCAACAAAGGTCTGTCTAGTCAAAGCTATGGTTTTTCCAGTAGTCATGTATGGATGTGAGAGTTGGACTATAAAAAAAGCTGAGCGCCGAAGAATTGATGCTTTTAAACTGTGGTGTTGGAGAAGACTCTTGAGAGTCCCTTGGACTGAAAGGAGATCCAAGCAGTCCATCCTAAAGGAAATTAGTCCTGAATATTCATTGGAAGGACTGATATTGATATTGAAGCTGAAACTCCAATACTTTGGCCACCTGATGTGAAGAGCTGACTCATTTGAAAAGACCCTGATGCTGGGAAAGATTGAAGGCAGGAGGAGAAGGGGGCAACAGAGGATGACATGGTTGGATGGCATCACCGCCTCAATGGGCATGAGTTTGTGTAAACTGCAGTTGGTGATGGACAGGGAGGCCTGGCGTGCTGCGGTCCATGGGGTCACAAAGAGTTGGCACATGACTGAGTGACTGAACTGAACTGAACTGAGCTGAGTTCCCCGTGCTACACGCAGCTTCCCACCAGCCATCCATCATACACGTGGTAGTGTGTGTATATGTCGATCCTACTCTCCCAGTTTGGGTCCTACCCTCCCCTTCCCCCTTGTGTCCGTGTGTTCATTCTCTTCATCTGTATCTCTATTCCCGCTTTGCAAATACATTCATCTGTACCATGTTTCTAGATTCCATATGTTTGGGCTAATAGAAGGTACTTGTTTTTCTCTTTCTGACTTACTTCACTCTGTATGACAGACTCCAGGTCCATCTGTATCACTACAAATGACCCAATTTCATTCCTTTTATGGCTGAGTTAAAAAAAAAATACATTGTATATATGTACACATCTTCTTTATCCATTCATCTGATGCTCTTAGAATGATGGACATTTAGGTTGCTTCTGTGTCCTGGCTATTGTAAATAGTGCTGCAATGAACATAGGGGTGTGTGTATCTTTTTTGAATTATGGAACAGATAAACCCTCAAGGACAAACAGACTGGAAAGAAGAACTAACAAAATTTGAGATGCTGGAATGTAGATGGACCAGTGCTGACTGGTTCCTCCAGGGAATGGGGGAAGCCAGGTAGTAATCTGATTTATGAGACAAAACTCCCCAAAGGCACCTCTGGAGTAGGCAGTGGAAGAAAACGAACAAATAGCTGTTTAAGAAGTCGGTTTCCTCGACCCATTACCACCTCTACCACCCAGGCAGAAACGCAGAGCCCCAGCCTTAGGGGTGGGAAGTCAGGGGATGCCAGGGACAGTTGAGAGGTGCAGTGCCATTCAGGAGTGTATGTTAACTTTCACCTAACTGAATGCCAAATTGTCATCAGTCCCCAGAGCTGTGGCAGGCAGGACTATGTCCTCCAGGTCGGCGATACAAGACCTTCTCTAGGGAATGTGATCAGCCCAAGGGAACGACCCAATCATCTTGCAAGAAGCCCATGGTTTGCAGATGTCACCCTCGGGCTCAGAGCTTTCAGTCACCATAGTTCCCTCCTCCCAGAACAGTGATCTGTGTCACAGCTGCCCTTGCCGCAGCGCTGAGCACAGCTCCTGGACCTCGCCCCTCTCAGACAGGGCATAGCCCAGTCCTGCTGCTGGCTGGCACGGCATTGTGATGAGTTCTTGGCTACCACCCACTTAGCCGCTTGAGCATCTTTGTGAAACAAACACAGCTGAGAATCATATGCCAAGTCCTCCAGGAGCACTGCAGTAGGCGAGGCTGCAGTAGGTGGTACCCAGAGAGGCACTGCGGTGTGGTGATTAGACACACGCTCTTAGAATGAGGGAGGCCTGGGTCCACATCCCAGCAGCTAGCACCCTTCCAAATCATGAACCTCAGGCAAGCCACTCAGCCTCTCAGAGCCTTCAACTGCCATCTGTAAAGTTGGGAAAATAATAGCACTTGCCTCGCACTCCCCCCCACTTCCCTGGCTGGTGGTCTTGAGAATTACATAGTGTTTACCCTCAGCCCAGAATCTGGCCTGTAAAAGCACAGTCCGTGTTTTCTTAAAATGATCAAAACCGTAAGGCATGCACTTAGACCAGAGCCTCCACTGGAATGCCAGGAGCAGAGAATACACAAGCTGGACCATCTCCTGAATCAGAACACATGCTCCATCCTAGCTGGTCCTCGTTGTTGTTTTGACTTTTTTTCCATGAGACATTTTAGAACTTCATAAAAATAGAAGTGTTGTTTTAAGAGCAGGTTTTTTTTTTTTTTAATTTGGGGGATATAGAATTATCAATTTATTTGTTTTATGGTTTATGTTTTTGGTGTCCTGTGTAGGAAATCTTTGCCTACCTCAAGGTCATAAAGATTTTCTTCTATGATTTTAGAAGTGATTTAGATAGAGTTAGCTTTTTTGTTTATATTTATGATCCATTGAATGTTAATTTTTGCATATGAGATCACACAAGGGCTGAGGTCATCACATCCTTTTTGGTTGAATTACCTTGGCACATATGTCAGCAGATAAGTGTATGTGTGGGCTGATTTCAAGACTCTATGTTCTGTTCCATGAGTCTATGTGTTGAATACCACACTGTCTTGATTACTGTGACTTTGTAGGAAGTTTTTAAATCAGGCAGCATAGTTCTTCAGGTTGTAGCTGTTTCTCAAAATTGTCCAAATCATCTTTATAATGCCCCACTTAGATTTTGAGAGGAAGATCAAGTTTTACCAGACCTATGAAAAAACCCATAACAAAATTAAAAATAAAAATAAAGAAACTGAAGCTGAAGCTGCAATACTTTGGCCACCTAATGTGAAGAATCAACTCATTGGAAAAGACTCTGATGTTAGGAAAGATTGAGAGTAGGAGGAGAAGGGGGTGAGACAGGATGAGATGGTTGGATCGCATCACCGACTTAATGGACATGAGTTTGAGCAAACTCTGGGAGATGGTGAAGGACAGGGAAGTCTGGCATGCTGCACTCCATAGGGATGCAAAGAGTCAAACCCAACTTAGTGACTGAACAACAAGAGAAACCACAAGAACAAGTTAAAGTAAAAAGAGACATTGCACACAAGAAGGAGGAATCTCCAAAAAAGTATCATTAATATCCTCAGATATGAGACAGTATTGACCCTAAGAATTAAAAAAGATAAAATTTAAGGGAATATTCAGAAAACAGAAGTGGGAGAAAGCACTTCAAATGACTTTATCTTTGTCAAGTGTGCAGTGAACCTTCCCGGAGTTATCCACTCTACTCATTAGGCACCTGCTGTATGTCAGGCCCAACATGGTTCAAAGAAGATGGATAAGACTATGGGATACTTGAACAGGAAGACCTCAGAGATCACCTTCATTAATTTCCAGATGGAGAAATAAAAGCTCAGTGATGTCAAAAACCTTGCCTAAGATCACACACCAGTTGGTGTCAAAGCCAAAAGGAAAATTCAGGGGTCTTAACATACCCATTGTTTTGTGTCATTTATTTCATTGCACTGATTGTAAACTTGTCTTTTAAAAGCTCTGTGGAATAAAAGGTAATCTGATATTAAAAAGAAACCAATTCAGTTAATAAAAAGGTAGGGGGCATCTTGTCAATAAATAGTCATTTTGTATGACCTCAATTCCTTATAAAATGGCTTGTAGAGATTATTTCACTGTTGCTGAAAAGAACACTTTATCTACCTAGAAACTTGAGTGTTTATTTTTTTCAAATCTTAACTTTTTTGAAGGAGAGGTTAAACTTTACAAACATCAAGGAATTCAATATCAGGGAGGAATCTGAACTGTTTATGGCTCCTCTCATCACTTGGAAATGGAATCCTCCTTATGATCTGAGGACCCCTTGCTCGGAGGCGCTGTTGCGTAGAATCCTCTGGAGCACTCCTGATCATTACCTTCCTTCATTTTCATGTTGACTGTTGGTGGGGGTGCTGGGAGGTGTGAGGCTGAGGGTAGCCCATTATTCACAGATGAAAGCCATTCTGCTCTGACTTGTTGATGCTCCTCTTAGTCTGAATTGTATCTGACTTGGAAGGATCTAGAGGAGAAAGCCTTTTAGGATAGGCACACTTTTGTTCTTAACTGCACAATAGGAAAGAAACACAAAAGACTCTTGAGTCAGATTCCAAGAGATAAGTAGATGGTACAAATCTCACAGGTTGATCAGTTGATCTATCTATCCATCCATGCATCTATCTACATAAAGAGGGTAGATTTCCTCTCCATGGATCACAGCCTTGTCACGGCAAAGGGGTTTGTGTAAATCAATGAAGCTATAAGCCAAGCCTTGTAGCACCACCCAAGATGGGTAGGTCATAGCAGAGAGCTCTGACAAAACGTGATCCACTGGAGGAGGGAAAATGGCAAACTACTCCAGTATGCTTGCATCGAGACTCCCACGAACAGATTTTTAAAAGAGAGAGAGAGTAGATTTCTCGTGAGTGTCTCTCCATAACCATTCCTCTTGCTGTGGTCTGAGCTGCATGCATAGTTTTATGCCACTTCTATCCGATCACGCAGTTATGACAGTTCCACGCTTTCTTCTGCATAGCTTCTCACTCTTTAATTAGGAGGTGTTGGTTCTGGTTTCCTCGAAAACTAGGGTATCTGCTGAGGGTCAAGTCCTTGATATCTGAGCTCTCTCATAAATGACAGAGGAGGGAGGGGTTTGTGGAGGTGGAAGCCCTTCTACAGATCTAGGAGGTAAAGATGTGTGTTGTCCTGATCGAGCCCAACATAACAACTGGATATCTGATGCACAGGATAAACTATCAGTGTTAGTGTTCCTGTTCTCTTAACTTTAACCTTTTCTTTGACCCAGATTACTCTGCTCGTGTCCCCCAGAGACACCTGGTAAATTCTCATTTCCATCCACAGGCTTGTTTCCCTGCTTTCCATATTCCAGCCGCACTGAGGTACTGTTTCCTGACTCCACCATGCACATACCTTTGAGCCTGGTGCCCGCTGTTTCAGCCTGGAACACCCTCCCTTCACGGCCCTCTTCGCTTCGTGTGGCATTCCCAGACCCTCACTCCCCACAGGGAGACTTGGTCCCCTGGATCTGTGCTTTCACCGTGCAAGCTTCTAAACTGGTAACCTTCCAGACTGCTTCCAACACTGCATCTGGCCAGCACCTTTCTGCATTGAGGCTGTGAACTGCTCCAGAGAGGGAGCTTCTTGGAGTTAGGGGCTATTTCACCCATTCTTGTGGCTCTCCTGTGCTGCCACATATAAAATCTCATTTTAGAGTAAAGAGCATGATTGCCAAGAATTAACGGTGTGCTCTGGGAGCTGTTCATAGAGGCCTTCTCTTCAGTTATTTTCTGAAAACTTTTCTGAGTTTTAGGGGCCTGTCTTTAACAAATTCTGCAGATATTTTTTACTCCAGTCATTGTCAATTTCCCACAATTTTGCTAATTTCTCACCACCAGAGCCAAGGGAGGGACTTCTAATTTTACTGTCAAGCATCTGCCTTTCCCTGAATTTTCAGAGTAATAGATTTCTCTATTTTATTTAACTGTAATTATAATACACGAACCATGTGTTCATGGTTTCAAAGTATACATAGAGTCTTTTGTTTATGCTATGAGAAAGACCATAACAATTCTGTTATTAATACAGGGGTCAGATTTTCTTTGCCTGGTGGGATACTAGAAACTTATAAAGTAACAGAACTAAATATTATTCTGGCTCAGGTACCATAGTACTTCAGGTGGAGTAATCACTTTTGTTTTGTTCAGTGGTCAAGTTGTGTCTGACTCTGCGACCCCATGGCCTGCAGCATGCCAAGCTTCCCTGTCCTCCACTATCTCCCAGAGTTTGTTCAAATTCATGTCGATTGAGTCAGTGATACTATCTAACCATTGGATCCTCTGCCAGCCCCTTCTCCTTTTGCCTTCAATCTTTCCCAGCATCAGGATCTTTTCCAATGAGCCAGCTCTTCACATCAAGTGGCAAAGCTTCAGCTTCAGCATTAGTCCTTCCACGGAATATTCAGGGTTGATTTCCTTTAGGATTGATTGGTTTGATCTCCTTGTAGTCCTATTTGTACTATGCACAAAATCTGACAGTAACAAGGATGCAACTCAGCAAACCTCCATCCTAAGTTATTAACAGGGAGAAGAAGTGTCCAGATTTTCCCTACCCACTACCTCTCTCCTGCTCACCCAAGATAATCCATCCCACTGCAGGGCTCATGTGGAGAAAGGCTTAGGAGACCAGTGGAGAGGGAGGTGCTCCAGAAACCCTACAGGATGGATGGGTGGGTGCTGGTGAAAAACATGCCCGGAGAAGAAATTATTGTTGACTCTAAATTTGGATCCCCTTTGCAGTTTTGAAAAGCCCAGGTAAGGTTTGGGATTCCTTTTTTAATTACTTTTTTGGCTGCAAGACTATGGCTCTTTGAATGTAATGCTGCCCACGTGGGTCCCAGGATTTAGGATGGTTACAGAAAAAAAGGCTGCTCCCAGCTGGACTGGTTTGCCATGCTTATCTGCCTAAACATGCCTACTGTATGTCGTGCAGACATTGTCTTACAGGAAGATAATTACTATGAGAAAGAAAAGGAAAGTAGGAAATGACATGTAATCTATAATATAGTTTCAGAGAAGAAATATATTCCTGCTTGGCACAAATAAAAGGATCTTTTTTTGTTGCCAGAAGAAAGTCAAGGCTAGTTTTCAGGGCTGTGAAAACCTCAAAGTTTTGCCTGGAGGAATTTCATCCTATAAGAGAATTCAGAAAATCTTGACTTTGATCTGCTTTGTTTGATCCATGTAAAGCAATAAGAGTACTATCTCGGGGTTCAGTGGAATACCCCATTAACCTCCATCACCATGAAATGATTGCTTCTTCTTAAACAGAGGCACACTTAAAATAACACAGAAGCCTTCAACCAAAGGTATCTCGTGTGTCCTAAACAGTCCCATGTGGAGGACACAAAACCATTCTCAATCAACCCGATAATCTAGCTGGTCTTCAGAAATCCATACTGACAATAGTATAAGCCAGGGGTTTATACTGCGTTTGGCAGAACTTGATATGGGGGCTGGCTGTAGGCCACCTCCATAGCCCACATCTCAACTGTGCTTGTTGATTGTAGAATCTGTTTTATACTGTGGCCCAGCAAGCAAGATGTTATTTGAACAAAAATTGCTATAGCTTTAAAAAAAAATGGTTAAAAACCGTGAGTAGCCCACCCATAGCTACAAAAGGGCTCTGTTTTCAAACAATGTGAAAGTCATTTGCTTGGAGTTCAGAGCATATATCCTCTCCCCATAAAGTAATAGCTAAAGATGGTAGGCAAGATCCTAAACTCCTTCTTAGATGCCAGGGTATCATGGATTGCAACTACAGATGGATATTCTAGAAGCAGGAGGCTTACCACACTCTAAAAAAAAGACAGAAAATGTTAGTCATGGTAAGTAATATTATTTATTGAACATACTGTATATGTATATGTCAGGGTTTCCTATACATGTATATGTATATGTCTATACATGTGTGTATACATATATATGCATAACAAACATATATACATGTATATATGTATATGCATGACACACACATATATACATGTAAATATGTATATGACATATACATAAACATGTATAGGAAATCCTGACATATACATATAACATATACATATACAGTATGTTCAAGAAATAAGATTATATTTATTTTATATATATATGTATATGTCATATACATATATATGTATACTTGTATATGTATATGTTCATGTCTTTGGGGCTTCCATCATAGCTCAGTCAGTAAGGAATCCACCTGCAATGCAGGAGACCCTGCATTCAAGTCCTGGTTCAAGTCCTGAGTCAGGAAGATCCCCTAGAGAAGAAAATGGCAACCCACTCCAGTATTCTTGCCTGGAGAATCCCATGGACAGAGGAGCCTGGCAGGCTATAATCCATGGAGTCGCAAAGAGTCAGACATGACTTAGTGACTAAAACAAGGGCTTCAGGTGGTGCAGTGGTAAAGAATCCTCCTGCCAATGCAGAAGATGAAAGAGATGCAGATTTGATCCCTGGGTTGGGAAGGTCCCCTGGAGGAGGACATGGCAACCCACTCCAGTATTCTTGCCTGGGAAACTCCACGGACAGAGGAGCCTGGTGGGCTACAGTTCATGGGGTCAGGAAGAGTCAGGCATGACCGAGCACATGTGCGCGCACACACACACGTATATGTCAGGCTCCCTTCTGGGTGGTTTACATCTGTCGTCTCGTGATAGAGTTGACCCGCCTGCCCTGTGTGTGCCAGGCACCTTTCACAGATCGCTCATTTAGGTTTCTTAATAACCTATTTTATAAACAGAAAAGCAAAGTCAGAGTTGATTTACTTGCTTTCATTTGCTCGTGTTTCACTCATGTTTTCCAGTACCGGGCAGGGTGATGATTCCTTTCAAGCAGTCGTCCCATTGGCCTCATCCCTATGGAGGCATGCTTTGGGCCACACTGGGAGGGGTGACAGGCCAGGTGGAAGGTGCGGCTATCTGGGCAGTAGTCAGCCCAGAGCGAGAGCGAGCAGAGTCTGTCTGCTGAGGCCCCACTCACCAGCTGCAGGCGCCCAGCAAGCTGTGTGACCTCTCTGAGCCCCACTGGCCTCATCTGTTTGTGGAGGATAATAGCAGCCTTCACTGTGTGGGGTTTCAGTGACGACTAAGTGGGGACACATTAAACGTCTTAGCTGGGTGCCACGCGCTTAGCTGCTGTTGTAACACAGAGTCCCCTGCTTACCTGAGTCACTGAAGTCACAGCTAAAAAGCCACACCTCGGCCACTGTGGACTCCTGACCCACATAAGAATTAGGGCAGTGGCGGCGATTTCTAACAGAGACCTAATTATAGACTCTAACACCACAATGGGAAAAGCCTGTGAAGAATGGCGGCCTCCGACTTTCCTGATTTAAAAAAAAAAACCTGTAACAAGATGGGGAGTGTGGCGGTCCAGGCCTCGGGTCAGGGTTGCAGTCCCAGCACTCCAGACTTGCAGCCAGTATCTCTCAGGGTCGGTGACAAGGAATGGCCATGGGAAACCTGTGTCCAGGCTTCCTCAGGTTTTCTCAGAGGCCTCATAAGACGGGGCTTCTCCAGAAGGTTTTCTTTACATTTTCTTTTTTCTGTTTTTTTCTTTTTAAATGTTTATGTCTAGAAGGGGAGGAAAGCTTGCCTTTAAATTGAAACTTGTAGAAAAATGACACGGATGAACTCCTATTTGCAAAGCAGAGATAGAGATACAGATGTAGAGAACAGATGGATGGACACCACAGGGGGAGACAGGGGGTGGGATGAATTGGGAGACTGGGATTGATGTATACACACCACTGTGTATAAAACAGGCAGCTAGTAAAAATCTGCAGTATAGCACAGAGAGCTCTACTCAACGTTCTTTGGTGACATAAATGGGAAGGAAATCCAAAAATATATGTATACGTATAACTGATTCACTTTGCCGTATAGTAGGAACCAACACCACAGTGTAAAGCAACTATATACGCCAATAAAATGTTTTTAATAAAAAAACACTTTAAAAATAAATAAATAGGGCCTCTCTGGTGGCTCAGTGGTAAAGAATCTGTCTGCTAATGCAGGAGACAGGGGTTCGATTCCTGGTCTGGGAGGACCCCACATGCCGCAGAGTGATTAAGCCCTTGTGCTGAAACCACGGAAGCCCGTACACCCTAGACTAGGCCATGCTCTGCAACAAGAGAAGCCACCGCACCGAGAGTCCCACGCGACGCAACTAGAGAGTAGCCCCCACTGGCCGCAACTAGAGAAAGGCCCACAAGCAATGAAGACCTAGCATAGACAAAAATAAAATTAATAAATAATAAATAAATAAAATGCAACTCTTTTGTGATTCCCTGAAGGGAAGTGTTGTGGAGGAATTGAGAACTGCCTAATTGAGTAAGATAAATGGGTAGAATTGTCCAAACACTGCAGGATACAGAAGAAAAAACAAGGCTAAACACAACCCAGCTCTTCAAAAATGAATGCATATGTACATACATCAGGTTATTATAACTTGAACTGATATAAAGGATTACAGCATATGATGTACAAATAATAAAATATCCAAATAATCTTAACTGTAAACTCCATATATCTATAACTTCCATTTGACTTCCTATTTCTTACAAACTCCACTATGTTTTCCAATTTGTAATTCAATAGGGTCACAAAATCAAAATACAAATAAATGCTTGAACACAATTTGAATCAGCAATATGAGTCACATCACTGATGGATGGGTACACTTCTAATGAGTATACAACTAACACATGTTAGTTGGTATTTTTATAATAAAAAAAGATGAAACAATGAAGATCTGTGTTGAAAATTCACCCATTTGTCAATGATGTGTGACTTCTTTGCTGAATCAGATAATAGCGGTATACAGAGAACAGTTCCTCAGTTTGGGGGGAGCTACTTACAATGCAGTGGCTATATATGACACATACTTATGTTTAACTGTATTATTAACATGTTCTCCATCACTTTCTTTTTTTTTTTTTTTTTTTGAATATTGGAGTGGGTTGCCATTTCCTTCTCCAGGGGATCTTCCCAACCCAGGGATTGAACCTGGGTCTCCTGCATTGCAGGCAGATGCTTTAACCTCTGAGCCACCAGGGAAGCCCTCCATCACTTTCTTATTATTTATTTATGAAACTGTTCATCGTTCAGTCATGTCCAACTCTTTATGACCCCATGGACTGTTGATTGCCAGGCTCCTCCGTCCATGGAATTCTCCAGGCGTGAATACTGGAGTGGGTAGACATTCCCTTCTCCAGGGGATCTTCCCAACCCAGGGATCGAACCCAGTTCTCCCACATTGCAGACAGATTCTTTACCATCACTTTCTTAAACTGAAACAAAAAACAGAACAGTAATTCACACATTTCTGTGGTGTAAATATACCTATCATGGCCCTTTGAGGTGACCAAGGTGACATCACTAAACACGAAGGTGGTAGGAGGTACCCAGTACTGATGATAAGGTGTGTTTCTATTATGCTAATAGGATTGGTGTAAATACCTCCAAGAGCATGAATATTAGCAAAATGTAAAATGACTAGGGAGGAATGAGATTTGGGGCTTCCCAGGTGGTGCAGTGGTAACAAATCTACCTGCCAATGCAAGAGACACAGGAGATCGGGGTTTGATCCCTGGGCAGGGAAGTTCCCCTGGACTAGGAAGTGGCAACCACTCCAGTATTCTTGCCTAGAAAATTCCATGGAAAGAGGAGCCCAGCAGGTTACTGTCCATGGGGTCATGAAGAGTCATACTTGACTGAATGACCTAGTACATACAATGAGCTCTGAGTGTCCACTACCTTTGACTATAATATATTAAATTGTACATATAACTTAAATTTTAGTATGACTTTTTTCTATACAGATTGCAAAATCCCCAAAATTTAAACCCCACTAGCTGGCTGGTACAGAGAAGGCAATGGCAACCCACTCCAGTACTCTTGCCTGGAAAATCCCATGGACGGAGGAGCCAGGTAGGCTGCAGTCCATGGTGTCAGGAAGAGTCAGACATGCCTGAGTGACTTCGCTTTCATTTTTCACTTTTATGCACTGGAGAAGGAAATGGCAACCCACCCCAGGGTTCTTGCCTGGAGAATCCTGGGGACAGAGGAGCCTGGCGGGCTGCCGTCTATGGGGTCGAACAGAGTCGGACACAACTGATGCAACTTAGCAGCAGCAGCAGCTGGCTTCAACACACTCCAGCTGACCGGGGAGGGGAAGGCAGAGTTGGGCCATGTCTCCTGCAGGCAGAGCCCAGGAAGGGCTGGGGAGCGGGCACAGAAAATGGACAGTGGCTTGTGGAAAGGCAGCCTGACCAGGAACAGGAAAACCCAGAACAAGCACCTTTTGCCCTAAGGTGGTTGCAACATGAAGGGATCCCTTCACTGACTCCTGGCTCCTTCCTTCTCACTTCTGAGGTCTCAACTTAAAGCCAAGTCTCCAGGAGGGTGGCGGCAACTGCCTGGCTTCATTCTTCTCCCTTTCTATATGTTCATCTCATTTGCAACGACCTCCTTAAGACAAGATTCTCAGTAGATTTCAAGCCACACAAGGGCAGGGACTGTCTGGTTTCCTGCTCCATCCTCAGGACCGTGCACATAGCTTGGCACTTGGGAGGTGCTCAGTAGATATTTGGGACATGAAACTAAATGGCTCATTCCAGGCTTATGAGGATTCCAGGCATTGCCTTCCTCTGCCTTTATCTCAGCCCCCTGCTTCCTGTTTTTATTTGGGTTGCAGATAAAAGGTGCAGGTGAGTTGCACAGCCTTATCAACTGGGCAAACTTAGCCGGGTCACTTTTCAGATTACAGAAACTATGGGAGGAGAAGCTTGGGTGTTGAGGTCATAAAGGGAACCTCTTGGGCTCCCTTCCATAATCCTGAAGCCATTTTATTCTCTCACTTGCTCATTCATTCTTCACTCATTTACCAGATGTGCTTTGAACACTGACTCAGTGCCTTGCCCTGGATGAAGTTACCTGGTAGCAGCTCAGTCTTTGGCGGGACGATATTTGCAAAGAAGTCTTTAAGAGTCAGCCGGACATGGCTTCAAAGTCTGGGTCTTTACAGACAGCCTGTGAACAAAGTCTGGGTCTTTACAGACAGCTTGTGAAGCCTGGGGTATGTTTCTAAGCCTCCCAGAACCTCAACTTCCTTCCTTCGTGAAAAGTGCTAATCACGTTTATCTTTAAAGGGCTGTGATGGGATCCAAAGGAGATGAGTAGCTAAAATGACCCATTGGAGCTCTGCATGAGTTAATTCCAAGCATACCTGTTACTCCAGCCACCTCCACCATGTCTCTAAGTGATTTGTTCCACCTCCTTTTTCAAAGTATCTTCTCTTCTCCAGTGTTAAGCCTTTGGAAAGCTTGGGTTGCTGTTATTCAGAGCTTCTCTGAGGGAGTGCAGAGACCACCAGCGTCAGCCAACCGGGGAGCCTGTTGAGATGCACATTCCTTGGCTCTGAGGTAGTTTGATAGCATCAGACCTCTGGTAGCCCAGCAGACACTTTCCTGAGGCGGGAACACCTGCACTTGGTCCTCGCCACCTCCAAGGGGGCCTGAGGCAGCCGCCATTGGTGCCAAAGATCTAGACTCGGCTTGCAAGAAAAACCAGACTGGAAAAAGGGTCCAGAAACACCTGTGTGCTCAGCAAGGCGCCTGGCGGAGAGGAACAGGAGATGAAATATGTTGGCAGGAGTAAGTGTGAGTAAGGTAGGTAAAACAGGGATGGGGGAGTTGCCAGATAGAGGTATCTGGGCCAGGCAGAAGCAAGGGGACCTCACCTGAGCCTGAGGGTGGGCATCCACCTCATCCCGGTCCAGCACACTCCAGCTGTCAGGCGTTACATGGGCGGGTCAAGACCTGACCAAGCCCTGCAGGTGGTGTCCGGACAGGGACCTTCTCCAGATCAGTCCTGCTTAAGAAGCTTCTGTCCCCTTATTAGATTATGCACCCCGCTGACACTAATGAGAACTTTCTAGATCCAAGGTTGAAATTCACATTCAGATCCTGGTGCTGGCCCCTTTACGAAGGGCAGCATCAGAAAACTCAAACACCTCCGTTTGCTCATCGGTCAGGGAGGGTAGCAGAGCCCACCCTCAGGACTGCGGGGAGGAACCAATGGAATAGATGGCATGCTCAAAGCCCACCCAGAAGACAGACTCAGAGGGTAGGCGCTCGGCGAATGTTCCAGAACAGAGAGAGACAGCAGCCTGCCCCTCTCCCTGGGCTCTGGCAGCCACACAGCCCTGAAGCCACCCACAGAGATGGTTTGCTGTCTGCCTGTTACACTCACTGATGGGCCTGCACTAAACACAGAAGGTTTGTATTTTCGGTGGAAGGGGCGGGAGAGAGGAGAGGGGTGAGGCCATGGGGGGCCTGTGATTCAGAGCTGGTGGCTGCAAGCTAGCACGGGAGGTTCAAGCAGAGGTGGATGTGTGAGAGGCCAGTGAAGGACAAGGGGGACTGGGTTAAGACCCGGGCTCCTTGGCATTCTCCTTGGAACACACTGAGGTTTTAGCCATTTCAAGCTACAAAAGTGGCTGTGACCCACTGCGGCTGAGAAGGGCCGCTGGGCGAAGCAGTGTCGTGTGCATCCACGGGATTCCAGACAGAGGAGGGGCTGCTGCCCCCAGGGGAAGTCGCATTCTAAACCTGGAAGGGACGCAGCCTGAGGGGATTCAGCACACCCTGGCTGTCCCCACTTCTCCATTTCCTCTCCCCCTTCTTCTCCTTTCCCTGGTGCATCATCACTCTCGGGACTTTAGGGGGGCGGACCCAGGACCCACTTTGACATCACACACAGAGAACGGGGAGCAAGGGTGGGAGGGCTCCTCCACCCTGGCGGGCTTTCTTGGAGGCGCTGGTGGTTCACTTAAAATGAACAGCTTTCAGCTTTCAGAGCATCTTCAGGGACTTCTTGTGGCAGCTTCATGGCAGCAGGGGGCGGGGAGGGGCTGCTTTGCTGGTAGCAAATGCAAAACCACTGAGGGGACATTAAGTGCCCCCTTCCAAAGGCAAGACGGCATCTGGTGAGTCACCCCTCTCTTCTCACCCTTATGCATTGGGAGAAGCCCACCAGCTTGGAAGCATGTTGCAAAGCCAGAAGAGTCTCAGGATGAAGCTCAGCAGTGGAGATTTGTCTCTCTTGTTCTCCTTAGATTTTCCAATCCTGGTGAGTGTCCCCCGCGAGTCTGTGCACCCAGCCTCTCCCACCTTCCTGTGTGATGGGTGATGGCACCGCCTCGCCAATGAATGAGAACCAGCAGCCCCCTCCCATCAACGGGCCCCTCTCTCTCACCACACACACACACACACACACACACACACACACACACACACACACATATGAACACACACAGGAGCCAAACACATGCGTCTATGTCGGAATCTATGAGGTTGAAGAGTCTCTGGTCCTGTCCACCGAGTGGCCGTGCCCAGTTCACAGGGGCAGCGCACCTAAGAGCGTGTCTCCCCTGCTCTGCTGCCAGGCTCAGCTTCACAGAACCCGACTCAGTCCACGCAGCCAACCTGCTGGGAAAACGTTGCTTCTTCCTCTCCCTGGCGTCAGATTTGTTGCCTGCGGCAGTCCCAGGCTTTTCTTCGAAGCCTATCATCCTCTGCTCCTTGGAAGAAAAGTTATGACCAACCTAGACAGCATATTGAAAAGCAGAGACATCACTTTGCTGACAAAGGTCCATCTAGTCAAAGCTATGGTTTTCCCAATAGTCATGTATGGATGTGAGAGTTGGACTATAAAGAAAGCTGAGCGCCGGAGAATTGATGCTTTTGAACTGCGGTGTTAGAGAAGACTTGAGAGTCCCTTAGACTGCAAGGAGATCAGACCAGTCAGTCCTGAAGGAAATCAGTCCTTAATTCCTTGGAAGGAATTGGAAGGACTGATGCTGAAGCTGAAGCTCCAATACTTTGGCCACCTGATGCAAAGAACTGACTCATTGGAAAACTGATGCCGGGAAAGATTGAGGGCAGGAGGAGAAGGGGACGACAAAGGATGAAATATTTGGATGGCATCACTGACTCGATGGACATGAGCTTGAGCAAGCTCCGGGAGTTGGTGAAGGACAGAGAAACCTGGCTTGCTGCAGTCCATGGGGTCACAAAGAGTCAGACACGACTGCGGGTCTGAACAACAACATCTTCTGTGCTCTCTGGTGGTGCATCTGGGGATACAGCCCAGAATGAGCCCACCTGGCCCTTTCACAGAGCTTCTGTTCTAGACAGCAAATGACTCAAGAAATGTATAATTACAAATGGTGATCTGTGTCTTGGAAGAAGCCGACAGCACGTGGCAATAGAGAAGACTGGGCCTTCAGCAAGGCCTTGCTGAGGAGGTGGCATTTCAACAGTGACCCGATGCAGAAGCAGGCAGATGCCGTCTCATCCTCAAAGCTCCCCGGCTTCCAGAACCTCATCTCTGCCTCCTCTGTCACCAAGAGGCTCTATTTCAGCTCTGAAGTGTATCTGTGGTGGAAGTGGGTTGGCAGAGCTCGATGTGAGACCCCTGAGCCCGGCCAGCTCACGCCCCACAATCCTGGGCCCCCAGGGGCTTGCATAGGTGCCCCTCCACCCCAGGAGTTTCGCCCAAGACCCTGAGGACTGAAGCCTCCTTGTCTCCCTCACCCCCAAGCACCCCTGTTCTTCCTTAGCCATCTGATCAAGTCTAGATGGCAGGGTCCCTCCAAAGAAATCCCAGCAGAGAGGAAAGAATAGAGCAGTCCACCCTCCAAGGCTGGGGGCCCCAGGCAGGGAGGTGACGCTTGGGGTAAGCCGATCTGTTCACACCAGTGTCTGCACCACCTGACTCCCAGCTCGACAGCCCAGGGCTCCCCACGCCCCCTCAGACTCCTCCCCGGAGCCCAAAGGGGGTGGCCAGCACTGCCCTCGGGCTCCCATATCGTCCTGCGTTACAGCCCTTGTGCCCTCAACTCCCTGCCTAGATGACAAACACAGGGCCTCCCTACCTCTGCTCCATCTCGACTCCCCTCCCCACCCCCGGTGACCCCAAATGCAGGAACACAGGCTCTCGGCACTTGCAATATGAATCTGGCTCTGGAAGTGGCTCCTCACCTCTTCCCTGCACTCGCTTTGCCCCCGAGCTTGGCATTCAGGTGAGACGTCTTCTGCCCTCCCCCAGCCGCCTCTGCTCTGCACTGTTGCTGGGCTGAACGCCAGGGGTACCCAACTTCGGACAGAGACCCCCAGCCCGGCCGTTCCTCCACACTGAGTGTAGTCCAAGGTGCCTGCCACCTCCGGCACGGGTGTCCTCCCCTTACTCTCCCCGGAAGCCTTGGGGGCCTGCACCCACGTTTGCACCTCTCCCTCCTCCCATGGCTCCACTCACGTCTCCTCTGGTCTGTTGCACCCACCTTTCCGAGTCCCAGAGCCAAGCAGTAAGGACAGCCACGTGTCCTGACCCAGGAGATGGCCTGTCCTGAGTGCTCTTTGCTCCTGGCACTTGAATGGTGGTTTTGGTCTAATCTCATGGTCCTTTTAAAGGACACATTTATTGCTCCCTGACATAGGTCAGACTGGGCTCAGGGCAAACACCATGCAGTCCTCACCATCCTGGGGGGGTGAGCACCATTATTTTCCCAGTTTTACAGATGGGAAACCGAGGCTCTGAGAAGCTGGCATGCCCAAAGGCTCACGATTTGGAAGGGCAACGCTGGGACATGAACCCAGGGCTGCCTCATTCCAAGAGTGTGTGCCTAACCACCACACCACACGGCCTCCCTGGGCACCACGGGCTGCAGGCTCTCCTGCAGGACTCAGCAGCTCCTCAGCGGGCAGCCCGCCAGGCTCCTCTGTCCGTGGAATTCTCCGGGCAAGAATACTGGAGTGGGGAGCCGTTCCCTTCTCCAAGGGATCTTTCTGATCCAGGGCTGGAACCTGGGTCTCCTGCATTGCAGGCAGATTCTTTACCATCTGAGCCACCAGGGAAGCCTCTTTATGAAGATGCTCAGTAGCAAAGTGGGGGGTAGCCGAGAACTTCCCACAAAGTAGCTCTGACCACAGCATGGCTGGGCTCATCCCCCACCCTGGAGGGGAGAGGCCAGACGGGAAACAGCCTGTAAACCCTGCAGCTGCCACTGACACACTGGAGGAGGGCGCCTGGAAGGAGCGAGAAAGGCTCCTGGCCAGTGAAGAAGCAGCTTTGAGGCCCACGGCCAGCCTCAACAGGCCCAGAGTCTGTGACTCCAAAGCAGGGCACTGACCAAGCATTTGGGAACTGGGCTGGCCCAGGGGGAGGAGGGCAGCTGGGATGCAGATCACGATCCTGTGAAAGCGAGCTGTCACAGAAGCTCTGGGTCCTCCTGGGTGCCAGCCTGCAGGGCCATAGCTAAGGTGAGACAGTCCTGGGACCTGGTTCTCAAATGCGAGCTTCTCTCGCTGTGTCCTGGGGCTTCCCAGGGGCCAGCCAGTGCCTTGGCGACTAGGAACTCCGGAACACCACCAGGAATAGTCACGGTCACCCCAAGACCCCTGGAGGCAGATGCCCTGAATACAGTTGAAACAGCCGGGCGGGGCAGAGCCTCCTGGATCCCAGGCCAGAGACAAAGCGCGAGGCTTTGACAGCTGTGCTGCAAACACGGCCATTTATATTCACTCGATGAGCTTTAATGGAGAAGCGCAGAGGATGACCCCGGGGTGACACAGAAGGGACACGGGACTGTAGATCGCTCTCGTCAGACAGACACACGCACAGTCGGTATGATCACAGTACTATGGGGAGCAATGGATACTAAAAAAGCCTTGAGTGGGCTGAGGGTAAGAAGATCTGGGGAAGAATGGTCTCCTCAAAGTCCATCCGTTCCAGCCATTCCTTCTGCCTATAGTATCCTCAACTTCCTCTGCTTGGCCAACCTCCCCTTCTGCACAAAACTCTCCTCCTTCAGGAAGCCTCCCCTGATTGCCTCCCTCTCCAGGCAGGGCTGGGCGTGGCTCTCACACAGACCCTGCGCCCCTTCCATCTTGGCCCTTAGTGCACTGAGTCACATAAGACCCTGCCTCCTCCCTTGGGTTATGCCATAGAGGATGCTGTTGCCACATCTTCCTCCTCTGGGTCCCCTTTGGCCAGCCTGGGTCAAGAAGGCCAAAGGGTTTGGGAGACTTTGTTGAGATGCATGCAGGAGTGGGACAGGGGAAGGTAAGCAGAACCAGGGATGAGAGGAATGGCCAGGCTTGTGGGTGGTGGCAGGCCCTGGTTTGCCTGGGGCTGTGGGCTCCTAGAGCAGCAAGGTGGCAGCTGGCCCTGGAGAGGCAGCTTTCTCCCCCAGGTCCTCACGGTCGTCAGTGCTACGGTTGTAGGAATCCTGGGGAAGTGCCATGGCTTCTTCCACATCCATTCAAATAACATCTGAGCCCAAATGCCCCAGGCATCCCTTCTTTGCAGAATCACTGTGTCCTTTGTTTTGCCCCCTCCGGCTGAGCTGACTGAAAGAGCATCAGGTGAGTCCCTGGCAGGCACTGGTGTGAGAGGTAAGGGGACGCTGGGTAGAGTTGGTCTGATGAAGTGATCAGGGCTGAGATTTTGGCTTTAATTTCACATTTCTTGCTCCTGAAGCTTTGAGAAATAAAACATCCTCAAATCTGGCATACTCAGACAGAAGCTCCTCTCTCCTTAGTTATCATCAGCTCCTCACCAGTGTGAGAGTTCTGGAGCTGAGTCCTCTAAGCCTGGGGGAGGCAGCAGCAACCACGTGGGGATGGATGTGGGGGGGTTCCTTTCCACAATGGCCAGACCTGAGTGCAAACTGCTGACCCTGCCCTGCAGGAAGAGGAGATATTGACCCGGAAGTGTTCTCCCCTCCCCAGCTGGGGACCAGGGAGATGGTCCCCTCACAGTTGTCCCCAGAGCTCCTTGAAGAAAACACATGCCTCATTCCGGACACCTGAGGGATAATCATGGAGGGAGGGGGGCTTGTGGCCAGCTGCCAACTGGGGCACAGGAGATGGGGGCAAAGACAGAGAGGTCTGGAAGAGAGCAAGAGGCCAGGAGAGGGGCCTGGCCAACGTCAGTTTCTTAGGTAGGTTTCTTAACAGGAGGAGGAGCTGGAGAGACAGGTGCAGACAGCTCCGAAAATTCAGTCTGATACTCGGAAAAGACAAAGGACCAGCAAGGAGGCATCCATAGCAGAAGAGGAGGGGAAAGGAGGTCCTGTAGTTCCGTGAGTGTGGTGGGCAGAATAACAACCCCCAAAAGGTTTCCCAGGCAGCTCAAGTGGTAAAGAACTGGCCTACCAATGCAGGAGACCCGGGTTCAATCCCTGGGTCAGGAAGATCCCCTGGAGAAGGAAAATGGCAACCCACTTCAGTATTCTTGCCTGGAGAATCCCATGGACAGAGGAGCCTGGTGGGCTACAGTCCAAGGGGTCACCAAGAGTCGGTCATGACTGAGTGACTCAGCACATATGTGCACGCACACACACAAAGATGTTTACATCCTAATCCCTGGAGCCTGTGACTACATCACCTTACAGGGCAAGCAAAAGGGACTTTGCAGATGTGATTAAATTAGGGACTTGAGATAGGGAGATTAGCCTGGATTATCCAGGTGGGTCTGGTCTGACGATACAAGTCCTTGAACTGAATGTGACTAAAGAAGGGTTAGAGAGATGCTAACTTTGAAGATGGATGAAGGGGCCATAAGCCATGGATTGTGGGTTACCTCTACAAGGTGAAAAAAACAAAGAAATAATTTTTTCCCTAGAGCAGATTACTGTAACACCTTGATTGTAGCCCAGGAAGACTATGTTGGATGTCTAACCTACAGAACTATAAGGTAAGTTTGTGCTGTTTTAAACCACCATGTTCATGGTCATTGGGCTTCCCTGGTAGCTCAGAAAGTAAAGAATTGCCCGCAATGCAGGAGACCTGGGTCTGATCTCTGGGTCAGGAAGATCCCCTGGAGAAGGGAATGGCTACCCACTCCAGTATCCTTGCCTGGAGAATTCCATGGACAGAGGAGCCGGATGGGGTACAGTCTATGGGGCCACAAAGAGATGCACACGACTGAGTGACTAACATGTCCATGGCCATTAGTGAGAACAACAGTAGAAAGCTAATGACAAAAGTCATGACAAAAGACCTTCCTAAACTCCACCCTTTCGTCTCCACCCACGCTCCCACCTGGCCAACCTGCCCCACCTCCCACTCCTCCAGGTCCCTTCTCTCCTGCTCCATCCCCGCCTTCCCCACCAGACCACCTTCCTCCTTTCCCCTTCTTAGATCTCTTGGCATCCACTCCACCTAGGCCACCTGCCTAAAGTTATTTCCCTTTCAGTCCTTCCATCTAGATGCTGGGGTTATCGTCCAGAAACTCTGTTTAGGTAAGGAGATTTCCCATTTAAAAATTGTTTTGAGTGTCCTGTTGCCCAAGGATGTGGATCCAGATGCCTGTATCTGGCATCCAAGGTCACCAGCAGCTTTCTCCTTGGCCTTCCTCTCCACCACTTCTCTTCCTGCTGTGTGCCAGCCATAGGTTCCTTGTCGGTGCCCTGCCCTCCCCATCTCGCCAGCTTTGCCTATGTTGCCTCCATCACCTTGAATACTCTCCCAGTCCAAAGATGCTCAAGTAGACCCTCTTCTTTCAAGTCCCGGATGCTCTGGGAATGATAGCCCAAATCAGTCTCCTCTAAGATTGCTTGATGCCTGACTTGGCTTTCTCAGGGGTGAGAAGATGCTCTTCTATCTTGTCATTTGCTTACTGCCCTGTCCATCTTGTCTCCCCTGGTCCATGCTAACTCCTTCACAGCAGGGATGAGTCTCACTCATCTTTACTGAATGTATACAACCTTTCCCTGAGAAATGCAGGTGGAGAGGGAGCACTTGGTAGCTGCTAGAGAAAGGCAGGGAGGCAGAGACATCTTAGACCTTTGGCAAATAATCCCAGTGGCTAACTTTCTCCAGCACTTGACAGTTTTCTAATCACACACAAATCTACAAGCACATTCAAGTCTCCGGTAGAATATTTTACTGAGAATCTTTAAATCCAGCTGCTGACATTTACTAAGGACTTGGACCTTAACACAAACCCCAGGAGGTAGGGGAAAATGCCAAAAGTTTCCCTAGAGTGCAGCTAAAGAGAAGCAAAAATGAATAAGAAAGAAGTCATAAAGGAAGTTGTAGTTCTCACACGTCGCAGCTGGTGGAACTGCTACACATGAATTATCCTCTCGGCTCCTCGCCACCAGGTGGGGAGATGATCGCAATTTCCCTTCTGTTATAGATGATGAAAGTGTGGCTTAGACAGGGGGCGACCCCCTCAAGGTCATGTGGCCAGGAAACAGCAGAGCTGGGACTGGAACTGGGGGTTGATTCTACAACCCGTGCTTTCCCCACACATCCGAGGAAAGGATGCATCCAGTATTTTGTCCCCGTGTGATTGATCCCACCCTGAGCTATACGGACTTAAAGGGTTTTCTCCACCTTCCCCACATAAAGTCCACTTGTGTTCCCATTCTGTGTGCCTGGGCTGAGATCTATCTAGATGACCTGTCACAGGCTGAATTGTGCCCCACGAATTGAATTCTTAATCCCAGTACTTTAGAATGTAATCATATTTCGAGATAAGATCTTAAAGGAAGCAATTACATTAAAATGAGACGTTTGAGAGGGGCCCATTTCCCAGGTGACTCAGTGGTAAAGAACCTGCTTGCAAAGCAGGAGACCCTGGTTTGATCCCTGGATCAGGAAGATTCCCCTGGAGAAGGGAATGGCAACCCACTCCAGTGTTCTTGCCTGGAGAATCCCATGGACAGAGGAGCCTGGAGGGCTACAGTCCATGGGGTCACAAAAAGTCAGACACTACTGAGCACACACACCACACACACACTGAACCAATGAATGAGGTCCTTATAAGAAGAGGAAATGAGGATACATGGAGAAACATCAGAAATGTGCACAGACAGAGCGGCAAGCCAAGAGAAGCCTCAGAAGAAACCAAACTTCTTGATTTCAGTCTTCCAGCCTCCAGACCCATGAGATAATAAATCTCTGCTATTTAAGCCACTTACAGTGTTGTGAGTGTGTGTTGTGAGTGTGATCAAATTGCCAACATCCATTGGATCATTGAAAAAGCAAGAGCATTCCAGAAAGACATCTACTTCTGCTTTATTGACTACACCAAAGTCTTGGACTGTGTGGATCACAGCAAACTGGGAAAACTCTTCAAGAGATGGGAATACCAGACCCCCTTACCTGCCTCCTGAGAAATCTGTATGCAGGTCAGGAAGCAACAATTAGAACTTGACATGGAACAATAGACTGGTTCCAAATAGGAAAAGGAGTACGTCAAGGCTGTATATTGTCTCTCTGCTTATTTAACTTATATGCGGAGTACCTCATGTGAAATGCCAGGCTGGATGAAGCACAAGCTGGAATCAAGATTGCCAGGAGAAATATCAATAACCTCAGATATGCAGATGACACCACACTTATGGCAGAAAGCAAAGAACTAAAGAGTCTCTTGACGAAAGTAAAAGAGGAGAGTGAAAAAGTTGGCTTAAAGCTCAACATTCAGAAAACTAAGATCATGGCATCCAGTCCCATCACTTCATGGCAAATAGATGGGGAAACAGTGGAAAGAGTGGCAGACTTCATTTTTCTGGGCTCCAAGATTACTGCAGATGGTGATTGCAGCCATGAAATTAAAAGATGCTTGCTCCTTGGAAGAAAAGTTATGACCAACCTAGACAGAATATTAAAAAGCAGAGACATTACTTTGCCAACAAAGACCCATCTAGTCAAAGCTATGGTTTTTCCAGTAGTCATGAATGGATGTGAGAGTTGGACTGTGAAGAAAGCTGAGCGCCGAAGAATTGATGTTTTTGAACTATGGTATCAGAGAAGACTCTTGAGAGTTCCTTGCACTGCAAGAAGATCCAAGCAGTCCATCCTAAAGGAAATCAGTCCTGAATATTCATTGGAAGTACTGATGCTGAAGCTGAAGCTCCAATACTTTGGCCACCTGATGGAAAGAACTGACTCATTGGAAAATACCCTGATGCTGGGAAAGATTGAAGGCAGGAGGAGAAGGGAATAACAGAGGATGAGATGGTTGGATGGCATCACCGACTCAATGGACATGAGTTTGAGTAAGCTCTTGGACTTGTAATGGACAGGGAAGCCTGGTGTGCTGCAGTCCATGGGGTTGCGCAGAGTCAGACATGACTGGAGACTGAACTGGACTGGACTGGACACTATCTGTTTTGTTACCTGCTCTACAAAATGGACTGTCATCATTTAGTTGTTCAGTCGTGTCCGACTCTGTGACCCCATGGACTGTAGCCCACCAGGCTCCTCTGTCCGTGGATTTTCCAGGCAAAGATACTGAAGTGAGTTGCCATTTCCTCCTCTGGGGAATCTCCCCAACCCAAGGACAAACCTGTGTCTCCTGCATTGGCAGGTGTATCCTTTACCACTGTCAAGAATACCAGGGAAGCCGAAGAAACTAATACACCACCTAAAGAGTAAACTGTAAGGCCATGCATACCTATTAGAATGACTCAGAAGGAAAAAGAAAGAAGGAAAATAAGCAGACAATTCCAAGTGTTGGGAAGGATGCAGGGCAACTGGAATTCTCATGCAATCCTGGGGGGGGAAGTACAATGGTGCAGCCACTTTGTAAAACAGTTTGGCCATTTCTTATAAAGTTAAATATACCCACATGACCCATCCATTCTACTCTTAGGCATTTACCCAAGTTAAGCAAAACTTACATCCACATAAAACCTTGAACATAAATGTTTATAGCAGCTTGATTCACCATTATCCCCAAATGGAAATAACCCAAATGTCTTCCACCTGGTGAAAATTCTGTACCAGTCTCCGGTACATCGGTACTATCGAAGGCTATGCAATAATAAAAAGGAGGGGGTGATTGGTACATGATGTCTTTGATGGATCTCAAATGCATGATGCTAAGTAGAAGGGGACGGCAGAGGATGAGATAGTTGGATGGCATCAGCGACTCAATGGACATGAACTTGAGAAAACTCCAGGAGATAGTGAAGGACAGGGAAGCCTGGTGTGCTACAGTCCATGGGATCAGAAAGAGTCGCACACATCTGAACAACAAGAGGAAGGAGCCAGACTTAAAAGGCTACACATAATATGAGATTCCATTCACATAACATCCATTTCTTTTTTTTTTTTTTCATAACATCCATTTCTGTAACATATAATCATACTATGTGATTTCATTTATGTAACATTGAAGAAAAGGCAAAATTAAAGAAATAGGACAGACCAGTGGTTGTCAGAAGTTGGGAGTGGGGAGAGGGGTTGGTTGTAAAAGAGAAAGCCGAGAAAATATTTTAAGGTGTTACACCCATTCTGTACCTTGATCATGAAAGTAGCTACATGACTACACCAAAAATATGCATTTAATTGTTTGTAAATTTTCTAAGTGAATGAAAAGAATGTTGCAGTCAAAAAACCAAGCTTGCAAACCAGCTGAGCTATTAAGAACGCAAGGTTGACACCAGCTCCCTTGTCTGTGTGGCGCTTGACGGTTTGCCAAGACTTTGCTATGCACTCTCTTTTTGATCTTCTAGAATGCTGTCAGTCAGGGCACTGAGCAGAACTGCTTCACTTTATAGATGTGGAAACAAAATAGAGGTTCAATGACCTATCAGGATTGGTAGCATGGCGATTCTAACCCAGCTGCTCTCACTCAGCCCCACTCTCCTCGTCAAGGCAGACATGGCAGCCACACCCCAGGCCCTGGGAGAGACGTTGAAGACAGAGGGGGTGGGCTGTGCCTGGGGTACCTACTCCCCTCAGGGAGGGGCTTATACGAGGCTGCGGGACCCACAGCTACGCTCAGTGGTCATAGGCTGGGTATAGAACTGCATAGTCATGGTTCATTTGGGTCTTTATGGACTCGGGCAAGTATTTCCTGGAGCCAGGAGTTAAATTATTTTGCACAGTCACAGTTCTCTTTTAGCATGCTTTGTCTCTGTATTGTTTAGGATAAGAACAATAAGGTGTGTTGGTTTCAATAACAGCAATACTTATCTCATGGGATCATTGGGGAAGTTATGTAGCAAATGTGTTTAGCACAGCCTCTGCTCAGTTATTAGTTTGGATGAGGTGGGAAGTAACCAGAGCAGCAGAAGAGAAAGCAATTTGAATAAGATGAGCAGTTGCTCCTGTTGGTCAAAGATCGAGGATGTTCCCGAGATGTGGAATTTTCCATTTTAACACTCAGACAACTTCCACTCCTACCCTCCCCCAAACCCCCCCCACCCCCCCTCCCCCCCCACCCCGCCCCACCCCCCACCCCTGGTAATTAGTTGCCATTCTATGTTCTGTTTCTATGAATTTCACTATTCTGGTTCCTCATGTAAGTGGAATTATTTGGCTTTGTGGTTTTGAGACATAGCATTATGTCTTCAAGCTTCCAGTTCCCTGGTGTCTGAGTGGTTAAGAATTTGCCTGCCAGTGCAGGAGACATGGGTTCCATCCCTGGGTCAGGAAGATCCCCTGGAGAAGGAAATGGCAACCCACTCCAGTATTCTTGCCTGGGAAATCCCAAGGACAGAGGAGTCTGGCTGGCTACAATCCATGGGGTTGCAAAAGAGTCAGACGTGACTTAGCAACTAAACAACAACAAACCTCAAACTTCATCCACATACCATCTGCCTATGTCAGGATTTCACTCCTTTTTAGGACTTAGTAATATTCCATTGTATGAATATACCACTTTTGTTTATCCCTTCATCCCTCGATGAACACTTGGGTTGCTTCCACCTCTTGGCTGTTATGAATAATACTGCCATCAACATGGACATCCTTAAGCACCTGAAGTGTAGAACAATGTTGCAGAGTAGAATGGAGGGCCCCTAGTGGGTAGGGAGTAAGGCTTCCGGAGTGGCAAAGGCTCTATCCTTCAGAAACTTTGCCAGCATCCCGCTTTGCAGCCTCTGCTGAGGATGCTAAGACGGCCCTTTGGAAGGCCCAGCTCCTCTCAGAGACCCCTGAACTGGAAAGAAAGAAGCCCCCAGAGGATTAAGCTGCCAGGGAAGCCGAGATCCTATACCAATCAGAGGCACCCTTGGAGTAACAAACAAGGCTCCACCTCTTGCTCTCATACATCTCTCCTGTTCAAAGGAAAAAAAAAACCTGAACTTAAATGGAGAAGTACCCAGAAAAAGGGTTAAAAATCAAGCAACTGGGTTCAAAGTTAGGACTCCTTTCTTCCCCCCACCCCACCACTTACTGATCTTTGAAGCTAAATCCTGGGCTGGTTCCCATGCTTCCCCACCACTGCCCTCTGAGGGGTATATTACTACCTCCACCACGCACACCCAGAAATTAAGGTTGGGAGGGGTTAAGGGAGGTCGTGCAGCCACAGAAAGGACAGGGGGCTGGGATTCCAGCTTGGGTTTGTCAGGAGAGCCCAGAGGCCTTTCTTCTCAGCCTCCTAAGTATGAGCCATCAACTGCTGGGCGATCAGATCTCCAAGATTAACAAGTCAACAGGCTCTCAAGCTGCTATCTGAAGGTAAACAAGTCAGTATCACCTCCCACCGAGGGTTTGCGAGTGACATTTTCCCTCTGGGGAGACAAAGGTGGAAATCTATACCTAATCCGGCCCAGGGCAGGGGCTCAGGTTTCTCTCGGGCAGGGAGCCTTTGCTGCCAGCCCCCTGGAGATTCTGGCCAGGTGCTGTTTCCAGGAGGGTCTCCCCTTCAGCAGAGAAACTAGAGCAGAAGTCACAGAAACTCCAGATAGAGAGCCTTGGCGGGGGGGGGCACTCAGCTTAAGCCAGGTCTGAACTATTTCCCTCTATCCTGCTCCCCAGGAATGTGGGCCCCCTGCAAGGCCCTAACTACACTGATCTTATCTCTTCCTTCGGAATTTTCCCACAGGGAGGTGGGAAAGGTCAGCAGTGTGTCCCGGGAGCCCTGGAGCAGGCTCAGTCCCTTCTGCTGTAGAGGGGCCATGGCAGAACCCACACACACAGGTGCTCCACAGGCCCCAGTGTCCTTCTAGACACAGTAGGAAGCTCTGAGTGGGGACCATAGTGCCTGGCCTTCAAGACAGCTGAAAGCCAAATGCATTGGCAGGTTATAATAAGCTCCTATATGACAGGGTTTAAAACTGACCCAATCTGGACATGGGGAACAGGGTCAGAAACTCCATGAATGAATCTCACAAACAGAACGCTGAGTGAAAGAAGGCGGGCCCAGGAAACTACATTTATTGACAGATGGAAAAAATCAGGCAAATCTAACATGTGTGATCAGAAGTCAGGAGAGTGGCCACACTTTGGGAAGGGGTGGGTAGTGATTAGAAAGGAATGGGCAGAGGAGGCTTCTGTTGTTCAGTCACTAAGTCGTTCCCAACTCTTAGTGACCCAGTGGACTTCAGCACTCCAGGTGTCCCTGTCTTCCACAGAGCTTGCTCAAACTCATGTCCATGGAGTCGGTGATGACATCCAACCATCTCATCCTCTGTTGTCCCCTTCTCCTCCTGCCCTCAGTCGTTGCCAGTATCAGGGTCTGGGAGCACAGGAAATTCTGTTTTTCAATTCAGAATTGCCAGATTCTGTTTTTTGACCTGACTGTTGGCCTTACAGACTTTTCAGTTTGATCTAATTCACCCAGTTTAACATCCAACATAAAATCTGTTGTAGTACTAAATGTCAATATTTTTTAAAATGTTAAAAATAACTAGAAACACAGTGAAGATAAGATCAGTTCAGTTCAGTCACTCAGTCCTGTCCAACTCTTTGTGACCCCATGGACTGCAGCATACCAGGCCTCCCTGTCCATTACCAGCTCCCGGAGCTTACTCAAACTCATGTCCATCGAGTCAGTGATGCCATCCAACCATCTCATCCTCTGTCGTCCCTTCTCCTCCTGCCCCCAATCCCTCCCAGCATCAGGGTCTTTTCCAATGAGTCAGTTCTTTGCATCAGGTGACCAAAGCACTGGAGCTTCAGCTTCAGCATCAGTCCTTCCAATGAATAATCAGGACTGATTGCCTTTAGGATTGACTGGTTGGATCTCCTTGCAGTCCAAGGGACTCTCAAGAGTCTTCTCCAACACCACAGTTCAAAAGCATCAGTTCTTCAATGCTCAGCTTTCTTTATGGTCCAACTCTCACATCCATACATGACTACTGGAAAAACCATAAGATGCCATTTATTAAATCCTGGGGAGAAGCCAAGGTCTGCTACAGCTTCTGCTGGGATAGTCAAGAGGGAGTCACAAGTGCCCAAGAGGGGTCAAAGTCCTGTTCCTCCTCATCAGAAAGTTTGGGGGAGAATGACTTTCTCACTGTGGGATTTCAAGGTTGTCCAATCACTTGGGAAAACTTTAAGGAAGTGACTTATTCCCAGCCCCAGGTAAATGATTAAAATGAGCTAAGTGTAGAGAGTTGGAGGTTGGGGGGGGTGGGGGTGGGGCAGAGTCAGTTGCAGGGTTGGAACATGTGGGTGGGCAAGAGGATGGGCAATGGGGGACCAGTAGATGTCGCAGTCCAAGGCCTCGGTGCTGAGGATGAGCCAGGTGGGTGCTGGGAGGAGTCTGGAGGTGCCCAAGTGGGGGAAGGAAGAGACACACGGAGGGCACTGGACTGGCAGGGCCCTCACCGCAGGTGTTCGGCTCTGGGCTGTGTACCCATCCAGATCTCAGGTCTAGTCTAGAATGGAAGCCAATGCCTGTACCTTCCCGGCTCAAGGTGATCCTGGGGAAAAGATCCAGGTCCTTAATTTGGGACCACCTAGGCGTCCCCCATTCTCCCTAGATTTTCAGGGGCCCCTGGGAACCAACAGGATGCATCTGCCCGCTCTTCCACCCAAAGCTTGGTCTTCAAGGGTGAGCCCAGGACCTCAAACTCACCCACGGAAGCTGATCCACACAGTCAAGCCCAGGAAGACCCCCCAATCCCCCTCCCAACCCCCAATGGCTGAGCCAGAGCTTCCCCGGCGCCTCCACAGGCATCTAGGCGGGCCTCCCCGGGCTGCTTTAGTATTAAGCGTTAATGATTAAATCCGGGTTCTCCATTAACCTCGCCGCCGGCCTTTGTCTCCAGCCGCCTCGGAGCCTCCTCCTTTGAAATGCCACATAAAAATGATAGATGCCCTTTCCTCCCTCGATCGGATTGACTGGTCCTGTTTCCCTTTAAAGTCTGCGTGGGCCGTACAGGGCGTGCCCCGCTTAAACTCGTGAGCGAGCGGCTGGCCTGGGCTGCGGGCTGCCGTCGGAAGAGATAATAAGCACGAGGCTCTGGGGGGATGGGGCGAGGGGCGCAGGGGGGCCAGCGCCCCCCGCTGGCCGGCCCAATGCACTGAGAGCAGGGGAGGATTTGGAAGGACTTTGGTGAGGATCATGTGGATGGAGTTAACAGCATCTGCCGCAAGAAGGATGCTTCGACCTGTGCACAGGTCAAAGCTTGCAAATGAGACTTGAATGAGAAAAGATGTGGGCATGGTTTGTAAATTCCAAATTCTGTCGCCTCCACTACCCAGAGCCGGGTGCCTGGACCAGAAGCATCAGCCTCATCTGGGAACTTGTTAGAAATGTGGAATCCCAGGCGCACTGGGTCAGAGTATGCAAGCACCTGATATGGTTGTCCTGTTTAACTCTTACAACATGCCAGGTGTACCATTTTGCAGATGAAAAGGTTGAGGTCCAGGGAGAAACTGGCGCCTTGCCAGAGGTCACACGTGTAGGGATTAGAAGCCCAGGCTGGATCAGCTTCCCATATAAGCACCTTCTAGGTTAGCTTTGGCGTGTATGCACGCAATAGGCTGGGGACTATCCTTTGGAATAACCAGGGGCCAACTCCTCCTGATGACTTGATGTGCACCCAGCTGAGATGGGCTAGTAGCAAGCACGCTTGATGGGCTTCTCCTGTCGCCCACCTCCATCTGCTGGAGATAACCTGACCTGTCTAGCTCTCCAGCTTTTAGGAAGAAATACTGGAGCTGGATATAAGCAACTGCCACTGAACACATAGCCCCAGGTCCTCTGTGGCACCATGAAAGGGTTAAGTTAGGGCTCCACCACTACATAAATCTGTGTTTATCTGCTGCAAAGTAAGCTATTTAGGTTTCTGATTTACAATCCTTGGTTTTCATAAAAGTCAGTCATTCCCAGTAAAAGAATGTGGGTTAGATTTATAGGATCTGCGTTAGTCTTTAAAGCCCAAAGCTGGTCTATGACTCACCCTTCGTAATGTTTTTGCTCTAGTCCGGAGATATCCGTGTGCAAAGAGAAAGATTCAGATCTCTGCCCTTAAAATAAGACTTTTGGGGGGAACTAATTATAATGGCGTCAATTGTACTATGCTTGTAAATTTGCCGTCCTTGGGTCCCCCTAGAGCCTGTTTTCCAGGGTTTTTATTCCTCAATAAAAGGCACTCTGGTTTGCAGCTTGGCATATAAGACCTCCACTGGTATGAGCGAATGTTTTTTCCTACCAAAGTATTAGAAATAAACAGCCCACCAGTGGGAAGGCAGAAAAAAAATTATAAGCAACGAAAATTAATCTTGGAATGTTTGCATTTGGTGACTTCAATAAAATTGGTCACTTAGTCCAACAGCCCAACTGGCTACATGGAGCCAGCCTGGTATTTTTATTTTAATTTGCGTTTGTGTTCTGCCAGTGTGAAATGGGGTCAAGGCAAGACACCATGGAAAAAGACTTTGATGTTTCCTTGAAAAATATTTTGCACTGTGACTTATGGTATTTAGTGTCCTTCTCCCCCTCCCAACACCCGGCCCCCAACAAGCTGCATGTCTAACCCATGACCATCACACGTGATAAAATATAGCCATCATTAACAGTCCTCCTTTCAACTCTCCCCCCTCCCCCGATGAAGTCAGAATTCAAGGCAGAATGTCTTAACAATGCAAAGTAAAAATGCTGATCAAGATAATCGAGTGTGATTAAAGGGGTCGGAGAAAACCACAGTTTTAAACTTTCTCCAAGACAAAGTCAAGGTGAGGGGCCGAAGTGCAAGGAGGGTGATGGGAGAAGGTCCAATGGGCTGGGCTGGCGGTCAATTCAAATAGAACTGGATTAGCAGGGGAAGGTTTGCCAGCCAGGTAAGAAGTAGAGAAGGATGAATTGAAAAGGATAGCAGAGAGCAATGAACCCAGAATGAAAGTGAGTTCTTCTTCATCAAATATGAGAAAGACTTGGTTATGTTTGCAAGAGCTTTAATTCTGTCTCAACACAGTCTAAGATTGTGCACGGGGGAAAGAGTCAGTCAGGAGAGGTTTGCTGTGGACCTACAAGGTGCAAGCTGAGGCTCCCCGGGACAGACAGATATATGTGATTAGCTCTTGACCTTTCCCCAGACTAGTACATGGGCATCTTCCTTAACTCATCATCACCTTCACCTCAGTGCAGGGTACGATGATAAGAAGGTCTTTTGGGGCTTTCAAAAATGAACAGAATGTGGTCTCTGCCCCCAGAGTTCAATGGCACAGAGAAGAACTATACAGACGGCTCCAATGTGCCACAGATAGAGACTAGGGCAGTAAAGAAATCAAGGAAGGCTTCAGGGAGCAGGTGGTGTTTCTGTGGCTCTTGAAAGCTCAGTAGTCATTTGACATATAGAGATAAGGAACAGGGAGAAAGAAAAATGAAAAAAAAAAGTTTAGGAGAGTGTTGGTCTGTGTGGAAAGAGGCAGGAGCCTTTTGTGACTGCTTCCTGGCACATGTGAGGAGAGGGTATAGGCCCTGTATGGGCAATCTTGAACCCTTACTAAGGAATCTAGATTGATCCTTCAAGTACTGGAGGCCTTCCCTGACCCACCAAGTCTGAGGTCTATGGTCCTTTTGTGGCCCAAGGCACACACAGCCTCCCTTCCTATTACAGCACTTTTCACCCTTGCAATTTAGCTTCTTGATTATCTCCTCCATATCTCTTTGGGTTGTGAGCCCCAAGAGTCTTGTTCACTGTTGCAATCCCAGCCCCTAACACAATGCCCAACACATAACAGATAGTAAGAAACACTGGATGCAAAATAAATGAGATACAGTTTTCACAAAAATAAAGCCTTGTAGCAAGGACAGACAGCTTGGAGGCAGGCTTCAGAGAATTTGGATTGGGGGTTTAGGGCAGATTGGAATCCAGAGAACCAGTAGGCAGAGATCCTGAGAATTGGCAGGCAGCTGGGGGTACGGTCTGCTGGGGTGGGAAATGGAACGGATGGGGAAGCCAGGATGCTGAGAAGTTTAGAAATGATAAGGGAAGCATGGCAAAGGAATGAATCAAATGAATGAGTTCAATCAGAGATATACTGCATTTGAAGTGAGCTGTTGACTCCAAATAGAGGTTTTGCCGCCATCAGGTAGAATTATAGCACAGAAACATCTGCGCAACGAGTTCCAAAAGAGACAACACAGAGAGAAAGCCAAAATTGCAGCCTGGGAGGTTGCCTATTTTTAGGACCTGGAACATCAGACACTAAATCTGAAATTCCCTTTTCTACGATCTCTATCTTCTCTACCTATTTTAGTTGAAATCACTTTGGACTCACAGTAGTCTGTCAATTTTTCCCCTGACCTTGTTTTGATCTTAAAGCCCCATAAATCGGAGGCCTCTCTAGACATGCACCGCCCCCCGCCCCAGCTACTTGGGAAACAGCCTGGCTGGCAGCAACCTTGAACTTTGTATCGCATTGTGATGAACGGTCCTGGACAATGAACCGCCCTTCCCTTCCCTCACCTTGGCTCTTCTGCCATCCCTGGACACAAATTATCTGCTGAGAGAGCGTATAAAAGCAGGTGTTTTCAGCTCACACATTGGAGCTGCCTGGGAGGATCCTTGTGTCATGAAACAAGGCATTGGCCTCATAGCCTGGAAGCAAGGAAACAGAAATGTAGCTGACCAAGGTCAGAGATGACAGTGAGGGAGGAGAATGATGGCTGGGATGGAGTGATCGGCAGAAAGTGAATATTTTAAACCAGGAGAGATTGGCCTGAATTTGAGCGTTCATGAAAGGAGAGTATTTGTGGAGATCACGAATGTGAGGATAAGGAAGGAGGGGTGACCGACAGGGCAGTGCCTGGGGACCCACGTCAGCCTGCAGCCAGGGCCTCCACCTGGACAACCAGCCAGGAAGGGCCTTTGGTGGGGCAGGGAGAGAATGAGGGGAGTTCAGGGGTCCCACGTGACTAGAAGACAGTACAGAGCTGGACTCTGGGCCAGTGGCGGCTTCCTAACCTCTGCCACGCCACATCTCCAGCAATACAGTCATTTCTCTGGGCAGAGTGTCCGGGGTAGTTTGGGAACACTGGAACACTCGCCCCCCACCTCCTGCCACCCCTGGAGGCCAACAGAGAACAGAAGGTCCTCAGCTCCCCATGGAGCTGTCGGAAGTGCCTATGGTGACCCCAGGTAGGCCCCAGCACTGCTCAAAAAGCTCCTGGAATCTGTGCCTCACGCTCCCTGCTGTGGTCTCCATGCCATGCTCTGGGCAGCAGAGGCTGCTGAGATGAACGGACCCTCGTTTGCAGGGAATTTAGATGCATTTCTAGAAGTAGGAATGCTTTTACAGGAAGGATTCTCCCACAGGTAAACAGCAGTTGCTCTCCTAATGTGTAGGATCAGCTGAGATTTAGGGTCCAGTTGTAGAAACGGTGACACCTTGGTGGAATTGTCAGAGTCTGAGGGCTGAGTCCTGGCGGGAGTCTTACGGCACATTTAAGGTAATTTTAAAAGAAACTCTTGTACATATGGTGTGAAACAACATTTAAGCCATTTTGATGTGTATGACTCGGTGGCATTCAGTACATCCACAGTTCTGTACAGCCATCATCACTATCAAATTCTAGAATATTTTTATCACCCAAAAAGAAACCACGTGTCCATTAATCAGTTCTCCCCAATCTCACCTCCCCTGACCCCTCGCAACCACTGATCTGTTTTCTGTCTCTGTGGATTTGTCTATTCTGGATATTTTATATAAATGAAATCTTACAGTATGTGGCCATCTCATTGGACTTCTTTCACTTAGTATAATTTTTCAAGGTTCATCCATCTTGTAGCTTGTAGCAGGACTTCATTCCTTTTTATTGCCAAATAATATCCACTGTATGCATATATCTTATTTTGTTTATCCACTTATCCATTAATGTATATTTGAATTCTTTCCACTTTTTGGTTATTGTGAATGATGCTGCTTATGAACATTCACGTGCAAGTTTTTATTTGAGCACCTGTTTTCTTTTTGGTCTATACCTAAGAATAGAATTTCTAGGTTGTATAGCAATTCTATGTTTAACTTACTAAGGAACCACCAAAATGTTTTATGCAATGGCTACACAGTTTTACATTTCCACCGGTAGTGTACGAGGGTACCACTTTCTCTGAATCTTCACCAATACTTGCTATTTTCCTTTTGTTTTGTTTATTGCCATCCTAGTGTGTGTGAGGGGGATCTCATGTTTTCATTTCCATCTCCCTATTGACTAAGAAGGTTAAGTATCTTTTCATGTGCTTGTTGGTTATTTGTATAGCTTCTTTGAAGAAATGCTTATTCGAGCCCTTTGCCCGTTTATAAATTATTTATTAATTGGGTTGTTTGCCTTTATTATTGAGTTGTATGCATATATCACATACATTCTTTATATATACTATATAGTGTGTGTGTGTGTGAGAGAGAGAGAGAGAGAGAGAGACAGAGAAAGACTTGAAGGTGCTATTGCCTTGAAAATGGAGGAAGAGACCATGAGCCAAACAATGCAGGCAGCTTCTAGAAACTGGAAGAGGCAATGAAACAGATTCTCCCCTAGCGCCTATGGAAGGAACACAGCCCAGAGGACTTCGTTATTTTAACCTAATGAGACCTGTTTTGGACTTATGACCTCTAGAATTGTAAGATAATAAATCTGTGTTAGGATTTAAGCCATGGAATTTGTGATAATTTATTACAGCATTGTGTGTGTGCTAAGCTGCTTCAGTCCTGTCCAACTCTTTTTGACCCCATGGACTGTAGCCCACCAGGTTCCTCTGTCCATGGGATTTCCCAGGCAAGAATACTGGAAGGGGTTGCCATTTCCTTCTCCAGGGGACCTTCCTGACCCAGGGATCGAACCCGCGGCTCTTATGCCTCCTGCATCTGGAGGTGGGTTCTTTACCACTAGTGCCACCCGGGGAAGCCCAATTACAGTCCTAACAGGAACCTAACACAGTAGGAGTAGGTGGAAGATCCCACTTCCTCCCTCTGCGTGGGGTAACCTGGGGTTACAGGTCTGAGAAGAACTTTGTGTGACCACATTTGCTCTCTCTAGGAAGACCACCTTTCAGAAATCCCAGGTTTCTCTAGATGGGGAGGTATCATAATTGCCTTGTGATTTACTGTCCAGGATTCACTCAGAGAGGTAGAATCAGGGATGTATTGTAAGAACTGAGTGTTACCCAATACTGGAAGCTGGTGGGACATTCTATCAAAGGCTGTTACCTCTGGCACTGAGTCTGAAGTTGATTAGGTTTGCAGAGCAGCAGTGAGGAAAAGAAGGCTGTTATGAAGCAGAGGAGAGCAGGAGTCAGCTGGGATCTGCCTGGAAACTGGAACCCAAGCCTATCTCCTGTACAACCTTGGTCATGTGACCTCCTGGGGAAAGCATGTCCTGTGCCAGCGAAGTCAGAGGCACCTGGCCCAGGACTTGGAGAAATTGAAGCAGGAGACCCAGCAGAACTGCTGAAGCTACTGGTACACGTGCTACTGAGTGTCAACAAAGTGAGTCAGCGAAGCAGCGCCCCAGACACGGGCTGCCACCGTTCCCTAGACTGACCTTCGAAGCCTGAAATGGCTACTGCACCACCTATGCTTCGCAGTGGCTGCTTCACGCTCTGAAGGTCAGTCTAGGAGACGGTGGCAGCTCATCCATACACTGGCATAGCCATACAATGGAATACTACTCGGGTGTAAAAAAGAATAAAGTGCTGACATACTACAACACGGATGAACCTTGAAAACATTGTAAATGAAAGAACCAGCCTCCTATTCTATGATTCCATTGACAATAAAATTTAAAACAGGCAAATGCATGGAGACAAAAGGCAGATTAGAGATGTCTTAGAGCTGCTGCTGCTGCTCAGACACTTCAGTCGTGTCCAACTCTTGCGAACCCATGAACAGTGACCCGCCAGGCTCCTCTGTCCATGGGATTTCCCAGGCAAGAATACTGGAGTGGGTTGCCATGCCCTCCTCCAGGGGATCTTGCCAACCCAGGGATCGAACCCAGGTCTGCGTCTCCTGCATTGCAGCAGGATTCTTTACCATTGAGTCTCTGGGGTAACCCTTCTTAGGGCTGAAGGGTTAAGAATAAATGGAGTGACTGCTAATGGACCTAGAGTTTCTCTTTTGGTGTAATAGCAATGTTCTGAAAGGGACTGTAGTAATGATTGCACAACTCTGTGAATGTACCAGAAACCACTGAGCTGTAGGTACAAAGTATATGATCACATTGCATGATATGTGTATTACATTTCAATAGAGCTGGTAAAAAATCATGCCACTGGTAAGGAGTAAAGCACATGGTCCCGCTAAGCTTTTTCTTTTACTCCAAAGCATCTCCCTCCTTAGTATTAGCAGATCCCCAAACTCACAAGGTAGAAGAATCACATGATGAGTTTGTGAAACATACAGATTCCCTGGTCCCCTTGCTAGAGTCCAGTTCAGTAAAGGCAGTGAGGTTCAGGGAATCTTTGTGTTCCACAAGATCCACATGAGTTGAGTGCAGGTGGTCTGAGAAACCGATATCCCCTGCTTGATATAATGAGGGCGTCAGCATCTCAGGGCCAAACATGGCTCCCAATAGTCAATAAGATTAGAGAAAGTGGAACTTACAGAGGTCAAGTTTTTTAGTTTGTTTGTTTTGTTTTCCAGAGGCTGGGTAGACATAAAGGAGGAAAGGAAAAAGAGAGGTACATAAATGCTCATAGACCAGGAGATTGTATGGGAAGGAGATACTGAGTCAGAGGGCTTCCCAGGTGGCGCTGGTGGTAAAGAACCCACCTGCTAATGCAGGAGACGTAAGAGATGCAGGTTCGATTCCTGGGTTGGGAAGATCCCCTGGAGGAGGGCATGGCAACCCACTCCAGTATTCTTGCCTGGAGAATCCCATGGACGGAGGGGCCTGGTGGGCTACAGTCCATGGGGTCGCAAGGAGTCAGACACAACTGAAATGGTTTAGCACACACACATGCACTTAGTCAGAAACCCATCTGAGGGAAGGCATACCAGAGAAGAAAGGAATGTCAACAGCATGTGGAAATTACTCCAAAGAGGAGAGAGAAAGCAAATACTCACACACTAGCCGAGTTGACCACCTACCTGAGGCTTTCAGGAGACTGGCTTCAAATTCAAGTATAATCCTTGAGAGAAAGAGAATTTCAGTGAACCTGAGGGAACGTCAGTTCTCTGGGGCTTCTTTTTGAAGAACTAATCTGAACAAGTTTGGAAAGCACCCAGCGGTGGAGGTTAAATTTCAATCTTTTTGTGCTCTTACGTCTCTGTTCTCTTTACCTCTGCCTTGAAGTGGAAATGATTGATGCCTAAGTAACTTCAACTAGTGAGTAATGTTTACTCAGACTGCAGGGGAGCAAGATAGGCCTTAAAAATGAGGTGGACATTTTTCCTTTGAATGGCGCAAGTTGAGCCTTTGAAAGTCAAGTGTATTCCCAATTGCTCAGTAGAATAAAGAGCGAGGGGCCAGCGGGCGAAAGGTCTCCTGCAAATGATCAATGTACAGTAGTTAAGTGGAACTCAAATAGTCTCAGAAAGCCACCTGAGTTGAGGCCCCAGATGATAAATATTGACTCGTTTGGGGGAATATCTTAGGTCTTGTGGTGAGCCCTTTTGACCCAGGAACTGGAGGGCTTTGTAAATAAGCTTCTAAAGTTCTGAGGAAAGAGACAAGTCATGTTCCCATATTCCAAACTCTCTCTAGCTAACGCTTGCACCCCTTCAGAGGTAAGGGAGCCTGGCAAGGAAAAGGAACCTCCCCAGACACCAGTGATGGGATGATTGCTGCTAGAGAGTCCAGTCTCTTCTCCGTGTGGGCTGCTTCCTCCCAGTTGGTGCAAGTTGACCTGTAGAAGTCAACAGAGCCCAGACCAATCCAAAACACACCCAGTGATTAGGCTGGGTACACTATGATTCAGTCTGAAAATACACAAGCAAAAGCAGGGGAGAGTAATTATTTTATTTGTCTTCATTTTCAAGGGCATTCTAACAATCGACTTGGTCATCTTTGAACCTATGGATTGAAGATGGGGCAAGGGACCTACACTCTACTGGGCAGCAAAATTATAAATTTCTGGGCTCTGGGTGATAGGTCCAGCAGGGTGAGGAAACAGCCCTCTGCTCTCCTTCTATGGGGTGAGGTTGGAAGAAGAACTGGGGATCTCTATACATGCTGTCTCCCACCCACCCTCCAATGGTCTCTGGGTTCAGAGGGGAAGAAGGTGGCAATCTATAATGAAAGGACTAACAAGTTCATTGCCACCATTCCCATCACACTGTGACCAGCTGGTGCTCAGTCCTAACGTGAAAGGGAAGGAGGGATGGAGGAGACTGTCCAGAGCTTCCAAAGGGAGCTTCAGGGTTGGTTTTCTCAGATGGAGCCAAGTGGGTGGGAAGGACTCCAGATCCATGAGTTGGCTTGTACTCCTGGCTGTTACACAGCAAGGAATCTCAACTCCAGCACTCTTCCATCTTTAACTCCTTCATATTTTAGGCATTTATATTTTTATTCCCTACTCTACTCTTATAAAATTTTTAATAAAGTTATCTTTGAAAAATCTCAGTCATTCCCTTTGAGCTAAGCAACAGGAAAATTTTCCCCTTGCTTGAGCATATGGCACCAGCAGAAAACAAGAGAGATATAGTACCATATCTCTCTCTGGTATCATACTACCATGTACAAAGATGATTTATAATGGATGGGGTCAAGTTTCAAATGATGGGCTCATTCTTCATGATCACTGATAATAAAGTCGGGAAAAAAGCTTTATATGTTGCTGTAAAAATTTGATGTTTTTTGATGTAAAAAACATCAAAAATTTGGTGTAAAAAATTAAGATCACACCGCTTGTAGGTGGCAGAACCATGATCTTCATTTGGGAGAAAGGAAAGATGGATGTGTTCTGAGACATCCAGTAAAGATGTCTATATTTGTCAGAGTTTGTTAAACTCTGCAATAAGAAAGGTCCTCAAATCTTATTGGCTTACGGCAACAAGAGCTTCAGTCTCACTCACACTGGGAACTGCAAGGCGGCCAATCTGGTTCTATTCCATGTGCTTTTTCATTCTGGGACATGTCCTGAGAGGGAACAACCGTACTTGGGATATTGTGTTCTTTTGGCAAAGGGAAAAGAACAAGAGACCAAGTCAAGCCACTTAACTAGCCTTAATGCTGCTTAGATGTGGCTTCTATCATACCCATTCACATTCCATCAGCCAAAGCAAGTCACACAGCCAAACCTGGAAGCAGGGCAGGGAAGAATCCCCTGCAGTTGGTCACATGTCAATGAATGGGAATGTTTGGTTCTCCTACAGGGAAGGCAGTAGATGGGAACATTAATATCATCAACCATAGCTTCCACAAGGCAAAGTAGTTACTTGCAATCTGTAAGCCTTGGACTACTGGCAACCATTCCTTCATTTAACAGGTTTCTACTGAACATCCCCTAAATGCCCGGGTACTAGGGAGCAAAAACAAGTATGTTTTCTGTCCTCATGGAGATTACAGTTGAGAGAGAAAGACCTAAATTAATTATAGAAGTACATAAATCATGATGGAATTCTGACAAATGTCGTAGAGGAGAAGTATGTGGTGTGTGTGTCTACAGACCTAGTCAGGGGATCCAAGAACCCAGAACCTTGTGTGCCGACCCACAGAGAGAACCTGACTTCCTGGGCTCCATCGTGATGTGTGCTGGCCTGGTAGTAGCAACGCGTTCCCCTGTGACACCACTTTCTATCAGTTACAGGGTGCCCATGAAGCTGCTACAAGGATGCGAGACTAACCAGCTCCACAGGAGGACAGGAGGGACCTTGGACTTTATGGAAAGAAAAAGGGAGGCCTATGGCTAGAGGGTCAAGATGGGTGACTATCCCAAGAGGAGGCTGCTAAGATGCAGTAGTGACGAGGCAGGGGGTTACAGGAATGCAGGTTCACCTTTACCATCTAGGAGCCTGTCCCTGGGTGGGTGTCAGTTTTCCCATCTATAGGGGTAATAATGCCCTTCAGATTCAGATGACTGTGGTGGGAGATGGAATAAAGGTTCCAGCCAGTTCAGTTCAGTTCAGTTGCTCAGTCGTGTCTGACTCCTTGCAATCCCATGGACTGTTGCGCTCCAGGCTTCCCTGACCATTACCAATTCCTGGAGCTTACTCAAACTCCTGTCCATCACATCGGTGATGCCATCCAACTATCTCATTCTCTGTCATCCCTTTCTCCTCCCACCTTCAATCTTTCCCAGCATCAGGGTCTTTTCCAGTGAGTCAGTTCTTCTCATCAGGTAGCCAAAGTATTGGAGTTTCAGCATCAGTCCTTCCAATGAACATTCAGGACTGATTTTCTTCAGGATTGACTGGTTGGACCTCCTTGCAGTCCAAGGGACTCTCAAGAGTCTTCTCCAACACCACAGTTCAAAAGCATCAATTCTTCAGCACTCAGCTTTCTGTATAGTCCCTGGCCAAAGATTAAGTTACAGATCTTCAGCTGGAAAGATTCTCCTGGTGAGTCCAACATAATCACAGGGTTCTTAGATGAGGGAGAGAGAACATAGTCAGAGGAGGAAACATGAGACAAACAGAGATGAGACAGATTCAAGGAAGGGACCACAAGCCAAGAAATGTGGGCACCTCAAGAATTCAAAAAAGGAAAGAATGGATTCCCAGCAAAGCCTGTAGAAGGAGCACAGCCCTGGGACCCCCTTGGTTTTAGCCCCGCCAGCTGGTGTTGGACAACTGACCTCCAGGGCGGTAAGGTAAGAGGTTTGTGTTGTTTCAGGCACATTCACTACATTTGTGTTGAGTGGTTACATCATCAATAGAAAACTAGTACACAGGTTAAAATAAAATCATGGATGTTCCAGTTCTTTGAAAAGGGCTTCCTACATGGAAACTGGAAGTGTTTGGGCAGCCAGGAGACATGGAGGGGTGGAGCTGGCCGCTGGATTGGTCAGATTCACCCTCCTTATTGATTCTGGCCCTCTCTAGGCGGACAAAACTCCCAAACAGCTGGATGCTAGCATCATCCTTCCTGCACCCACAGAAGCGTGTACTACTGAAGCCATCCCACCCCCTAGAGAAACTAGGAGCCCCCACTTTCCCTTTCCACCAGCTCTGGAATCGTTGACGGTTCTCAACCCTGGTGTCACACTAAAATCTCCTGGAGAGCTTTGAAAATATTCTTGAGAACGGTGTCCATCTTCAGAGGATCAGATGGGCTCGGCCTGCAGCGCAGCTTAGGCCTCAGCATTTTTGAAACACTCCCGCAGAAGCAGCCGGAGCTGGGAGCGGCTAGCCAAGAGGGGCCACCGCGCAGGTCCGCCGGAGAGTGGTCCCCCCTCACTCACAGGGACGCTGGTGTCCAATTTCTCCCAGCCCCCGCAGCCTGCCTGGCGTCAGCTTTGCCCAGTAAGCCAGCTCCTCCCAGACAGGCAGGCTCAACCATAAATTTTAATTCAAAACTTTTCCTTTTTATTATTTTCAAAGGCTCAAGGCCCTACATGAGATGAAAAACTTTTCTCACGCTGAAACCTGCAGAAAGCCAGAGAACTCTGCAAGTTCCCTTTTGACAAGATGCGTCGTATTTCAGCAGCCCCACCCCCTGTACACACACACACACACACACACACACACACACGCTCACATGTTAAACTGGTTATTCTTTGCATCTGTGGATACTGTTCTATCCAAGTGCGAGGCCACTGACTTCGCTCTGCTAAACTCTTTGTGTGGCGGCTCCTTCTCTGGGGCCAAATGGAAAGAAAATCCAGATAATCGTGGATAATGTAAGTGCCGACAGGTCCGGGCGCACGGCTCCACCTGTACGGGCTGCCTCCTCACGGAGACCCACAAACATGCCCCAGCACGACTTGCCGCGGCTCCTCGTTGGCGTGAGCTCACCTGCATTCCCGGGTTGTTTTTGTTTCTTGACTCTGCACCCGCCCGACGCCCTGTGCCTGAGACTGACTGAGCCCCTTCTGGTTGGCCTCCTGCCTGGAGCCTTGCAAACCTGAAAACCCAAGGCTGAAGCCTTGCTTAGCACCTGGAGGGCGCTCCTGGTCCTGCTCAGCCTCCCTGGCCTGAGCCTGGGAGTGGAGGGACCATCCTTGAGGTCACGCAGCCCCAGGCAGTGAGCACTTGGTCTGGGAGCCCTCGGAAAGACGCAGAGCCCTGGTGAACTGGAGAAGCTGGGTCCAGTGGGTCCAGTATGGGCCCGAGGTGCTGTATTTCTCACAAGCTCCCAGAGGAGGTCGATGAGGCTGGGACCTGGACCACACCTCGAGTAGAAAGGCCTGGGGGTTTCCAATGGGCTTTGCATCTAGGACCAAACCCAGCTGGAGCTTTAACAGAAACATCACTTGCTTATAAGCAGACAAGCTCCAAAGGGAGCCATGGGGGACACTTGAAGGTCCACACAGCAGGGTGACCCATTTATGGTTGTGGCTGATGAGCCATGATGACGCTGCCCCCAGGCAACCAGTGGAAGAGGCCTCCCATCTCTCTCCCTTCTAGCCTGTACCCCACAGCCCAGACGCTGAGACAGTATCCCCTTGTCAGATTCCTTCTGTAGCTCCCTTAGACTAGGTGAGACCTTCCCAAAGTCTGGGGCAGCATGTTGGGTCTCTCCCTCGGGTCTCAACCCACCTCTCCAGCCTGAGCCTGCTGCCCCACATCCCTGTCCCTGACCCCTGACCCCTATCCTCTCTCAGACCGGGACCCAGGACACCCCATCCTGGGCAGAGGCTGAGCTCCTAGCCACCTCCCCTGTGTGGTCCCCCCACCTTCTGCTAGAATGACCCCCGTGTCCCCAGGCCTTGAAGCACCTTGTTCAGACCCCTCTTCTGCAGCTTTCCTTGCTGCGCTATAATTGTCTCCTCTGCCAGCCTCTGAGCACCTTAAAAATAGCACCTGCCAGGCATGCGGGTCCCAGGCAGTCAATGCCTCTTTAAAATATAAATAGGGCAAGCTGGCTTCCCCCTGTGCACAGAAGAAATCTTTCCCTAACAGTATAACAAAAATGCAGCCCGGTTCAGAGCCCAAGGGGCACAAAGGGCATTCTCAGTACCGGATCACAGGCAGGGCAGAGAAGGACGGCGCTGAGATAAGAGGAGATAGATGAAAAGTTATCTCTCGCTCTGACACTCCCCCTTAATCTTTGCTAAAGAAAAAGCCCCAGGTCTGCAACACAGGCCTCCTCGGAACCAGCAGGTGTATGGAAACCTCATGGTGTGAGCCCTGAGGATCCCTTTGACAAAGAAGTTCATCCCCCACGAGGGGAGGGTCAGGTTCCGGTCCAAGGCACCCGCCAAGGCCAAGGGGCTGTTGTCTCGGAGGCCTCAGCCTTTCAGTGATGAGATAGGCTCCAATGGCAAGCCAGTCCAGTATTCTTGCCTGGAGAATCCCAAAGACAGAGAAGCCTGGCAGGCTGCAGTCCACGGGGTTGCAAAGAGTCGGACATGACTGAGCACGCACACAGGTTCACGGCTTTTCCATCTCTTCTTTCTTTTAGGGGAGGGGTAGGCCTTTGTTAAGAGCTCTGTAGAGCTCCCAGGGAACTCGCTTAGGGGGAAGCTATTCCAGGAAAATACAGGAGATGAAAGAGACACGGGTTTGATCCCTGGCTCGGGAAGATCCCCTGGAGTAGGAAATAATGGCAACCCACGCCAGTATTCTTGCCTGGAAAATTCTGTGGGGTTGCAAAGAGTCAGACAGGAGTGCACGCGCGCGCGCACACACACACACACACACACACACACATTTCTTATTATATCAAACAGATTAAAATACATCCCTGGCTAATACTCAAACACGTTTTCATATAAGTATTAGAGTGGAGTTGACTTTTAGATGCAGCATTTTGTTTTGTAGACAGTAGATTTTAGTTTTGTTTTTCACTCCCTCTCTTTGAGGGAGGGGATGTGGCTTAAACCGTTCTGTGTCTGGGTCCTAAGCAAGCCCCGTGCCTCTGGGGCCCTGGCAGACCCGCCTGGCTGGGCCGTGGGCATTGGGAGAAGGGAGTAAGAGGCAGGGAGGCATCCCTTTTCTCTTCTCCCATTATCTTCTTGGACAAGCATCAGTGTCCTGCTCACGGCGTCTCTTTTCTGCCTTCAAGCTGGATTCTTCCTCCAAGTTCTCTCCTTAGCAGGAGCAAGGGGAGTGAGCTCCCTGTCGAATAGAGTAATTTGCCTTGAGCCAGGAACTCAAGTGACAGCCCACTCCTTAAGCCACCTAAGTCATGAGGACCCAGAAGTCAACTTATGGGTTTCTATTTTTCTTTGAGAGGTACAATCTCCAGGTATGATTGTACAGTTACTTCTCTTTGATGTTGCCCGGCCCAGGGCCCTTTCTAGTGGCCTGACTTCTCTTGAAAAAGCACTTCTGCAGCCCAAGGGCCATGGCGGCACTCATCTCTGGCCCTCCTTACCCTCCCTACTCTACATTTTTTCTAAATATGAGTCCCTTTAACCCCAGGTGTCTTCACTGCCCTCCCTGCCAGACGCCCCCCACCCCCCCGGAAACACACCTGCAGCCGGAAGCCTCCTGACCTGGGCTGGGCCAGACAGGTGTGCGCTCCACATTCCACTCCACGCTGCGCCTCGCCTCCGGGCTGGCTCAGACTAGCACCCCTCCCCAGTTCTGGATGCACCCACAGAGGCCTTTCCCGCTCCGCGGCTGGCCTAATTGCAGTGAAGCCTGGATGCGAGAGTCAGGAGGGACCAACCATTGCAGGTAAACGAGCAAGCCAGGACGCTCCCGCTCTGAATTCTTCATCAGTCAGGATGCCCCAAGCGTGAGGCCCAGCAGCAGAGACAGTGCGGAGGGACAGGAGCTAATTAAGCTGTAAGCCAGCCCCCAGAGTCCCTGTTCATTTGTAATTATGCTCTCTGATCTCAGAAGCAGCCTGGGGCACTCTGGGAGGGCGAGGAGGAGAAAGGGAAGTGGATGATTGAGAAGCTGATCGGGCCTTTTCGAACGGATTTTCATGAAACTGACATGTACACCCTTCTCAGAGACTCCAGCTCCCTGAAAAGAACCAAAAACCGTGCCTAATTCTGCCACGTGATCTGAGGAGCTCCGATCGGCCGGCCCCAGGGTGTGTGCTGACTTGTTTTATGTAGGTCAGGGGAACCCTGTGTGGTGTAATTTCGGAAGCCCCCAGCCTTGCTCCTGCCCACAGAAATACCCTGGTACTGCTCACTGAGGCTGACAGTCGAGTCATGCAAGCATCCTAGTGCTTTGGCATCGCAAAAATCCAAACACTGAGCTTGCTCCCACAGACACTGACTTCAGTGGGCAGGAGGCGCACCCAGTCTTTATGACGGGGTCTGACTGCTGTGTACCCCAACCCGTATTTTTTGTAAACTGTCAGCAAATCAACACATGATCTAATTTTTAGACCCAATTTTTTGAATGGGTAAACTGAGGATCAGAAAGAGCTAATGACTTAATTAAAGGTCAAGGAGGCAGAATGTAGCAGAGCGGGACCTGTACCCAAGTCCTCCGGCCTTCAGTCAAGCGAACTCTGCAGTTCATAAGACGTGGAGTACAAAGAACAAGCTAGAAAGCTAAAATTTGACCAAGCACCACTGTAGAGGCTGGTACTGGGAGGGGAAGGGCACCTGCAGAAAAGATTGGGGCCTGAATTTGGTCCCCGTTATCACCTTTGGTTACTTTTTGATTTGTTGACTGTTAGAAAAATCCAGGTTGAGAACACAGCCATGCTCCAAAGGATAAATTGTAAGCAGAAGCTCTTGAGCCGATGCACCTCCATCTGTTAAGCTCATCCCGTGTACTAATAGGTCCTGCTGACAGCCGACTCGGGTCTGGGCCCCTGAGCACAGACTCCCCCAGACCCTGCTGCTCCCCAGACAGCCCCACAGAACCAAATAGCAGCAGCTCATCTTCGTGTGCCTTTGAAGAAAGCCAGATAATACTGGGCTCAGCCTAGTTTAGGCAGTGGCTATTTCTTTTAAAAACAAAGAAGGAGACAGACAAAATTCCTGCCTGAATCCGTTTGCCCTGGCCCTGTGGCCAAGCCCCAGGAATTCTGCCCTGGCGGGGAAGACTCCAGCCTCAGCACTTTTCTGAGCAGACTTGGGGACTTGGGCCAGAGTCTCCACCCCTGACTCTGGTTCCCAGAGTGGCAGCAAGGCATGTCAGAGGGAGCTGGCCTTCCAGAGCCTTCCAGATCCATGGAATGAAGCTAGGGGATCTTGAGACTTTTTCTATTTTTGTTACAAATTACAAACAAAACTTGTTTCAAAGAATTTTAATAAAGACTCCAGAGTTAAGGAACTTAGCCCAGTACCAGGCAGAGAGTAAGCACCCCCCAAATGGTCATTATGAAAATAATACATTTCTAGTGATAAAGGTAGCTGCCTCATTATAAACAAATTTAGAAAATACTGAGATGTACGAGGAACAAAATGAAATCATTTACAATCCAAACTCACATACATGGGACGTTACGGATATACGTCCTTTCAGGGTTTTTTCATAAACTCAATATATCTGGATTATAATATAATAAACTATATTATAAAGCTGGGTTTAGAAAAGGCAGAGGAACCAGAGGTCAAATTGCCAACTTTCGCTGGATCTTAGAGAAAGCAAGGGAATTCCAGAAAAACATCAACTTCTGCTTCATTGACTATGAGAAAGCCTTTGACTGTGTGGATCATAATAAACTGTGGAAAATTCTTAAAGAGATGGAAATACCAGACCACCTTACCTGTCTCCTGAGAAACCTGTATGCAGGTCAAGAAGCAAGAGTTAGGACCTTACATTAGGACCTTGAAAAACTGACTTGTTCAAGATTGGGAAAGGAGTATGACAAAGTTGTATAACTCTGGTGCTGGAGAAGACTCTTGAGAGTTCCTTGGACCGCAAGGAGATCAAACCAGTCAATCCTAGAGGAAGTCAACCCTGAATATTTATTGGAAGGATTGATGCTGAAGCTGAAACTCCAATACTTTGGCCACGTGATGCGAAGGGCTGAATCACTGGAAAAGACCCTGATGTGGGAAAAGATTGAAGGCAGGAGGAGAAGGGAGTGACAGAGAATGAGATGGTTGGATGGCATCATCAACTCAATGGACATGACTTTGAGCAAACTCCAGACGATAGTGAAGGACAGGGAAGCCTGGTGTGCTACAGTCCATGGGGTCACACAGAGTTGGACAAAACTCAGTGACTGACCACCAACAACAAATAAACTGGATATGTCTGTCTCACACAGCATAAATGGAATGTACTTATTCACACAAAAATTTTATCCATAAACATGGTTGTATGTATTGCTTACTCTATTTTCACTTTACAGCATTTCATGAACTTTTCATATTAATATTAACAAATATTCATTTAATTATTATTCAGAACCACATAGTATTCCATTATATCATAAACAACTCTTCAGTGAGCATCTTTGCACATACAGATTCACTCACTTCTGGATAATTCTGAGACATTAAAGAGCTTAGGGCCACATGACCCAGCTGCTCTCTAGAATGAGTGGACCAGTTTTATCCTGAAATCCTTTCAGGTACTAACAATAATACATTGACAAGAGTCTCTCCTCATTATTCATGGATTCTGTTTGCACATTCTCAACAAGCATTCCCCAAAGTGTTCTAGAAGTCTCTAAGGAAAATAGGATTCAAATGTTGGATATTAAACTTTTAATGCCCCTGGTATACATAATAAGCATTCATTATATATGGCGTGTGTTGAATGAGTGGGGGGAATAGTCAGAGGTGGTTATTCAATTTGGACCACAACGCAGCATAATGAACTCTTCTGCCTCCTCTTTTGGAACTGGGGTGCTCCCCTACCCCACCACGTTTGGGTGGCTCTCTACGGGCATTTCTCTGAGGCACAAGCACCCACCTTACACGTCCCCTTGTGATGCAAAGTCCAGGTCACACTCTTGATCCTTTGTCACCCCCTGAATCACCGAGCACAGTGGGAGTGCAGCATGGATGAGCCCATGTCCCAAACGAAAAGTCGGAAACAAGGATGTTATCTCATTTATAAATCTACTTATGGGGAAGAAGAAAAACACTTGCAGAAAAATAATATTTTGTGACACGTGAGGATTATACAGCACTCAAATTTCAGTGTCCATAAATAATGTCGTTGGAACCTAGCCACACCCATTTGTTCCTAACTGTTGTTGGCTGATTTTGTGACCCTGCGGTCGCCTGGAGTAGTTACAACAGAGACTGTACAGCCCACAAAGCCTAAAATATTTACTCTCTGGTGCTTTACAGAAAAGTTTGCCAACCACTGGCCTGGAGGTAGGAAAGGATAGTCAGTCACAGTGGACTAAGTATCACGGGGACACTCAGAGTGCAAACATCCTACTGTTGAAAGCCATGATTCTCAAACTCCTTGGCCCCAGAACCCTCTTTAACACCAGAAATCACTGAAGGGCTTCCCTGGGGGCTCAGTGGTAAAGAATCTGCCTGCCAGGGCAAGAGACACGGGTTCAATCCCTGGTCCAGGAAGATTCCATATGCTGCAGAGCAATTAAGCCCATGCCCCACAACTACTGAGCCCAAGCTCTAGAGCCTGGGAGATGCAACCACTGAGCCCTCGGGCTGCAGCTACTGAAGCCCATGATCCTAGAGCCTGTGCTCCTCAAAAAGGAGGCCATTGTAATGAGCAGAACGGGCACCAAAACTAGAGTAGTCCCTGCTCACCACAACTACAGAAAAGCCAGCGCCACCATGAAGACCCCGCACAGCCAAAATAAATAAATGAAATTATAAAGAAACAAAAAAGAAAATCATTGAAGATCCCAGGGAGCTTTTGTTGGCTGTGAGCTGCATCTATTGATATTTGCCATACTTGAAATTGAAACTATGAAACATATAAAGCATTTATGTATTCGTTTGTTTAAATTAACTCCACTCGTCTTCCCACCAGCAGCCTAGCTTTTCCTGCCTGGGGCCCCATGAGGATTCCTGCTTAAAGAAAACCACTAGGCCAGCCTTTTGTGAGCCAGCTCACGAGCTGGTTCTTTTGTTGTAGATCATTGCATTAGTGGGTTAGGCTCACTATACTACAATAACTAATTAACTCCCAAACTTTAGTGCCTAACATAACAAAGGCTTATTCCTCACCCACTGTGGCTTGGGGAGAGGCTGAAAGGTAGTCAATGAACTCCTTCTCCACGTAGTCCCTTAAAGACCCAGGCTAATGACAGCGCCTGCATCTTAGAGTTACACTCTCAAGAACAGATGTCCTCCGTGATTACCATGAAGGGGAAGAGAGAGTCCCCCGGGATAGCCCACTCCTTCTGTCTTATATTTTAACCCAGAAGTAACAGTTCACTTCCTCTCACAGCCCATTCGCCAGAACTAGTCACACGGGCCCACCTATCTGTAAGGAGACTGGGAAACATGGGAAATGAACACCATATATGGTGGGCAGGAAACCTCTCTGCCCTCCCATGTAAGCACCCACATGTCTACAATCAGGTGCTACTGAAAAACATTCCCAAGCATCCATGCTTAATCCGAGCAGCCCCATGGGCTGTCCATGGCTCCTCTGTCCATGAAATTTTCTAAGCAAGAATATGGGAGTGGGTTACCATTTCCTACTCCAGGGGATCATCCCAATCCAGAGATCAAACCCACATCTCCTGTGTCTCCTGCATTGGCAGATGGATTCTTTACCATTGAGCCACCTGGGAAGCCAGTCCTTTCCTTAGTCTTTAGTGGGGACAGGTGAGATATTCTAGGCTTCAATTAGGGGAAAGCATGGATGCATAAGAACTTTCCTGGTACCTCTGTCCTAGTGACAGAACAGGTGAGAATCTGAAGAAATAGTTGATGGCTAAGGAGTGATTGATGGCTAAAGAGGACTTCCCTGGTGGTTCAGATGGTAAAGAAACTGCCTGCAATGCAGGAGACCGAGGTTCAGACCCTGGTTTGGGAAGATCCCCTGGAGAAGGAAATGGCTACCCACTTCAGTATTTTTGCCTGAAGAATTCCATGGACCTCGGAGCCTGGTGGGGTTACAGTCCATGGGGTCAAAAAGAGTCAGACAAGACTGAGAGACTAACATTTTCACTTTCAAGAGTGATTACTCAAGCAGAGCCTGGGAACTAAAACAGGACACTTGGTGGCCTGAGGAGAAATAAGCCAATTTTTTCATTGGTGTCTGCCTTACAGACCACGAAGACATCTGGGGCAGTACCTGGAGCGTCACCTCTACCTTCTCTGATTCCCTCCAAAAAGGACAAGAGGAAACAGATACACATAATTGTGGGCTTTGGAAAGAGATAAACTCAGGAGTATATATCTAGAGAAATATGCATTTTTATTTATACCCTAAATCCTCCAGTCTAAACACATTAGATTTTATTTCAGTTCAGTAGCTCAGTCGTATCCAACTCTTTGCGACCCCATCGACTGCAGCACTTCCTGTCCAGGCTTGCTGTCCATCACCAACTCCCAGAGTTTACCCAAACTCATGTCCATTGAGTCAGTGATGCCATCCAACCATCTCAATCTCTGTCGTCCCCTTCTCCTGCCTTCAATCTTTCCCAGCATCAGGGTCTTTTCAAATGAGTCACTTCTTCGCCATGAACAGTATGAAAAGATTTAAGAGGTTTCAAAAAGAAAGAGTTAGCTTCTCTTTTTCTACAGTTAGCCAATTCCAAGGAGCACTTAAGGACCTTGTGGAACCAGAGGCTGTCTCAGTTTTGCTCTGAAATGTAAATCAATCACTCAGGTATTTACTTTGTCCTTCTCATTGCCTGGCACAATGCTAAATACTTTGATGAAAAGAAAAGTACAGTGTGCTATATGGCAATGAGACCGGTTTTGTAGTAAAACATGCCATTTTTGTAATATTTAACCCTAAAGAATTTGTCCTTTGAAGTAGTCCCTTTAAGAGACTACTTAGCAATGGAAGAGAAGCAACGCCCAGTGAATCCATATCTAAAAAAATGTGCTATAGCTGCTGAAGGCAAACTCCAAAGTGCATTTTAAACTGTGGCAGATTATATTTTCCAAAACTAATATCTCTAATGATATTTCTCATTCTATATGCTTTTTGGGAAACCTGACACCCACTCATTAAGACGTGGGCTCTAATTCCCCTCCCCTGGAAGCTAGATGAGCTTCTGACTCACTTGTAACCAACAGAATGGGCGGAAGTGATGCTGTCTGACTTCAGGGTGAGGTCATATAAAGCAGTTGAGTTCTGCCTTGTGAGTTGCACACTCTCCCCAAAGCCGTGACCCACCCTGTAAGCACTCTGATGGCTCCAAAGCCATGATGCTCTGCAGAAGGCCGAACTCCCCAACATGGAGAAAACGCATCACTGTGAGGAGCGGGAGATTTCCAGCCAGCCACCAGCTGCTCCCCCCTCACCCAGCGCCAGCCATCATCTGACTGCAAATGCACAAGAGACCCAAATCCATCCAAACAAGTCCTTCATTTCCTGTCCCACAGAAACTGTGAGATAATAAAAATCATTGCTGTATTAAGCACAGCCAAAGTTGTGTTGGTAGATTTTTTTAAAGATAATTCTAGGCTCTCCAGGAAAAAAAAAAATCCAGATTTGTACTTACTATCTCCATGGTATAAATACTCGCACAATGGCCAAACTTCAGCTACCACCGTGGTGACTGTCGAGCTGGGAGGAGATGCAGCAGTTCAGTCAACTGCATGAGCTTGCCCCAGTGTATCGAGCTGTATCCAGCGCCAAAGACAGACCCTCTGCAGTCCCAAACGGAGCCCCTGGATGTGTTTTAAAGCTCCTTCCCCAGTTTATGTGATTGAGCCCAGAGCCCTGTGGTACTCGAATTTGTGATGCTTAGCTGTGTTAAGGGGTCACATAAGGACCCCTCATTTGACAGCATCTTTTCCTAATACTGAAAAATGTAGTGGAGGAAGCCCTTCACCTTCTAAGGGATAGATATTTTAAGGGATGGGCAAGTGAAACCATAGCTCTTTGGGGTTCTGAAGACTCTGCTTCCACAACTAGGCTGGGAAAACCTGTCCCAAGGGACTTGACAAATGCAGAACAAACTTGTGTACAAGAAGCTTTGGGAGTGCTGGGCCTGCTTCATGAGACGTGGCCACATTTCTAGGGAGACCGCGTGTCTACACACACCACTCCCACCATCACCCAGGGAAAAAATCTATCCCCACTCATCACCATCCCAGTCTACTTAAGGTGGTCAGAACGAGAAAGTCATGCCATTTCAACAGCTTTTTTTTTTTAAATCATAAATTAATATATTCTACTCTGTGGGGGGGGGGAACATATGCACCAAAGGAGAAAATAAGTCACACTCAAACCCACTATTCCAACAGAAAACTTTGGGGTTTTGTTTTTAGCCTTTTATATAAATAGTATACACAGGTTTTATCCAAAGTTGTTCTCTTAGAGTTACATCATGGTCATTTCCTTAAAAAATAATGATTATAGGGACTTCCCTGGCAGTCCAATGGCTAAGACTCCACACTTCCACTGTAGGGAGTGTGGATTCAATCCCTCATCGGGGAAGGAACATCCCACTTGTGGTGCAGTGTGGCCAAAATGTAATAAAAATTATTATTTTTTTTAATGTACCAACAGATCTTACACCTGGTGAGATGCTTTAAAAAAAGATTC